>NC_136273.1:81455533-81773033 GCF_964187855.1 Myxine glutinosa
ATGTGCTCTGAACAGATGAGTCAAAGGTAGAGCTATTTGGCCACAGTACCAGAAGACTTGTTTGCTGAAAACCAAAGACAGCATTTGACCACAAGAACCTGATACCAACTGTAAAGCATGGTGGTGTAAATATTATGGTTTGGGGCAGCTTTGCTGCATCAGGGCCTGGGCAACTCACCATCATAGAATCCACTATGAATTCTTCATTGTACCAGAGGGTGCTTGAGGATAATGTGAGGCCATCTGTCGGAAAGTTGAAGCTCAACCGAAGGTGGACCTTGCAACATGACAATGACCCTAAACATACCAGTAAATCCACCAAGGAATGGCTGAAAATAAAGAAATGGAGGGTTCTGGAATGGCCAAGTCAAAGCCCCGATCTAAATCCCATCGAGATGTTGTGGGGGGATTTGAAACGAGCTGTGCATGCAAGAAACCCATCAAACATCGCACACCTGAAAGAATTCTGCATGGAGGAGTGGGCAAAAATTTCTCCCAGTCGATGGCAGAGACTGGTAGACTGTTATAAGAAATGCCTACTTGAGGTTGTTTCTGCCAAAGGGGGCAATACCACCTATTCGAGCCAAGGGTGTACTTCCTTTTTCCACATGCGAAATTTGCATTTATGTTTATTTAAATTATACAATGGACTACAAAATGTAAATGTTTCATGATATTTGTTATATTATATCACCTTTATCTATCAATGTTGTTGAAATGAAGATCAAATAGCTGTATGTTGAAATATGTTGAAAAAGTCAAAACTTTACATGGGGTGTACTTACTTTTTCATGTGACTGTATTACAACTTGAATAACAACTTCAAGAGGAAAGATGTTTTATATCAATTGCTATGTGAATATTTCTGAAGAAAGGATTCTGTCTTGGTATCAACAACCTGTACAATGTGGATTAAGAGGAAGAAATTAATGAAAACCATCTAGAACTAGAATGATACTTGGTAGAACACATACTTCTGCCTGGCTGAACAGTTTATGTTTTGTTTATGATCTGCATCCGAATATGAACCAAAATCTCATCGATTCGTCCTTGTCACACACCCAACCTGTCCACCAAGTTTCGTCCAAATCCGTGCATAACGTTTTGAGATATCGTGCCATATGTAGTTTTTGGCCCTTTCTCTCAACGGTGAAGAATCACTTAAAAATTCTCGTATCCAGATCTGGATCTTAACCAAAATCAAATAGATTCTTCCTTGTCACACACCCAACTTGCCCACCAAGTTTTGTCCGAATCCGTCCACAACTTTTTGAGATGTCCTGCACACTGGCAGACAAACAGACAAGGGTGAAAACACAAGATGATAGTCGTTGTTGGCTTTAAATACCAAATGTTTTTTGAGATGTGTACATGTGGAAATTGACCTTAATTTTTGAAATGCTTTGCCCTTTAATTCACAAATGTTGTATGCATGTGCATCAAATCAACTTGCCACTTTGGCGATTAAAGTTGGACATCTTTCATCTTTGGCTGAGTATAAGCTTTGGTTGAAAATTACTTATTGTAATCAGGGTCACTATTTTTGCAGGTCCATGGATATGCAGGAGCTAGGGGGTCCTCCAGGACAAGCGAGCACAAGTTCGGATTCTCCCGGAGGACACAAGATCGGTGCAGAAGCCACTAGCAGGACTTCAGATGGGACAGAGGGTAGGCTTCGGCCCTCCCCTCCCTCTCTCCTTCCACCCGCTCTTATTTCTGCTTCTAACCATGATTCTGCCCATTTCTCTCAATAGTTTTCTCAGGTACTGTGCCAGGCACTTGCCTGTGCCATTTAGTTGAAAGTTTAAAATAATCTCTCCTCCTTAAGGTCAAGCTGGTCGTTGGTTTACTCTTACAATGAATGATTTTCTTGATCGGGTCCAGTGCTTGTGCAAGCAACGCAGCATGGCGTGCTGCTGGAGATGTTCCAACTGTGCTGTGCGTGCATGAGCTTGATTAAGGAGGCGACGTCTTTGAAACAATGTTTTTTTATCAGCATCTTTCGGTTTATGAATGTCAATTTGTATCGTTGGAGTCGTAACGTGACACTGTGTCCTTTCAGTTTTGCTTGTTTCTTTTCATTTGTATTTACATTTTTCACCCCAGCCCGGTGGCGAGGGAGGTTGGTGGTTAACATAAGGTGTGAGCGCTTTTCCATTACAAGCTGGCTTTCTTAATGTAAAATCGTTTGATGAAACAAACTCAAAACTTTTCCAACAGTACCCTGGTGCATTCAACAAGTCTGCTGAAAGACGTTTATCGTTATGCACTTACTAATGATATGCTGTTAGGTTGTTTTAATTATTAATATTTTTCTCTCATTGCTGTTTCCAGGTGAGGATATGGCGATTCTTCATACAGCTGAATGGGCAATCACTTGTTGTTTTCACAGCAGGGCTCTGCGTACTGACTGATCCACCATTTTGTGTGTGCATGCGTTGCTGGCTGCCTATGACCTTTGCTTTGTCTCACATTTATTCTTACCAGGTCTTCAACTTTGGCTTTTTTTCCCCCCTGTTCTTAAGGCCATTTTCCCTGGTAGAGCATGGGTTAGCCTTGTGGGCCCCATGACAATCATCATGGTTTCCTTTTTGAGGCTGTTTTTATGGCCGGATGCCCTTCCTACGCCAACCCTTCAGTCGCCTCTTACGACACGCGGGGATACGGTGTACCTATTCTAAACCGGGGCACATGTCGGCTAATATAGTAAAAAAAAATGGCTTCACCGTCGTTGCCACTATGTTGATTCTGCTGCAAGCTCTTTATTATTTTTATCGTGGTTGCTTTTTAGTGCATCGACTTCTTTATGAAGCCAAGAATATTTGCGTGTTCCCGTCATGGCTACCTGAGACTCGTGGACAAGAGCCAAATGCCGAGTCGTCGGCGTTGAAAATTGCCGGATGCCTGATTTATGATTTAACAACTCTTGAGTTTATTTCCTTCAAAACTGATATTGTTTGTTTGATCTGTGCCCTCCCACTCCCTCCCTCGCCCGCAACTTTAACCTCCAACTTTCTAATATTGCATAAAACTATCAGAGGCCCTGGTAGCATACGTCATTCCTGACAGAGTCGAACGCAAGCACCACTTGGAGATTACGAGCACCAAGTGGATTGTGGTGATTTATGTAGCTTCAGTAGAGCCCCTTCAGGGCTCATTGGGTCCGGCATCACACTGGGAACCATAATGTCACGAACACTGCCTTCACAGTCGGCGCAAATTCCACACCTGACGACTCTTGAAACGTTCACTGCCGCACGATGAAAAGGGCGCCATTTTCTTTTCCTCTTCGCACTCAAATGAAACAGAAAATTGTCCTCTGCATGCCCCGGTTCAGTCTCAAAGCCTTTGGAAAATTTAATTTGGCGTGTCGGTGGACTTAGACCCACCTGTTGCTGAACTTAGACTCTTCGTTTCTCTTACCTATGCCTATCGGCCCACGATGCTTGGCTCACGGTTTTTCATTATCGTCTCCGTGAATGGCTGGTGCCGAGAAACGGCGTGCAGCACAATAAACCGAGTGCATCGCGTGTGGCATGACTTTTGAAGGGTTAAACATAGCCTAGGTGATTGATCCCAAGGTCCGAATGAATCGCAGCAGGATTATGGTCAGGGATGAAGGCCACTGAGGCCGGCTGCGTGCAATCTAAGAGATTGCTGTCAGATAATGCTTCCGACTGGCGTTTGCTTCAAGATGATCAACAATGATCCGTCGGTCAGAATGATGTCATTGTAAAGACGTGTCATTGTGATTTATTTCATGAAGGTTGATTTATCAACGGGTTTGCCTATTATTTTGTTTGAAACGCCTGTTTTATTTAAATCATTGTACAAGTCGTCATTCGCTGTTTTGTTTCCATGTATGAATCAAAATTTCTCAAAACGTACGGTTCGCAGATTATTGTTTTGTTTATTCAGTTTTTTTGTGCTACCGATGGTTCATGTTGAATGCAGTGAGCCATAATCGATATCAGATGATGCAATTTTTGTTGTTCTTTTGGCAATTGTTTCACTGATTTAAAAACCAGGGTTGTGTATAAATAAATAAATAAATACATTTATATGACGGTTCTGCCTGATGGTGAAACGGGCAACAAATTTCAATTCATTTGTTTTATGATTTTTTTTTTTAAATAACCGTTATCCCTTCTTAAAATCGTTTTTTTCAACATTTTATCCTCCCAGCCCCTCCCCCACCCCTCCACCTCACGGCTTTTGGCTGAAGCTAATGTAACAGTTGTTTGGACTCAAATGTGCAGTAGGACGGCTCTCATTTCAAAATACACAGGGTCTGATCTCTGTGTAAACCCGAATCCAATCACATTTACCGTAGACAGTAGGCCCGCTAATGTGTAACCTTATTTGGAGCCCCCCCGCCTCCCCCTTTGCCCGGCATCTGCGAGACAGTGTGCTTGCTGCACATTTCTTTTTAACAGGTCCTTTCCCCCATGCTGCACCCCCAACTTACTCCTGTTCTGAAGCGCATGCTTGTTTGTCTTTTATTCCATAATTCCGTGGAAGACACGTTCTACCCCCCGCAAACAACTACGTGATGATATCGTGTTGTTGTACATTTACAATGGGAGTACTGTATATAATTATCTGTGTCTGTAGTTGGTGAAAAGCATACGTCCGCTTCCCAAAATCGTGCACCATTTTGGTTTGTCCAACTTGTCTCCACAGTGAAAACGGAACCGATGAACAGCAGTGACCTACCCGTTTCGACTGGAGATGCAGCGATAGATACCTTCTCAGGCACTGGTAAGTTTGCATCTCTGTAAACAGACGATGGTACCACCATAGGATGCTGTACCTCGTATTGCTTTCCTGATTGTGTGAACTGTCCAGGAAACCTCCCACAAAGATTAGCAATAAAAATTCTTGCCACCGATATGGATCTCTTCAGATTCATGCCCTGCTTTGAGTCCTTTCTCTTCACACTTTGGCTGAGGACCAAGTGCCAGCAATGTTAGAGGTTTCTCTTTTTCTCCCAAAAGAGGTTTTTCGATGGAAGAACAATACAATACTCTGTATTAATCTCGCCTTATTCCTGTCAGCTGAAAATTTTAATCTTGTTCTCTCTGCTTGCGCAAATCCTCATCTGTTGCGGATTAATTTAAACGAGGGTTGCTTAATCCACTCTATTTTTTCACCCCCCCCCCCCCCCCCTCTCTCTCTCTCTCTCTCTCTCTCTCTCTCTTTCTCTTTCTCTTCCTCTTCCTCTTCCTCTTTCTCTCTCTCTCTCTCTCTCTCTCTCTCTCTCTCTCTCTCTCTCTCTCTCTCTCTCTCTCTCTTTGCAAAACACTTGGCTTTGGTTTGAGGGAATAGGGGACAATAAGGAACACATAGAGCACATTGACTGACCCAGCATGGATCTTATCTCATTTTCTCTTGTTTTTGTTTCGTTTTCATCAGCAATAGCCAGCAGTGGCTACAGTCCAAGACAAACACTGCAGTTCTCTCCACAGATCTACTCATCAAAGTAAGCGCTCGGTTGTGTTTCTGCCAAAGGTTTTGGTTGTTTGTGGTCCCCGCCATTCACCCTCACCCTCACCCCCTCTACCAGTCCACCTGCCTTCCGAGACTCGTGCACATCCAAAGTTTTGAAGTTTCTGATAAGCCCGATTGTGCCTCTTCTTCATCACAATATGATATTAATTTATTTTCGAATGGAATACCAGTCTTTGGTGAGACTAGTGTCAGTGGACGTCGATGGTAAAGTTAAACAATGGATTTTATCAACCGGAAGCTGTTAGGAGTATGTTAATCGTTGTGTTAAACAAGTTGTAGCTGAAGTTTCAAGCGTTAGCCCTTCGTTGCAGCCATATTTTACTCTGACCAAGGGCTAATGCTCAAAATATCAGCTTCGCCTCGCTTCCTATAGTGCATAACATATTGTCCTGTCCATAGCGATTAAAATCAGCCTTGGACGAATAGCCGAACAGTTTTACTCCCGAGGCGGCAGCCCGAAAATGGCGGTATTTTTGTCGCGCGCGTGATGAAGGAATGCGAAGCATTTATCTGAACGGAGCAAATGGGTTTATACCGAAACCACAACGAATAACCAAACACGGCAAATAAAATGCAACAATAATTAATTTAATGAGAATAAACCAAGGAATAAAAATGAGTGCTGAGGTAAAAACTAAAATTCCAACTGAGACACTTCTTCCACACATGGACTCAAAAACAGACACTTAGGGGAAAGATAAAATAAAATAAAATGTTCCTTTTTATAGTGCACTGAGCTCGTCGTCCCAACGAGTACTTTGGTGAGGTCGGCAGTGGTGGCCAAGTCCAACGCTTCCCGTGCCTGAGCGCACAATATGGCACCAGCCGACAACGCGAGTGCACCGAGCCGTGAAGGGGGCAGCTAAGACGTCCTCCTCTCGATTCCTGGCCAGAAAACACAACACGGCCCCCAGCTTCCCTGAAGAGCACCACAGCTGCTAAAACCTCCTCACTCCGATTTCTCAAAAGCTCCGAAAGCTCTCATCAAAAGCGCACAAAATGGCCAAGCTCCTTTACCAGCCCAAGAGATGCGCCCTTCCTCTTCTCTCTCTCGAAGATTCTCGATGACGTCCCACCGACCAATAGCGAAGCTCTTCCCAACTCACCCCATGCTTGTCTCGGTCAATCATGACCTTCAGGCGCATGGCCTTTTTCCTCGTTAGGTCCTTTGGGCGGAGCTTAGTCCGATCGGCTCTGCTTGGCGTTTGTCGGCGGTGGTTGTTGTTTAAAGGAGGTTTTCATGACTGGTCGTGGCCTTTTTCCTTATTGGGTCCTTTGGGTGTGGCTTAGTCCGATCGGCTCTGCTTGGCGTTTGTCGGCGGTGGTTGTTGTTTAAAGGAGGTTTTCATGGCCGGTCTTGTCAGCAAAACGTAAAGGGAAAATTACAGTGGGGAAATCATGTACTGAGGAAAATTAGCCTGAATCCCTACACTACATAGCATCGCTTCACCCCTCGTGTGAAGACACATGAACAATCTTAAGCTACAGTTTCCCTACTTAAGTACATCGAGATTTCTCCTACGCGTCCATGGTCCATGCTACATTTATACAATCCTACCTTCCCTATGGGATCCTTTTATCTACCCCCATAAATGTAACAATATTCTTCTCAGCTTTCAGTTGATAAAAATCCATTGTTTTCTTTTTTTTCTCATCATGTACACCTGTATCTTCTGCAATATTTATCTTACCTTGTCACCCGGATGCAGTTTATTATTGTTCAATTCACTTTCTGCAATAGTGCTTGAAATCTGCAAACGATACTTATTAAATCTGGCAACCTCTCTCTTCCATGCCTCATTCATATCTCAATGTGTTTTCAGCAGCCGGTCGTACCCACATATCCTGTCTGTTCCTCCTGCTCAACCGATGGCAGCTTATGCAGGGCAGCCTCAGTACCCAGCCGTAATGGCGCAGGCCGTGCCTTACGGATCATATGCCCAAGGCGGACAACATTATGGTCTTCCGTCATATGGTGAGACTTGGTATTGGGTCACTCTAACCATGTGTGTTTGCAATGAAATATTGAAGTGAAAAATGCTATGAATAAAAACAAGGTCCATGAGGTCATCATGAACTGTTCTCAAACCAGTAGTAACCAACTTGATGTTGATAGGTCTTTGCATCTGGTTTTTCTTAGTGATGACCTTATTACCTCCGCCACCGAAGGTGGATGGAGGTTATGTTTTTACCGCTGTGTGTCTGTTTGTCTGTCTGTTTGTTTTTCTGTTTGTTTGTCTGTTTGTGAACAAGATATCTCAAAAGGTTGTGGACGGATTCGGACAAAATTTGGCGGAGAGGTAGTGTATGTGACAAGGATGAAATGATTAGATTTTGGGGAATATACGGATCCGTATGCGGCTACTATAATTTTTAAGTGCTTCTTCACCATTGGGAGATAGGGCCAAAAACGATATATAACACGATATCTCAAAAAGTTATGGGTGGATTTGGACGAAACCTGGTGGACAGGTTGTGTGTGTGACAAAACCGAATCGATTCGACTTTGGTGAAGATCTGAATATGGTTTCGGATATGAGAATTATTTAATTTTTGAAGTGAATCTTCACCATTGAGAGATCGGGCGAAAAGCGATATATGACATGATATTTAAAGAAGATGTGGACGAGTTGGTTGGTGACAAGAAAAAGCCAGTTCGATTTTGGTTCAGGTCCAAATCCAGATTCGGCCTATCAGTGGGATACAAAACATAAACTGTTCAGCCTGGTTTAGGTATGCGCTCTACCGAGTGCCGTTCTAGTTACAATTGGTATCCTCCTGCATGTGCGTCACAAACATGGATACTGTATCTTCTGATCTGGCCCTGTAGGAATAAAGACTGAAGGAGGGATTCTTCAAGCCCAGGGGCAGGGTCAGTCTGGTTACCTGGCGGCATACGGCACGAGCTTTGGCACGCCCCAGCCAGGGCAGACGCCATACTCATACCAAATGCAGGGTGAGGTTTTTTTTTTCTTCAACGTGTTAATCTCTTTAAGTTGACCACACATCCATTATCCTTACAGGTGCTTTCTTGAGGTTTGTGTTTGTTTTCATTGGTTATTTAAGCTAATTCTACTTAGTTTTCTGGCCATTTTTACAGACATAAACATAATCTGAAATGTCTTGTTTCTCATCATACTCGCGTTTTATTTTTAAGTAGAAAAGGAACCTTTCAAAAAGAGTAGTCATTTTGCATTCGTTCCGTGACTATATTCCGATTCGTTGCCTAATCTTGAGGGGCACTGCCTCAGTGGCAAAACCACACTAATGATGCAACCAGTGGACGAAGAGGGTCAAAGAGAAACCTCACGAATGCAGGCTACCTTCCTTCCCACAATGCTCGATTGTTTCAGCAGCAAACGAGGTTATTGCAGGAGTTTGTGATGAACTGTCGACACACATTCACCTGCGCATCATGCAGTTTGCTCGATGAGTCGGGCATGAATACAACAGCATGCACAGTGCTTGAAATTTCTCAAGACTAGAAAACTGATTCGAATGTATTTCCGTATTGACCATTGTGGGCGGATAATCCAGCCACTGGTATTGCGTGAGGCTTGAAGGAGAACAATTTGAGTTAATCAAGGTGAGTATTACAATCTATAGTCCAGTAATGGGATTTCCTGTCCACTCCTGCAGGTAAAAAGCTGTGCTGGATAGACAGAACACTTTATTTGGTGTGCTTGTTTTGGCTTTGCTGAGCTTCCTCATGGCATCTTCAGACAGAAAATTACCTGCTTGGGATCATTATTTTCCATATTGTGTTTTTTCACATCATTTACATCAGATGTTTGTGTTTCCTTGTGCTGTTATAAATGACACAGGAATAAAGATGTTTCGTATTGATTCTATGTTGATTGTTGACACATTCATGTACTGCGACCATATTTTTATTGAATCACTGATCTGCTTCGTGCAGCTGCCGTCAGCTCAGATGCAAACATATTTGTGAGCAACTTAAGGTCAAAGGAGATAATTTTAATTATTAATTTGTTTACTCTCAGCTTAGCCTTACACAATGTGAAACGTGATCTTGAGTTCTGGAGATGGAACGGAGAGACCAACCAGGTCTCAAAGTATCCGCCTCCATTAGTGTGTGTGTGTGTGTGTGTGTGTGTGTGTGTGTGTTTATACACATACAGTATACACATACAATGAATCCTTTAAATATCGTGATTTTGACCAATCCCGGGCAACCTCTTTGTGTACCAATTTAGTTAGCGCGGGTTTCATTTCGACCAATCACAGTTTTTGAGCTGAGTTATGACGGTTATCTCGTAATACGAGCCTTTAGTTTTTCTCACACCGTTAATAATGGCATTGGAGCGTAAACCGATCGACAAAGGTGATTTTATTATTATCATTATTATTATTATTCACTGTTTTATTGAGCTGCAGAATGATTTCTAAAAGAAACACATCGACAGATTACAAAGGAAGACGATTTAAGAGATAACCGTAAGATGGAATGAATGGTGGGGGGCTTTTATAGCCATTACAGAAGGGAGGGGACACATTTAATCTGCTTCAACACAGCAGGAGACTTTCTTGTAAAGTTGATCAATATTTATTTTACATGTTCATTTCAATTGTGATGTGTTTATTTTTGGCCACCACCCACCTTCCTCTATATTTAAGGGTTTACTGTATGGATACATATATATACACTCGGTGTACAAAACATGAGGAACACCTTCCTAATATTGAGTTGCAGCCACTTTTGCCCTTAGAACAGCCTCCATGTGTCGGGGCATGGACCCTACAAGGTTTCAAAAGCGTTCTACATGGATGTTGGCGCATGTTGACTCCGATGTTGTGGCAAGTTGGCTGGTAGTGGATTTCTACTCCGAATAGCAAGTCCATCTCATCCCACAGATGCTCGATTTGATTGATATCTGGTGACTGGGCTGGCCAATGCTGTAAGCTGAATTCACTGTCATGTTCATGGAACCATTCCTGGACAATCCTAGCCTTGTGGCATGGGGCATTATCCTGCTGAAGAAATCTATTCACAGATGGATACACTGCTGCCATGAAGGGATGCACATGATCGGCAGTGATGTACAGATATCCTGAGCATTCAAATGTTGCTCCACTTTTATCAAGAGGCCCAATTTGTGCCATGAAACACACCCCACACCTTCACACCACCACCACCAGCCTGCAATGTTGCCCCATGGCATGATGGATGCATGTACTCATGTGGTTTTCTCCACACCCTAGTCCTCCCATCAGCGTGAAAGAGCAGGAACCGGGATTCATCAGACCAGGCAATGTTTTCCCAATCCTCCAGTGTCAAGTGTTTTCATTCCTTACTCCCACTGCAACCGCAGGTTCTTGTTTTTTGCTGAAAGAAGTGGAACTCTGTACGGTCGTCGGCTGCCATACCCCATTCGTGTCAAGGTACGACGAGTTGTGCATTATTTTATGGGTCTTTCGGCACCAAAGTTGTACCTGACTGTCAGTTGACTAACTGTATGTAGCCCGTCTGTTGCTTTGCACAATTCGTGTCAGCTTCCTTTGGCCTCTTTCATCAATGAGCCGTTTTCGACCACTGGCCTGCCTTTAGCTGGGTATCCTTTGGGTGGTGGACCATTCTTGATGCACATGGGAAACTTTTGAGCGTGAAAAATCCAGCAGCGTTGCAGTTCTTGACACTCAAACGGTGTCAAGAACCTGGCACCGACAACCATACCCCTTTCAAAGGCACGAAAATATTTTGTCTTGGCTATTCACCCTCTGAATGGCACACATACACAATCCATGTCTCATTCGTCTCAAGGCTTAAATATCCTCCTTTAACCTGTCTCCTCCCCTTCATCGACATTGATTGACGTGGATTTAACAGGTGCATTCAAAAAGGGATCATAGCTTTCACCTGGATTCACCTGATCAGTCTTTTTCATGGAAAGAGCATGTGTTCCTAATGTTTTGTAGACTGAGTGTATATATGTATGTACATGCGTTCGCTCATTAGGTTGGAGCGCCAAAATTACAGATACTAATTAGTAACTTCCTACCGCATCCAGGTCGACGCCATATAGTGAGTGGATACCAGAGATAATGTTACCGTGTGGCAGGCGGTGCTTATCGCTCCCAGTAGGGTGCAGCAGCAGCTGTATGGGACACCTTACTGGCAGTTCTCCACTGATGGTATAAAGAATGATCGTTTTAAGGCCATTTTCCCTGCTGGAGCAGGGGTTAGCCTTGCGGGCCCCATGACAATCATGGTTCCCTGTTTGAGGCAATGTTTTTATGGCCGGATGCCCTTCCTGACGCCAACCCTTGGTCACGCTCTTACCACAGGGATACGGTGTACACACCGTGATCATTCATCCCAGCAAGCTGGTACTCAATTTGCCAACCTCGGAAGGATGACAGGCTGAGTCAACCCCCCTGGCGTTAATTCAGCGATCGACCGGGATTCGATCCTAGGATCCCAAGCCGGGATGCTAACCGCTAAGCCAACACCAGGGCTGATGGTATGAAGTCGCATAATGACTGATATATAACCGAAAGGTTTTCAGAGTTACAAGTGTATGGAAGGCTCACTGCGTTGCCCTGATGAAGCCCCAACAAGGGCGAAACCAGGTCGGTAACTGTGAGTTTTGCATACACTTGTGACAGTATCTGAATTTAACATCCACAATGACGCACTGCAAGATGGCCCCTCCGGAGCTTTGCAGGCAATGCGGACATGCATGGCAATGACGTCATGACGTTCGCTCATTAGGTTGGAGCACCAAAATTGCAGATACTAATATGTATATATACACCACCGGTCAAAAGTTTTAGAACACCTCAATTTTTCCAGTTTTTATTGAAATTTACGCAGTTTAATGTCTCAATGTACTCTGAAATTAAGCATAGAACAAATAAACAATTGGAGATAAAACAGAAATCATATAATGATTTTGTTTGACAAAATTTAATTAAAATTTTTCACTCGGCAAAGTAGCCACATTTTGCAGATATAACCGCCGAACACACTCGTGACATTCTTTCTACAATGGAAATCAAATATTGTTCGGGAAGTTCTTCCCAACACTGTTGCAGAAGTTCCCACAAATGTGTTGCACTTGTAGGTTGCTTTGCTTTCACCCTTCTGTCCAGTTCATCTCAAACCAGCTCGATGGGGTTTGAGTCTGGAGACTGTTACTTGCCATTCCATGATTTGAAGCCCACCATCTTGTTCTTTTCCTCGAAGGTAGTTTTGACATAGCCTGGAGGTGTGTTTCGGGTCATTATCTTGCTGTAGGATGAACCCCTGACCAACTAGGCGTATACCAGAGGGTATTGCATGGCGCTGCAAAATTCTGTGGTAGCCCTTTTGGTTCAGGCTGCCAGTGACTGTGCAAGTCGCCGACTCTGGATCCAGCAAAAGAGCCCCAGACCATCACGCTTCCTCCTCCATGTTTGACAGTTGGTGTCACACACTGAGGAACCATCCTTTCGCCTACCCGATGGCGTACAAAAACCCTGCGTGATGAACCAAAGATTTCAAATTTTGATTCATCGGTTCATAAGACCTTCTTCCAGTCTTCAGTAGTCCACTGGCGGTGCTTCATGGCCAAGGCAAGCCTCTTTTTCTTATTTTGCCATCTTAGCAATGGCTTTCTTACTGCCACTCGACCTGCCAAACCTGCAGCTCAAAGTCTTCTCTTCACAGTTGAAACTGAGACTTTCTTACTTCGACCAGTGTTAAGCTGTGCTTGATGCTGTTGTCCTGTGAGCTGCCTATCTCGCAAGCTGTTGACTCTCAGAAACTTGTCTTCTGATTCTGTTGTGGCTTTGGGTCTGCCAGACCTCTTCCTGTCAGAATTTCCTCCAGCTTCCAATACACTACTTCCTGCAGTGCAATATTGTCCAAATAATGCTTCAGAGGGTGTAACAACAGTCTGTTCCAATACTGCTTTTATACAGACAGGGGGTTTGTAATCAAGAAATCAGCAGAGGTTGGGACACCTGTAGGAATTGTTTGCATCAACTTTCAAGGCTGAATTTACTTACATTGCTGCAGAACAGCTATAAGTGATATACTATAATGTCAAGTTAAAGTTGTTAACCCATTCCTTGTTCCCTGAAGAAGGCCGTTTTTTTACAATATAACTGTGCAAGTTACATTATTTTCCCATTTTTGCAAACCTAAACTTTTTTTTTAACCTCGAGCAGTTTACTGCTTACCTTTGTACCATTTCAGGTTATTCACTGGCCATTAAACTGCATAAATTTCAATAAAAACAGGAAAAATTGAGGTGTTCTAAAACTTTTGACCGGTAGTATATATATTATATATATATATATATATACATACATACATACATACATACATACATACATACATACATACATACAGTCATGTGAAAAAGTAACTACACCCCATGTAAAGTTTTGACTTTTTCAACATATTTCAACATACAGCTATTTGATCTTCATTTCAACAATTTTGACAGATAAAGGTGATATAATATAACAAATATCATGAAACATTTACATTTTGTAGTCCATTGTATAATTTAAATAAACATAAATGCAAATTTCGCATGTGGAAAAAGTAAGTACACCCTTGGCTCTAATTGGTGGTATTGCCCCCTTTGGCAGAAACAACCTCAAGTAGGCATGTCTTATAACTGTCTACCAGTCTCTGACATCGACTGGGAGAAATTTTTGCCCACTCCATGCAGAATTCTTTCAGCTGTGCGATGTTTGAGGGGTTTCTTGCATGCACAGCTCGTTTCAAATCCCCCCCACAACATCTCGATTTTTTTTTTTTTTTTTTTTTTGTATACAAGATCGAGGCTCGTGAAAGAGCTAACATTAATCACACAAAAAGACAAACCGACACAAAAAGCAAGGGGAGCGGCAGACAAGATGGGGAGAGAGGGGGAAGGACACAAAAGAGAGGGGGAAGAGGGGGAAGGACACAAACACAACATTTGAGAGCAGGGACATCGGGAGGACTTGGGGGGAGGTGGGAGAGGAATAAAACATATGAACACTGCAAGGACTCTGGGGTGAATTACCGGGGGTAGAAAAGATCAAGGTTTTCGATGGGGGAAGATAAGAGATGGTGGTGAACAGCTGTTTTAAAGACCTGGAGGGAGGAGTGGGATTGAAGGGAGTGGGGGAGTTTGTTCCAGAGGCGGGAGAAAAGGGGAATGAAAGAGTGAAGGTGAGCATACAGCCTAGACTTTGGCAGTTTAACCATAAGAGGGTTGCAGGCAGATCTTGTGCGACCTGAAGGAATATTGGGGGGACAGAGCACAGAGAGAGCTGGGGGAGCAAGGCCGGAGAGGAGTCGGTAGAAGACAGAAAGACCACCAACCTGCCTGCGGTGAGTGAGTGAAACGCCCTCGGTGTTGACTACATCGCAGGAGATTCCAATGATTCTGAAAGCTTTGGCCTCAACAGCGTGAAGCCGAGCAAGGTGTGAGGCAGGAGCACCAGCCCAGAGGGGAGAACAGTATTCCATTGAGCTGCGGATGAAAGCCTTGTATGTGGTGAGGAGCTCAGGTGTGCCAAAGAAGGACTTCGCACGACGGAGGATGCCCAGTCGGCGACTGGCTTTGGAGGCCAGCTTGGAAATGTGGTTTTCCCAAGAAAGATCATGGCAGATAGTGAGACCCAAAAGCTTGAGCGACAGAACTTCTTGGAGAGGATTGTTGAGAAAGTAGATGGGAGGGTTGTCCAGTCGGTCCTTTCGGAGAGACATTGTAAGAGTGTGAGATTTGTCAGGATTGAAAGACATGTTCCACTTGTTTGACCAGTCTGTGATTTTGTCCAGGTCTGCAGAGAGTGAGGAGGCTGCAGACTGCCGATCTGAGGGATGAGGAATGGAGCGACACAGAGTAGAGTCGTCAGCAAAGAGATAGAGAGGATTTTCAAGAGAGTCAGAGAGATCATTGATGAAGACCAGAAAAAGCACAGGGCCCAGAACACTACCTTGGGGAACTCCAGCCTGAACAGGAAGAGGAGATGAGAGAAACCCATTCAGGGCCACACGTCGACTACGACCAGAGAGGAAGTCCGCCAGCCATGCGTGGAGATTTCCATGGATACCAAAGGAGGAGAGTTTGGTGAGCAGAGCAGGGTGCCAGACCGTATCGAAGGCACGTGAAATGTCAAGGGAGACAGCTCTAATTTCCTGTTTGGTGTTGAGGACCTCCATCCATTGTTGAGAAAGCAGAAGCAGCATGTCCATAGTAGAGTGACCAGGTCTGAAACCAAATTGGTGATCAGAGATCAAGCCATTGGAGAAGAGGAAAGATTTAATATCTGAAGTAATGATGGATTCCATGACTTTGCTGATAATTGGGAGAAGGCTGATTGGTCTGTAGTTGCTGGGATCTGTTTTTGCACCTTTTTTGTGCAAACCGGTGATGTTGGCTGATTTCCAAGCAGATGGCAGATGACCTTGAGCAAAAGAGAGGGTGAAGAGAACAGAAAGAGGGAGTGAAAGAGCAGAAGAACATGATTTTAGGACCCGTGGGCTGATGCCGTCAGGACCAGTTGCAGAATCAGAGTCGAGGGTTGACAGAAACTTTTCCACCTTGTCAGGAGGAAAGGACACAGAGTCCAGGAGCAGCTGGGTACGACTGGGTACGGTGGGTACAGAGAGGGATGGGTTTGGGACACAAGATTTAGAGGCAAACACAGAGTTGAGGCATTCAGCTTTTTCACGTGCGGAGTCAGCCGTTAAGCCGTTTGAGGTGAGGGAGGGGATGGAGGGGGAACAAACACCAGAAACAGATTTGACCAGACGCCACCAGGATTTGGAAGAGGGAGACAGATAAGAGAGTTCGGTCTTGAGAATGGTGAGATATTGTTTCCTGGCTCTCCTGAGGGTGGACACACACTTGTTTCGGGCTTTGTGAAAGGAAATGAGATTTCCTTCCGTTGGATTTGCTTTCCAGGAGACGAAAGCAAGTTGTTTCAGGGAAACAGCCTCACCACAAGATTCCGTGTACCATGGACGGGAGGAAGGGTATGACAACTGAAGACGAGATGGTATAAATCTGTGCATGAGAGAGAGCAATTTACTTTGAAAGAATTCCAGGATGAGTTGATGTCAGAGGCGGTAGAGATGGGAGACCAGTCAAGATGATTGATGGCTGCTTGAAGACCGTGCCAGTTGGCCTGAGTGAAATGCCAGACTCGTCGACGCTGAGGAGGCTCTCTGAGAATGGTCAGAGAGATGTCCACTTTGACAAGCACATGATCAGATGAG
This sequence comes from Myxine glutinosa, assembly GCF_964187855.1. Classification (NCBI taxonomy): domain Eukaryota; kingdom Metazoa; phylum Chordata; class Myxini; order Myxiniformes; family Myxinidae; genus Myxine; species Myxine glutinosa. The sequence goes on from NC_136273.1 coordinate 81,472,272, forward strand.
CCGATTGGAGCAGAAGAAGAGCAGCAGACATTTTCAGGGAAGTTTGTCATAACCAAATCCAGAAGAGAAGATGCTCCGTTGACTGAGATCCGTGTCGGGAAATTGACAGATTGTGTCAGTCCCAGTGAGTCGCAGAAGTCCTTTGCTGAAGAGCCATGGCTGGTGAGAGAGGTACCCACACCCAGCCAACTGGCATGGTGACAATTGAAATCACCACATATGAGGAAGAGAGAGTTGGGATGGGTAGATAGAAGTTGGTCTATATTATCAGACAGTGAGATGTAGATGGAGTCATCGCTGTTTGGTGGACGGTACAACGCACATATGAACAAAAGGTGGGAGCGAAGGGGAAGCCGTAGCCAAAGGTATTCCTGGGGGTGAGGTGGAGAGAGGGCAGTGGAGGGCGAGTGAGGAAGAGAGTTTTTTATAAAGATAGCAACCCCACCTCCAGGACGAGGCTCAGGTCTATCATACCGGAGGAGGGAGTAACCTGGGAGAGATACCAAGGCATCAGAGACATCATGAAGGAGGAAAGTTTCTGTTTAGCAGATCACATCTGGTTTGTCAGAAGCAACCTGTATGGAGAGGTCAGTCAAGTTTGAGCGAAGGCCCCGGATGTTTGAGGTCCATACCGTTAATGAAGAGGAAGGGGGAGCATCGGGTCCAGAACAGGGGGGGGGGGGGGGTGGGGTAGGGTAAGATGTGGAAGAGGAGGAAGAGGTAGGGAGAGCTGTTGAAGGTGTGTCAGATATTTCAGAGATTTTAGAATAGCTTGGAGAAAGGGAAGAATGGGGCGGACAAAAGGTTTGATGGAGATTGGGTGAGGCACAGTGAGGTGTTATTTGAGGAGGGGGAAGAGCGAGGCAGAAGGTTTGGGGAGATGAAGGTGAAAGTTGGAAGGGGGAAGAAGCAGGGAGGATGCTTTGAGGAGGAGGGGTGAGAGGGGAGTCTAGGAGGGGAGGAGCGAGGGAGAGTCTCGGAGGGGAGGGGTGTGGGGGGAGTTTAGGAGGGAGGGGAGGGAAGGGGCAAGGGGGGAGATTTGAAAAGGATGGGTGATGGGGAGGATTTGGAGGGGAGGGGTGAGATTGGATTTTGAAAAGTGTACGATTCATGGGAAACGAACATTTTTTGCAAAATGAGTTTGAGACCTTCGAGTCAAAAATACGTTTGAGGACACTGGAGGAGGGGTGGAGTTCTGGATAGTTTAGGGAATGTAGAAAGGAGGAACTGTAAGAGATGGTATTATATATATTTTTTGGAATGAATAGATTTTTTTTTTTTTTTTTTTTTTTTTTTTTTGTATACAAGATCGAGGCTCGTGAAAGAGCGAACATTAATCACACAGAAAGACAAACCGACACATAAAACATATAACATAGGGAGCGGTAGACAAGATGGGGAGAGAGGGGGAAGGACACAAACACAACATTTGAGAGCAGGGACCGAGAGACATGGAGACATCGAGAGATCTGAGAGAGGGCGAGGGCTTTGGGGGGGGGGGGGGCATGGGAAGGGGGCGGTGGGAGAGGTATAAAACATATGGACACTGCCAGGACTTCCAGGAAAGAAGTTGGAATTTCAAACAAGGTGGATCTGGGGTGAATTAGCGGGGGTAGAAAAGATCAAGGTTTTGGATGGGGGAAGATAAGAGATGGTGGTGAACAGCTGTTTTAAAGACCTGGAGGGAGGAGTGGGATTGAAGGGAGTGTGGTAGTTTGTTCCAGAGGCGGGAGAAAAGAGGAATGAAAGAGTGAAGGTGAGCGGAGAGCCGAGATTTCGGCAGTTTAACCATCAGAGGGTTGCTGGCAGATCTTGTGCGACCTGTAGGAATATTTGGGGGACAGAGCACAGAGAGAGCTGGGGGTGCAAGGCCGGAGAGGAGTCGGTAGAAGACAGAAAGACCACCTACCTGCCTGCGGTGAGTGAGTGAAAGGCCCTCAGAGATAGCTTCATCGCGGGAGATTCCAATAATTCTGAAAGCTTTGGTTTCAACAGCGTGAAGCCGAGCTAGGTGTGAGGCAGGAGCACCGGCCCATAGGGGAGAACAGTATTCCATTGAGCTGCGGATGAAAGCCTTGTATGTGGTGAGGAGCTCAGGTGTGCCGAGGAAGGACTTCGCACGACGGAGGATGCCCAGTCGGCGACTGGCTTTGGAGGCCAGCTTGGAAATGTGGTTTTCCCAAGAAAGATCATGGCAGATAGTGAGACCCAAAATCTTGAGCGACAGAACTTCTTGGAGAGGATTGTTGAGAAAGTAGATGGGAGGGTTGTCCAGTCGATCTTTTCGGAGAGACATAGTAAGAGTGTGAGATTTGTCAGGATTGAAAGACATGTTCCACTTGTTTGACCAGTCTGTGATTTTGTCCAGGTCTTCAGAGAGTGAGGAGGCAGCAGACTGCCGATCTGAGGGAAGAGGAATGGAGCGGCAGAGAGTGGAGTCATCAGCAAAGAGATAGAGAGGATTTTCGAGAGAGTCAGAGAGATCATTGATGAAGACCAGAAAAAGCACGGGGCCCAGAACACTGCCTTGGGGAACTCCAGCCTGAACAGGAAGAGGAGATGAGAGAAACCCATTCAGGGCCACACGTTGACGACGACTAGAGAGGAAGTCCGCCAGCCATGTGTGGAGATTTCCATGGATACCAAAGGAGGAGAGTTTGGTGAGCAGAGCGGGGTGCCAGACCGTGTCGAAGGCACGTGATATGTCGAGGGAGACAGCTCTAATTTCCTGTTTGGCATTGAGGACCTCCATCCATTGTTGAGACAGCAGAAGCAGCATGTCCAGAGTAGAGTGACCTGGTCTGAAACCAAATTGATGATCAGAGATCAAGCCATTGGAGAAGAGGAAAGATTTCATATCAGAAGCAATGATGGATTCCATGACTTTGCTGATAATTGGGAGAAGGCTGATTGGTCTGTAGTTGCTAGGATCTGTTTTTGCACCTTTTTTGTGCAAAGCGGTGATGTTGGCTGATTTCCAAGCAGATGGCAGTTGACCTTGAGAAAAAGAGAGGGTGAAGAGAACAGAGAGAGGGTGAGATAGAGCAGCAGAGCAGGATTTTAGGACCCGTGGGCTGATGCCGTCGGGTCCAGTTGCAGAATCAGAGTCGAGGGTTGACAGAAACTTTTCCACCTTGTCAGGAGGAAAGGACACGGAGTCCAGGAGCAGCAGGGTACGACTGGGTATGGTGGGTACAGAGAGGGATGGGTTTGGGACACAAGATTTAGAGGCAAACACAGAGTTGAGGCATTCAGCTTTTTCACGTGCGGAGTCAGCTGTGTAGCCGTTTGAGGTAAGGGAGGGGATGGAGGGGGAACAAACACCAGAAACGGATTTGACCAGACGCCACAGGATTTGGAAGAGGGAGACAGATAAGAGAGTTCGGTCTTGAGAACGGAGAGATATTGTTTCCTGGCTCTCCTGAGGGTGGACACACACTTGTTTCGGGCTTTGTGAAAGGAAATGAGATTTCCTTCCGTTGGATTTGCTTTCCAGGAGACGAAGGCAGTTGTTTCTGGGCAACAGCCTCACCACAAGATTCCGTGTACCATGGACGGGAGGAAGGGTATGACAACTGAAGACGAGATGGGATAAATCTGTGCATGAGAGAGAGCAATTTACTTTGGAAGAATTCCCAGGATGAGTTGATGTCAGAGGTGGTAGAGATGGGAGACCAGTCCAGATGATTGATGGCTGCTTGAAGACCGTGCCAGTTGGCCTGAGTGAAATGCCAGACTCGTCGACGCTGAGCAGGCTCCCTGAGGATGGTCAGAGAGATGTCCACTTTAACAGGACATGATCAGATAATCCGATCGGAGCAGAAGAAGAGCAGCAGACATTCTCAGGGAAGTTAGTCATAACCAAGTCCAGAAGAGAAGATGTTCCGTTGACTGAGATCCGGGTTGGGAAATTGACAGATTGTGTCAGTCCCAGTGAGTCGCAGAAGTCCTTTGCTGAGGAGCCATGGCTGGTGAGAGAGGTACCCCACACCCAGCCAACTGGCATGATGACAGTTGAAATCACCACATATGAGGAAGAGAGAGTTGGGATGAGTAGATAGAAGTTGGTCCATATCATCAGACAGCGAGATGTAGATGGAGTCATCACTGTTTGGTGGACGGTACAACACACATATGAACAAGAGGTGGGAGCGAAGGGGAAGCCGTAGCCAGAGGTATTCCTGGGGGTGAGGTGGAGAGAGTGCAGTGCAGGGCGAGTGAGGAAGAGAGTTTTTGATAAAGATAGCAACCCCGCCTCCAGGACGAGGCTCAGGTCTATCATACCGGAGGAGGGAGTAGCCCGGGAGAGATACTATGGAATCAGAGACATCATAAAGGAGGAAAGTTTCTGTAAGATTTGGTGAGCAAGACGAAAGCATCCTTTTGTAGGAAAAGAAGAAAAGGGTGTTATAATATATGAGAGAAAATAGTTGTTCAGGGGAGAGATTATACATTTCTAACCGCGTGATCGCGAACGAAGAACGAACGAACAAAAAGAACAACAAATAAACGAATAAGACCTGGGAAGGAAATATTTTTTGGGGGGTTTTTTTTTTTGTTTGTTTTGTGAGTACAGATATTAAACAAGGAGGTACGGGGTGAACGACTGGTACGAAACAGAGAACGAAAATAATTTCAGCGCATTCGACGAATCGCTCAGAGAAAAACAAAACCACAAGGTCGGAGACGGTACGGTAGTCTAAGCCTACGAGTACTAGGCCGCAGAATACTCGATACCATTAACCGACGATTGTGTATACATGTACGAAAAATTAGCACCGAAAATTTTCCAAAAGATACGCTATAGGTACACACACCGAAAGATAGATACAGTCTCGACAAAAACACGATTGTGATAGATCACTTAGCTTCGAGAGCATGAGCGCATGGAGCAGCTTCAAAAAGACGTGACCTCGCCGTGATCTCGCGAGATCATTCGCGATGGATTTAGATCCGGGCTTTGACTTGGCCATTCCAGAACCCTCCATTTCTTTCTTTTCAGCCATTCCTTGGTGGATTTACTGGTATGTTTAGGGTCATTGTCATGTTGCAAGGTCCACCTTCGGTTGAGCTTCAACTTTCCGACAGATGGCCTCACATTATCCTCAAGCACCTTCTGGTACAATGAAGAATTCATAGTGGATTATATGAAGGTGCGCTGCCCAGGCCCTGATGCAGCAACGCTGCCCCAAACCATAATATTTCCACCACCATGCTTTACAGTTGGTATCCGGTTCTTGTGGTCATTTGCTGTCTTTGGTTTTCAAACATGTCTTCTGGTACTGTGGCGAAAATAGCTCTACCTTTGACTCATCTGTCCAGAGCACATTGTTCCAGAAGTGCTGGTCTTTGCCGAGGTGTTCATTGGCAAACTTTAGTCGTGCCCTGATGTTCTTTCTGGACAGCAAAGGTTTCCTCCTGGCACACCTCCCATGTAGATCAAAATTGTGCAGCCTGTTCTCTTTCTAATGGTAGACTCGTTCACTTTGACATCAACAGCCGAGTCGCCGACTGGGCATCCTCCGTCGTGCGAAGTCCTTCCTTGGCACACCTGAGCTCCTCACCACATACAAGGCTTTCATCCGCAGCTCAATGGAGTACTGCTCTCCCCTCTGGGCTGGTGCTCCTGCCTCACACCTAGCTCGTATTCACGCTGTTGAAACCAAAGCGTTCAGAATCATTGGAATCTCCCGCGATGACGCTATCTCCGAGGGCCTTTCACTTACTCACCGCAGGCAGGTTGGTGGTCTTTCCGTCTTCTACCGACTCCTCTCCGGCCTTGCTCCCCCAGCTCTCTCTGGGTTCTGTCCCCCAAATATTCCTACAGGTCGCACCAAGATCTGCCTGCAACCCTCTTATGGTTAAACTGCCAAAATCAAGACTCTCTGCTCACCTTCACTCCTTCATTCCTCTTTTCTCCCGTCTCTGAAACAAACTCCCTCACTCTCTTCAATCCCACTCCTGCCTCCAGGTCTTTAAAACGGCTGTTCACCACCATCTCTTATCTTCCCCAATCCAAAACCTTGATCTTTTCTACCCCTGCTAATTTCACCCCAAATCCACTTTTTTGAGGTGACTTTTGACTTATTTCCTGGAAATCCTTGGTGTCCTTGCGTTTTATACCTATCCTGCCTCCCCCCCAGGCCCTCTCCCTCCCACACATCTCCGATGTCACTGCTCTCAAATGACCGCTCCCCTTTTTATATACTTTGTTTGCTTGTTTGTTTGATTTGTTTGTTTGATAAATGTTAGCTCTTTCACGAGCCTCGACTCTGTATACAACAAAAAAAAACAAAAAAACAGTGGCAAGAGCTACCTCTAGGTCCCGTGATGACATTCTGGGGTTCTTAGAGACTTCTTTCAGCATCTTGCGGTCTGCTCTCGGGCTGAACTTGCTGGGGCGGCCTGGCCTGAACAAGTTGGCAGTTGTTTCGAATCTTCTCCTCTTGTAGATGATCTTCCGGACAGTTGAATGATTGTCAAATTGTTTGGAGATCTTTTTAAATCCCTTCCCAGACTCATAGGCATCTATAACCTTCTTTCTGAAGGCCTCAGAGAGCTCTTTTGATCTAGGCATGGTGACGCCGCACACTTCAACAACAAAGAGCAAACCAAACTAAATGTCTGAGGTTTAAATAAGACAGGTTCCTCCAAGATCCTCTCTAACGATGTTCTAATCATTTGCACCTGAGCTGGTGCACCTGATTCTAATTTTAGGTATTTGAAGTAGTGATAAATGTAGGGGTGTACTTACTTTTTCCACATGCGAAATTTGCATTTATGTTTATTTAAATTATACAATGGACTACAAAATGTAAATGTTTCATGATATTTGTTATATTATATCACCTTTATCTATCAATATTGTTGAAATGAAGATAAAATAGCTGTATGTTGAAATATGTTGAAAAAGTCAAAACTTTACATGGGGTGTACTTACTTTTTCACATGACTATATATATATATGGCGGTCACCACTGATGGTATGAAATCGAAAAGTGACTGGTATATAACCGAAAGGTTTTCAGAGTCATAAGTGTATGCAGTACTCACTGCGTTGCCCTGATGAGCCCCAAAAAAAGGGCGAAACCAGGTCGGTAACTGTGAGTTTTACATACACTTATGACAGTATCTGAACTAAGATCAAAATTCTGCTCTGTCAGAGGGTTCTCTGAGAGCTTGACAGGCAGAGCGTATGTACATGGCAGTGACGTCATTACTTGCGCTCATTGAAAGCTGGAGAACTGCACATATATTTGGATTGGTTTGCTCCCGGCTGCATCCAGGGGATTCATATAATGAGTGGATACCAGAGGTAATGTGCCATGTGGCAGATGGCACTTATCGCTCCCATTAAGGTACAGCATAGCTGGATGGGATACCTTAATGGCGGTTCACCACTGATGGTATGAATCGAAAAGTGACTGATATATATATATATATATGTATATATATATATATGTATATATATATATGTATATATATATATATATATATTATATATATATATATATATATATATATATATATATGTATATATATATATATATATATATATATATATATATATATGTATATATATATATATATATATATATATATATGTTGAATAAGAATAATACAAATATATGATGAAAGGAACATGTATATTTTAGAGCAATATCACAGTACATTTCCTACATGACGTTTTGTCAATTTTCAATTTCTCAAACCTCTTGGTATACAACATTTCTGCTTTTCTTACTTGGTGCCAAGACATAAAGATTGCTTGGTTTTCCAACCCTCGAGCAGCCCACGTACAGCTGGCCATGGGGAAGTACCGGCATTGCCGGGCGGGGGAGGGGAGGGGAGGGGGAAGGGGAGGGGAGGGGAACGGGGGGGAGGGGAGGAGAGGGTGGGGAGGGGAGGGGAACGGGGGGAGGGGAGGAGAGGGTGGGAGGGGAGAAGAGGGGGAGGGGAGAGAGGGGGGAGAGAAGGGGGGGAGGGGAGAAGAGGGGGGGGAGGGGGAGGAGGAGAGGAGGGGAGGGGGGAGGAGGAGAGGGGAGGGGGGAGATGAGAGGGGAGGGGGGGAGATGAGGGGGGTAGGGGGGGAGATGAGGGGGGAGGGGAGGGGTGAGGGGAGGTGAGGGGGGAGTGGGGAGGGGGGAGGGGGAGGGAGGGGGGAGGGAGTGGGAGGGGGTTGACGGGGAGTGGGAGGGGGGGCTTCACCCGGATTGAAGAAGAATAATACAAATATATGATGAAAGGAACATGTATATTTTAGAGCAATATCACAGTACATTTCCTACATGACGTTTTGTCAATTTTCAATTTCTCAAAACCTCTGGGTATACAACATTTCTGGTTTTCTAACTGGTGCCAAGACATAAAGATTGCTTGGTTTTCCAACCCTCGAGCAGCCCACGTACAGCTGGCCATGGGAAGTACCCGGCATTGCCGGGCAGGGCAAGGGAGGGAGGAGGAAGGGGAGGGAACGGGGGGGGAGGGGAGAAGAGGGGGGGAGGGGAGAAGAGGAGGGAGGGAGAGGGGAGAAGAGGAGGGAGGGGAGGAGGAGAGGGGAGGGGGGGAGGTGAGGAGGGAGGGGGAGGGGGCAGGTGAGGAGGGAGGGGGAGGGGGCAGGTGAGGGGGAGGGGGGGAGGGGCAGGTGGGGGGAGGGGTGAAGGGAGGTGAGGGGGGAGTGGGAGGGGGAGGTGAGGGGGGAGGTGCGAGGGGAGGGGGGAGTGGAGGGTGAGGGGAAAGTGGGGGGGAGGGGGGAGGGGTGAGGGGGTAGGGAGTGGGAGTGGGGGAGGGGAGGAAGAGGGGGGGAGGGGGGGCTTTGCCCGGGTTGAATAAGAATAATACAAATATATGATGAAAAGAACATGTATATTTTAGAGCAATATCACAGTACATTTCCTACATGGCGTTTTGTCAATTTTCAATTTCTCAAAACCTCTTGGTGTACAACATTTCTGGTTTTCTTACTTGGTGCCAAGACATAAGATTGCTTGGTTTTCCAACCCTCGAGCAGCCCACGTACAGCTGGCCATGGAAGTACCCGGCATTGCCGGGCGGGGAAGGGGGGGAGGAGGAAGGGGAGGGGAGGGGAACGGGGGGAGGGGAGGAGAGGGTGGGAGGGGAGAAGAGGGGGGGAGGGGAGAAGAGGGGGGAGGGGAGAAGAGAGGAGGAGGGGAGGAGGAGAGGGGAGAAGAGGAGAGGGGGAGGGGGGAGGGGAGGGGGGGGGAACGGTTAGCTTGGCAAGCGATAGCAGGATTTTTACTTTTATTTTTACCTCAATGAGGGCTATATATATAGTCCGTGCTTGGGGCCTTCAAGTTCAACATAAAGTTTTTTTATGAAAAATAATGCAGATGTATAACAATCCACCAATGCAAGTTCAGAATGAATGCAGATCCTTTACTTCGCGATACAAACGCAATTCCCGCCATTTCCACTCACGATCGAGGCCCTCCACAGTGGCAGCGCCTCTTCTTCCTCCTACAACTTCGTCTCACTTCTTTCACTCAAAATGTACGAAATTCTGCCGCATGAAATTATGTAGAGGCCTCGTCGGGGGATATAAGGTACATAAGGAAGGCGTTGTAACAGAAGAATCAAAATAAAAGTGGAAGAACATGAGGAAATGGGAGCTATTCTGGACCCGCAGCCAAACCCGACAACCATTGCAATGCACCCCGAACGTCTAGCGCCGCCACAAACCACCATGGAATTGCAGGTGGTGCGGTTTTTTAAAACCATTGATATTGAAATAAAACGTAGCCTATAACCACCAGGATTTTATGCTGATTCCGAATCTGTGTCTAAAACTTTTCTCCGATGTGTAGTTCTTGAGTTATAAGCGGACACCCAGACAGACACACATATACACACACACACACACACATATATATATATATATATATATATATATATATCAGTCACTATGCGACCCCCATATCATCAGTGGAGAACCGCCAGCAAGGTGTCCCATACAGCTGCTGCTGCACCTTGCTGGAGCGATAAGCACTGCCTGCCACACGGTAACGTTATCTCTGGTATCCACTCATCATATCATATGGAGTCGACCTGGTTGTGGTTGGGAGTTACTAATAATGGTATCTGTAATCTGTTCTCCAACCTAATGACCTAATAACCTAATATATATATTGGTATACTTGGTCAAGGCTCATATAAGAGCTAAAATGCTTTTGTGTGTGGGTTGGTGGTTGTTGTCGCCATATGTGGGTTTCAAAAGGTGGAATGGAGCCCTCTGAAAGTGTGTTTTTGTGTGTGTGTGTGTGTTTCTTTTTTTTTTCTGCCCTTTCGTCAGCATCGGCCATGGCATGTGATGCAAGAGTGAGAGGTTGTGACATAATCGTTGGGACATAGGCAGGAAAACAAGGCAATGTAATTGATGATTGGCATTTGTAATGTGATTGTAAATAATTCCCCACTTTACTTGCTATGTTGCATTTCATCACCAGCGTTTGCCTCATTTCACCTGAACTTAAGTTAAAGGTCAGTCCTTTTTTCCATGTCAGACCAAAAATAAAGGTTGGCGTGACCCGGTTAAAAATACTGCCAACTTGAAAAATTTGACTTGACGTTTTTGTTGCTCATCAATATGAAGGGTTCCTTGATGCTTGATTTATTTCTGGACCATTTGACACACTTGTATATATACTCAGAAATGCACAAATGCAGTGCCTTCAGAAAGTATTCACACCCCTTGACTATTCTCATGTTTTGTTGTGTTACAACCTGAATTTAAAATAGATTAAATCGGGATTTTTTGTCACAGATATACCCATATTACCCCATAATGTCAAAGTGGATTTTTTATTTTTAGAAATCTTTGCAAAATAATTAAAACTGAAATACAATAGTATCTAATTTCATGAGTCTGCAACCCCCTGAGTCAATACTCCATAGAACTGCCTTTGGCAGTGATCACATCTTTGAGTCTTTTTGCATATGTCTGTATCAGCTTTGCACATCTGGATTTGGGGAGTTTCTCCCTTTGTTCCTTGCAGATTTGCTCAAGCTCTGTCGAGTTGGATGGGGAGCGTCGGTGAACAGCAATCCTTAAGTCTTTCCACAGATTCTCAATGGGATTCAAGTCTGAGCTTTAGCTGAGCCACTCAAGGACTTTCACGTTCTTGTTCTGAAGCCATTCCAGTGTTGCTTTGGCTGTATGCTTGGGGCCATTGTCCTCTTAGAACATAAATCTTTGTCACAGTCTAAGGTCTTTTGCACTCTGAAGCAGGTTCTCCTCAAGGTTTTGCCTGTATTTGGCTCCATTTCTTGTTCCCTCTATCCTCACAAGTCCCTTCTGCTGAAAAGCATCCCCATAGCAGGATGCTGCCACCACCATGCTTCATTGTCGGGATGGTGTTAGATTGGTGATGAGCTATGCTCGGTTTCCGCTAGACGTAGCGTTTGCATTCAGGCCAAAGAGTTCAATTTTGTCTCATCAGACCACAGAATATATTGCCTCAAACTCTGAGTCTCTTTGTACCTTTTTGCAAACTTCAGGCGTGCTGTGAGGAGTGACCTTTTCTCAGGAGTGACTTCCATCTGGCTACTCTCCCATAAAGCCTAGATTTGTGAAGTGCTGCAGAGACTGTTGTCCTTCCGGCAGGTTCTCCCATCTCAGCCAATAAACTTTTTGTTCTGTCAGAGTGGTCATTGGGTTCTTGGTCAACCCCTTGATCAAGGTCATTCTTGCCCTGTTTTTCAGTTTGGTCAGATGGCCAGCTATAGGAAGAGTCTGAGTATTTCCATATTCTTTCCATTTCCAAGTGATGGAGCTCACTGTGCTCTGGGGAACTTTCAACACTCTAGAAATTGTTTTATACCCTTTCCCAGATCGAAGCCTCCTCACAATTCTATCTCAGATTTCTGCGGGCAGTTCTTTGGATGTAATGATAGAGTTTCTGCTGTGACATGCACTGTCAACAGTGGGACCTCATATAGAAAGGTGTGTTTCTTTCTAAATCATGTCCATTCAATTGAATCGACCACAGGTGGACTCCAATCAAGTTGTGGAGACATCTTAAGGATGATCACAGGAAATTGGATGCACCTGAGCTCAATTTGGAGTGTCATAGCAAAGGTGTCGAATACTTATTGACTCAAAACATTTCAGCTTTTAATTTTTTATTTTGTAAATATGTCAAAAAAAAAAATTCAATCCATTATACCTTTGGGCTATAACACAATAAAATGTGAAAATCCAAGTGGTATGAATACTTTCTGAAGGCACAATTAATATAATATGAACACGCACACACACACGCTAACGGAGGTAGATGCTTTGAGACCTGGTAGGTCTCCGTTTTCCTCCTGAAACCCACCCATGTCTGAAGAAAGCAGTCAACAGCAGCAACTTGTGTGTGTGCGCCCACGTGAGCGCGCGCACACACACACACACACACACACACACACACACACACACACACACACACACACACACATTTGCATGCACACAAACAAACATGCGCACACACACACACACACAAACACACACACACACACACACACACGTATACACATACACATATACACTCTGGGGCCAAAAAAATGAGCCAAGCTTTTTTTTCTAATTTGGAGCTATATATGCGCAATGAGGCTGAGTATGGTAGAGGATGATGTGGTTGAGCTTGAAAGTGGTTGGATGTTAAGGAAAGATAGTCTGTTGGGAGCCGTTGGTGAGGTATGTGGATGGACAAATGGACCACCGAGGCACTCGGAAACATGGTGGTGGGATGATGAAGTTGGAAAGAAGATTGACGAGAAGAGGAAGAAGTTCAAGGAGTGGCAGAAGGCGAAGGGTATGGGGGCAGAAAAGGCAGAGCATGAAAGTTATAAGGCAGCCAAGAAGGCTGCAAAGAAAGAGGGAGCAAAGGCACAGGAGGAATGAATGAATGAATGATCGTTTTAAGGCCATTTTTCCCCGCTATAGCGGGGGTTAGCCTTGCGGGCCCCATGACAATCATGGTTCCCTGTTTGAGGCAATGTTTTTATGCCCGGATGCCCTTCCTGACGCCAACCCTTAGTCGCCTCTTACTATGCGCAGGGAAACGGTGTACCTATTCTAAACCGGGGTACACACCGGGATCATTCATCCCAGCAAGCTGGTACTCAATTTGCCGACCTCGGAAGGATGACAGGCTGAGTCAACCCCCCTGGCGTTAATTCAGCGATCCACCGGGATTCGAACCCAGGATCCTAGGATCCCAAGCTGGCACCCTAACCGCTAAGCCAACACCAGGCTCAAAGGCACAGGAGGCATGTAGGAAAATGTTCGGAGAACGCTTGGATTTGGAAGAGGGTCAGAGAGCGGTATTCAGGATTGCAAAGCAGATAGCGAAAGAGAGGTGTGATGTGATGGGGGTGAGTTGTTTGAAGGATGAAGTGGGGCAAATCGTTGTGGACCCAGATGGAATGAAAGGAAGATGGAAGAGATATATGGAAATACTGTTGAATGCAGAGAATGAATGGGATGGCAACATAGAGAGTAACCCAGTTTTAGGACTGGCAGAGAAGATAACCGAGAAGGAAGTTGAGGAAGCGATAAAAGCAATGAAGAGTAGAAAAGCGGGAGGGCCGACGGGAGTTGTGGGAGATATGTTGAAGGCAGCGGGAAATTGGGGTGTGAAGAGAATGACAGAGATCTGCAATCTGGTGGTGAAAGAAGGCCGCATTCCAGTGGATTGGGAACTGAGTACCCTCGTCCCTCTATACAAGGGGAAAGGTGACCCTCTGGACTGTGGCTCGTATCGAGCGATAAAGTTATTGGAGCATGGAATGAAGGTATTGGAAAGGGTGTTGGAGAGGAGGATAAGGAAGAAAGTGAAGATTGACGAAATGCAGTTTGGATTTATGCCAGGAAGAGGAACGACAGACGTGCTTTTTATTGTGAGGCAGTTGCAGGAGAAGTATATGGAGAAGAGGAAGAAGTTGTTTCTTGGGTTTGTTGATCTGGAGAAAGCATTTGATAGGGTTCCACGTGAAGTAGTGACATGGGCATTGAGGAAGTTAGGAGTGGAGAAATGGTTGATCAGAGTAGTGATGGCAATGTACAAAAGAGCGCGCACAGCTGTAAGGACGAAGGACGGGAACAGTGGTGAGTTTGAGGTGAAGGTGGGAGTGCATCAGGGGTCGGTACTAAGTCCACTACTATTTGTAGCTGGGATGGAGGTGCTGGCTCAGAACGTAAAGGAGGGTTTACCGTGGGAGTTGTTGTATGCAGATGATCTGGTGTTGATTGCAGAAAGTATGGATGGACTGAAGGAGAAGATGAACAAGTGGAAGGAATGTATGGAGACAAAAGGTCTGAAGGTGAATATCAGAAAAACGAAATTGATGGCAAGTGGTAAAGCATGTGGTGAGGTGGAAAGAACTGGGAAGTGGCCGTGTGCTGTGTGCAGGAAGGGTGTCGGAGTGAATTCCATTCAATGTACAATGTGCGCTGAGTGGGTTCATCAAAAATGTAGTGGTTTGAGAGGGTCATTAACCAGTGTGGCAGCTACATTCAAGTGTGAGGTGTGCACAGAGGGAGCTGCAGATGGAGGAAATGTTGAGTTGGATCTTGGAGATGGCATGAAGCTGGAAGGTGTGAAAACATTTTGTTACCTAGGAGACATGCTGAATGGAGAAGGTGGATCAGATTCGGCAACGATTGCTCGAGTGAGATGTGCATGGAAGAAGTTTCGGGAACTGAGTGGCATGCTGACGAGGAGGGGAGTGCCATTGAAGCTGAAGGGAAAGGTGTATGCTGCATGTGTGAAAAGTGTTATGATCTATGGGAGTGAGACATGGGTAATGAACGTAGAGCAGCATCGAAGGCTGGAAAGGGTGGAAATGCGAATGGTTCGGTGGATGTGTGGAGTATCGTTGAGAGAGAGGAAGACAAATGATGAATTGCGAACGATGATGGGAATCGAGCCTGTGATGGATGCTGTGAAGAGAAACAGGTTGAGATGGTTTGGTCATGTGTTGAGGAAGGATGAAAGTGACTGGTTGAGAAGAGTGATGGAAATGAATGTAGAAGGAAGTAGAGGACGGGGAAGACCGAGGAAGACTTGGCTAAAGATGGTCGAAGAAGAAATGCGGGCAAGGGGGTTAACAAGGGGAGATGCAGAAAATAGGGCAAAATGGAGAATATTGTCATGGGGACCGCAAGGCTAACCCCCGCTCTTGCCGGGAAAATGGCCTTAAAATGCCTGTTGTTGTTGTTGTTGTTGTTGTTGTATATGCGCAGTCCATATTCCAGTTTAAATTGATTACTCATGTTACAGTCGCTAAAAGCCCCCCACACGATTTACAGTATTTTTAATGAAACATTTGTGGTTCCAATATCTCAGGTTCTTAAATTCCAATATCTCATTTAAGAACCATTTGTGGTTCTTAAAGTCCAATATCTCAGGTAAGACAAAATAGATCAATTTTTTTGCACTTAAAAAGGAAGATAAGATTGAGTTGTTCTGTGTCACAGAAATTTTTTTTTTAATGTTACCGTTTTAAGTATACTTTTCAAGATCTGCAAATAATTTTAGGGTGTTGTCATGTTTTTTGACTGTTTAGTGCATATGTAGCACTAAAACAGAATTGCTCAAATTGATGACTTGTACAGTTAGTGTAGGTCATGCTTTTTGTGTTTCAATTTAGAAATGCTTCCAAAGAAAGAGAAGTTCCATGCTGATTGGGATGTTAAAAATAGAATTGCCTGTCTTCATCATATTCTGAAATCCCAAGCTCCTAAAGAAGGAGAACATCCCTATTTGTCTGCCTACCATAAAGAGAATAGGTCTATAGATCCAGAAAACTGGTTCCACTGCAAGGAAGAAGGGATCTGGCAGGCCTAGAGCCACTACAAGTAAAGATCACAGGTGACTGAAATTCTAGTTCTCCAGGAAAAAAAGAAAATCCTGCGGAAACTGTCAGAGGAGTTCAGAACTGCTGAAAACAAGGCCGTTTCCAGAAGGACCATCACAAGAAGGTTGACTGATGCTGGTTTTTGCCTCAAGAAGATGTAGCTAAGAAGCCTCTGTTATGAAAAAAAATCCATTCAGGACAGATTGCACTTTTTGGCCGAATATTGGAATTGTGATTGCGACTGGTTTCAGAGAGTTCTGTGGAGCAATAAATCAAGATTTCAGGTTTATAGTGAAGCCCAGATCGTTGCCTTTGCAGATCTGGTGAGATATTCAACCCCAAGTGCATTTCAATGTCTGTGAAGCAAGCATGGAGGAGGTGGAATCATGGTCTGGGGTGCATTTTCATCTGCTGGTGTTGGTGAGCTGATAAGGTGTGAACAGTCCATTACTGCCAAGGAATACCAGAAAATATTAGAGAAAGGATTATTTCCCTGCCTCCAAAAGTTATTTTCTGGAGAGAAAAGCAAAGAAGGAATTTTTCAACAAGATAATGCATACACTTACAGGCAGAGGCAGAGGCCCATACTGCAAAAGACACTAAAACGTGCTTGGAGAAAAAGTCCCTGAAACTTGAGTTCTGGCCTGGTCAGAGTGCCGATTTATTTAAAGAAAGCTAAGGTACAAGCTATTCCATACTGATTTTTACAGTTATTTCTGCATGTTCTGGTGTTTTGATGGTATTTTTAATGTATGGTAAAATAGTTATGACCAAAAAAAATGTAAAAAATATATATCTCGGCAATTTCCCGTATGTGGCGACACGTGAACGAAGCTATGCTCCTCTCTCCACATTATTGTGACAACGTATAAATTAAATATTTCATCGTGACGATTGTCATCAAATGGACGAATTTTTAATATATCTCGGCATTTTCCCATCTGTTATTTCGGGCGGTGTATGACTGAGCATGCCGCAATTTAAACAAAATATATATATCTCGGCATTTTCCCGTCTGTTATTTCGGGCGGTGTATGACTGACCATGCCGCGATTTAAAAAAAATAAATCTCAATGGACTTGAAGTTACAGGCCTTTGAGAATTCATTTCGTTCTATAAAGGGCAACTTTCATCGGATTTTCTTCCCGTTTTTTTTCAACCGAGTCTAAAACTATGTTAGCGACTGTGAAAAATGAAATGATATATCGAATTTGATTTGAAATAAAACTGTGTGAGAGAGGAAGACACCACGGGCCTACAAAACAGGCCTCAAAGCTATGCGAGTTAATAAAATGGTGGATATTTGTTTATATGAAGCCTCTCCCAAAATGGGTGGAGCTATGGTTCCCAGAATGGGTGGAGCTTTGAGGTTTTGTCTTCTCTGCAAGAACAACAAGAAGAAGAAGAACAATAACAACAGCAGAGGGCACTCTGTGAGCAGCGTCTGCGACGCGGCTAATAAAAATTGAAATTCGACTAAAAATATGTGTACGAGTTTTCTGAAAATCGTCACACCTCCCTGACGGACCCTGTATGTATGTATGTATATATATATATATATATATATATATATATATATATATATATACATACATACATACATACATACATACATACATACATACATACACAGGGGGCTGCAAAAGTAGGTATACAGTAATGAAAAACAAAACGTGTGCACAAAACGTATTTTATTGATTATACAAGCATATCAATAATAACATATCAATAATAAACATATCAATAATAAACATATTAATCCCTCAAATGTTCAAACTGTTTGCCCCCGGAATTCACACACTCCACTAGTCGAGTGTGGACACCCATGCACACTCTGGCACAAAGGTCTTTATCAGCATCAATTTCCTGGCAAGCCTCCCATATGAACTGAATCATGGCATCAACAGAACGTGGCTTGCGTGCGAAAACCCTGTCTTTTACACATCCCCAGAAAAGAGGTCCATAGGGGTGAGATTCGGCGAACGTGGTGGCCAGTCAACGGCTCCCCGACGTCCAATCCACCTGTTGGGAAGTTCTTTGTCAAGTAGCGCACGCACAGTGTGCTACTTGACACATGGTAATAATGGTAATGAATAATTATTCATTATTAATAATGTCATTATTACCATTATTAAAATGGTAATAATGATTTTAATGAATGAAATGAATCCTAGCACCACTATTATAATACTGGTAATACTGGTATAATCCTTACTGTATACCTACTTTTGCAGCCCCCTGTATATATATATATATATAACTGTGAGAAATAGTAGAAACTCCACCGTACGAGCAGGGCGTCTCATTTGCATTAAATAAATAATCGGGAGGTTAAATCAGACGCGGACGTAGCTTCAGGACGTCGATCTTTAATTTGACAAGCTTTCAACCAACAAAGGTCTTCTTCTTAGTCGTCCCCAAGTTCAACGGAACTATAATTATATATATATATATGTACATATATATTGTTGCGGATCCGCCGCCGGCCTTCTCCCCTTACCAAGGGGGGATTAGTCCCCTTGTCTTTGACTGGCCTGGCGGTACCCGGGACCTATGACGTCCCTTCCGGACAGCGCGGAATAGGGTATTAGGACCAAATTCGCTATTACCTAAATACTCGCGCTGCTCTGAAGCGAGGAGATAAGCCCCGCATGAACCACGTGTGTTGATACGCCGTGCGGTTTTGCGTACATGCGATCCGCGCCGTTATCACTTACTAGACCCCGATTCAAGCGGTTCTTATTCGTACCACGCTTAGTCAATGGAGAAATCACAAAGGCGATCGAAATGGGAAGAAAGGAAGAACAGATTTATTTACACTATACACAGTGTTGTGAAATAAACCAAGTCCACAACTTTGTCCCATAGGTAGGTTTAATCTCAATCAGATCTTTAGCATCATCCTGCAAAATACAATCATGCAATAGATATCAGGATCTTGGCATCATATAGGGAGGATCGATTATATTAGTCAATGCAAGCAAGCCTAGAATACATGTGCGAGTACGTACCGTTCAGGACTACATGTCATAGTAAAATATCACAGGAGTGGCTCCGCGTCGCGGATGTCCGAGGTCTTATAGACGCCCCTCTGCGGTTTAAGTGGGCATCACTCCTGGGTTCAACTTTGATATACATTTTCACTACATTCTCCCCGCCGTTAGAACTACACTGCCGCTAGGCAGGAATCGAGCGTGCGTCAGCATTAATTGATTGGGGACGTCATTCCGTGTCAGTCGGTCCATCCGTAGCGGTCAGGGTGGCGAATTACTCTGCCAGCATGGGTCCAGAAACTACTGGGTACCGCCTCCCCAAGCCCAGAGTCCCCTGCATCGGAGTAGCCGCTGGAGGCAGGTGTCGGAGGGGGCACCTCAGGGCCTTCATGCAGGTGTGTATTTCACGAAGGAGGGGACGGCAGATGTTCCATAGAGGAAGCTTCGGGGCAGTCCATAGACTCGTAGATCGGTTCGTCGATATCCCCATAAGGGTCGATGACCCCCACATGGGGCGAGATGGCGTACGGAGACAGTGGACTCGCGTCCATCTGCCGTCGTCACACGAGCATGCTTGGGATTAGCCTGGAGTACCTGCACCTTATCCACTAAGGGGTCGTACTTGCTTGTGAGAACCGCACGTTTGAGATAGGCCGGCCCCGGCTCAGTGAGCCAAC
Source organism: Myxine glutinosa (assembly GCF_964187855.1). Lineage (NCBI taxonomy): Eukaryota > Metazoa > Chordata > Myxini > Myxiniformes > Myxinidae > Myxine > Myxine glutinosa. Next base: position 81,491,800 of record NC_136273.1, read on the forward strand.
TGGGTAAAGATCGGATACTACCCGAGCTTCTAGGGTGGTGGAACAGTCTCTCGTGAGGAGTCTGGTTGGTGGCCGTACATAGTAGAGCCATGATCGAGTTCAGCGCCGCAGGTAGCGACCAAGCCCATTTATCGAGGCCACGGCCGAGGGTCCTGAGACTTAGCATGACGGCCCTCCATATAATCCCATTGAAGCGTTCGACCTGCCCATTCGCCTGGGGCCTGTACGGTGTGGTGTAACTCAAAGCGACATTATTTTGGAGCAAGTAACCCCTCACGTCCTGGGACAGGAACACCGCACCCCGATCGGTATGCACGTAGGCCGGATACCCGAACATAGAAAACAAATTCTGCAGGCACCGTATGACCGTGGCAGCCGTCATATCCACGCACGTGTAAGCAAAAGGGAATCGCGAGTACCCATCAACGATAGTGAGCAGATAACGTGAGTTACTCGACACCGGCAGCGGCCCTTTGAAATCCATTGCCAATCTCTCCCACGGTCTAGTAGCCCTAACCAGCGTCCCCATGGGAGGGTTGTAAAAACGCGGTTTGAGTTCCGCACATATAGCGCAGTCGCGGCAGATCCGGCGGATGTCCTCAATCGAGTACGGCAGATTACCACTACGCACAAAATGAGCGAAACGCGTCACCCCAGGATGACACATAGTGCCGTGCAATGCACGCAGACCCTCCAGAGTTACGATACCCGCGCACGTAGCCGGCCTCGATAAGGCGTCGGCGACCAGGTTATCCTTCCCCGGGCGATATTTGATGGTGTAGCAGAAGTCGGCGAGTTCGATACGCCAGCGAGTGATTTTCTCATTCTTAATGCGTTGAGCATGTAGGGTGTCGTACATGAACGCTACGCTTTGTTGGTCCGTGATGATTTGGAAGCATCGCCCGAGTAAGTACGGTCGCCATCGCCGAATCGACTCAACCATGGCGTATGCTTCCTTTTCGACAGACGAATGCCTCCGCTCAGCGGAGGTGAGAGTCCGCGAAAAGAAAGCCACCGGGCGCCCCCCCTGGGAGAGTGTCGCCGCTATCGCATGATCCGAGGCATCACTTTCTAAGACGAAAGATTCGCTCTCGTCGATCGTCGCCACAGCAGCGCCAGTGATGTCGGCCTTAAGGCCCCCGAAGGCTGCCAAGGCGGCTGGGCCCATGGGGAACGTGTCGCAGGCCACAAGGGGGCGGAGCTTCACAGATAAATTTTGCACCCACTTCGAATAGTGGGCGAACAGCCCGAGAGCGCGCTTCAGCGAAGCTCGATCGCTAGGCGGAGCCATATCGAGCAGAGGTCGCAGACGCTCCTTATCTGAAGAGACAGAGCCATGGGTCACGGTGCACCCCAGAAGATCTTTCGTGCGTAGAGAGTAACGACACTTAGCCTCATTCATGGTTAGGCGATACCTCTGCGCGACCTCGAGGAAGCGCTTCAGATTAGCATCATGATGCCCCTGGTCATACCCACAAACCGTAAGATTGTCCAGATATACAAAGACATCTGTCAAGTTCTCCTTAGTAACGAGGTCGTCCATAGCCCTCTGAAAACAGGCGACCCCGTTCGTCACCCCAAAAGGTAATCGGGTGAACTGGTATAACCTTTGACCCGATTCAAAGGCGGTATAGATGCGATCAGCCCTAGAGATGGGGATCTGATGATACGCACTACGCAGATCGAGAGTGCTGTAGACTGAGTACTGGGCCACCTGTCGTACCAGCGCGTCCATCCCCGGTAACGGGTAGGCGTCCAGCTGTGTAAAGCGATTAACCGTCTGTGAATAGTCGATTACCATGCGTCGGCGATGGGCTTCACTTCGCACCACTAAGACCTGGGCCCGCTACGGCGACCGGCTAGGTTCTATGATACCCTCCTTTAAGAGCTGGGCCGTTTCTTCCGCAATGAATTGCGGGTCCGCTCGTGAGTAGCGCCGTGATTTCACCGCTACAGGAGTGCAGTCAGTGGTCAGGTTGGGGAACAGCAAAAGAGGCTCAATTTCCATTTTCGCTAGTGCACACACAGCAAGCGTGTCAGTCCCACCGAATTCCATTTCCAAACGTCCATGCCGCTTAAGAAAATCGTGTCCTAACAGAATGTCGGCACATAAAGCAGGCAAGACCATGAGATGTACATCTGGAAACATGCGTCCCTTTATCACAAGTTTCAATCGACATTCCCCCTTTGTGCTGAGCCGAAGGCCCTGGGAGGCCATGAAGATCCGTCGTGTTGTCCTGAGGACCGGCCACCCATGTTGACGCACTAGTCGTTGATCGATGAAACTATCCGTAGACCCCGTGTCGACTATAGCCCGCGCAAAAATGCCTTCGACCATGAGTGGAATAATGGCCTGTGCAGGGCCGGAAGATCCGGCAGGTATTGAGCCATGCGCGATCTTTTCGCCCGGCTCGTGTGTGGAGCCCACGCCGGCTGCAGTTTTCCGGTCGTTCGAGCGGCCTCCGGAGGGCCCTCGTGTCAAAGGCATAGTTGGAGCTTCAGGAGCTTGTAGTCCGTACGAGCAGCCATCAGAGGGTGCTCGTGTCATGCGAGAAGGATCGCAGCCATCTGTAGTTTCACGTGCTGAGGCAAGAGCGTGTGGTTCGTACGAGCTGCCGTCAGAGGGCGCTCGTGTCATGTGCATTGTTTGCGTCAAAGCGGGAGCTTGTCGTTTGTTTGAGTTGCCTTCGGAGGGCGTTCGGATTCCAGTCAAGGACGGTCGCTCCGCGGTCGGTCGTGTTCGCGCCATTTGTTTTGGCGGCCCGATGTATCTCACCAAGGTCGAACATGCAGCCAGGGGCCCACGAGGAGTAGGACCGCTCATCAAAGGCGGGTGAGGCGCCCCGCTTTGTGCTCGGTCCGTTGGCTCGGCGATAGCCCATTCAAGGCCGCGCGAGTTCGTGCGCCCCGTGCGGTCTTCCGACAGACTTTTGCAAAATGTCCTTTAGTCAAACACAAATGGCATATTGCTTCCCGAGTCAGACACGCTGACCTGGGATGCTGTCGGTTGCCACAGAAGTAACACGTAGCGTTTAGGGCAGGCTTTGGCCTGGCCGCCGCTGTAGCTGCCGCCAGGCCGGAATCCGAGTCCACCTCGGGAGCGGCCAGGGGCTCCGCTAGCGTGGTCGAGTCCGCTCCCGTATCCTCGGCGGTAGCCCTCTCCGGTCGCGTGAGTTGAGAAGTCCCCGCGACGACCCGTGTGTGGTCATAGGCGGTAGATTGTTCCCGGGCCTCAGTGTAGACGTGAGCCACCCGTAGAGCCTCCGCGAACGTCAGGTCAGCTGTCTCCAAAAGTCTGAGCCTGAGAGCAGGAGAGCCAATCCCAGAGACGAAAGCGTCTCGGACAAGATAGTCCTGGACTTGCTCGTGAGTGCGGACCTCTTGGGTACTATCCGCTAGTAGTTGTCGTAGCTCCTGGGCGAAGCGGTCTATCGACTCGGTGGGCTGTTGCCGCCGCGATGAGAGCAGATACCTGGTGTATACCACGCTCCGTTTCTTAATGTAAATACGCTTTAGCTCCGCCACAGCGGCATCGTACGTCGTACATCGTCCAATGCTCCGGTAGACGTGGTGGGCCACTTTAGTCTGCAGAACGTCCAGTTTCGTTTCCGCAGTGGGAACGGTCTCCTGGGCTTTGAACTGGTTCTCCAGTATCCTGAGCCAGTGAGCTAACTCCGAGCCAGAATCCGCAGCATGTGGGTCAGCGCTGAAGATCGGTACTTGGATCATCCTGTGTCCCGCCATTTCCGTAGATCTTGATTGAGATTAAGTGTTGTGAAATAAACCAAGTCCACAACTTTGTCCCATAGGTAGGTTTAATCTCAATCAGATCTTTAGCATCATCCTGCAAAATACAATCATGCAATAGATATCAGGATCTTGGCATCACATAGGGAGGATCGATTATATTAGTCAATGCAAGCAAGCCTAGAATACATGTGCGAGTACGTACCGTTCAGGACTACATGTCATAGTAAAATGTCACAGGAGTGGCTCCGCGTCGCGGATGTCCGAGGTCTTATAGACGCCCCTCTGCGGTTTAAGTGGGCATCACTCCTGGGTTCAACTTTGATATACATTTTCACTGCACAATGATTCAAGAAAAAGGGGACACAGAGCAGCCTTATACAGTCTTACTTAATACCCAGGACAAACGGGCCCGTCTCACACACACACACACTCACACGGGGCTTGCTGATGAGCATTTTGATGTTCACCGCGTCCAGGGATGGCTCCCGTGCAGCCCTCTCTCCGGTCCCCGGCACGTCCCGTGTAGATGGAAGGAGGAGAAGGCAAGGCAGGAGCTCTCTGCGTGTCGTCTTGTACGGAGCGAGTTATCACGGGGCGAACGGTAGGGGGCGGGCTCTGGTGCGGCTGGCGGTTAATCACTCGCAGGTTTATCCGCGTCTACTCGCGTGGCTGAAGTAGGCGCTATTCGCCACCGGCGCGTCTGGCTGCAGCCGTGTACTCGTATCGCCAACGCCTCTCCTTCTTCCCCTCTGGCGCGTACATAATATGGCGAGTTACAGTTCAAAGCCTCAAAGTGAGCGAGTCCTCAAATCCTTCAAAGTCCTGCTTGTACAACGAAGTCCTCCCAAGGCCTTCTCCCTCAAAGTCCTCCTCAAGGGCTTTGCGCAGCGCGTTATATCGGCACGCCCCGCGAACCTTCTCGTATATATATATATACATATAGAACAACATGCATTTTAAGGCCATTTTCCCTGCTACTGCGGGGGTTAGCCTTGCGGTCCCCATGACAATATTCTCCATTTTGCCCTATTTTCTGCATCTCCCCTTGTTAACCCCCTTGCCCGCATTTCTTCTTCGACCATCTTTAGCCAAGTCATTCTCGGTCTTCCCCGTCCTCTACTTCCTTCTACATTCATTTCCATCACTCTTCTCAACCAGTCACTTTCATCCTTCCTCAACACATGACCAAACCATCTCAACCTGTTCCTCTTCAAAGCATCAATCACAGGCTCTATTCCCATCATCTTTCGCAATTCATCATTTGTCTTCCTCTCTCTCAACGACACTCCGCACATCCACCGAACCATTCGCATTTCCACCCTTTCCAGCCTTCGTTGCTGCTCTACATTCATGACCCATGTCTCGCTCCCATAAATCATAACACTTCTCACACATGCAGCATACACCTTTCCCTTCAGCTTCAACGACACTCCCCTCCTCATCAGCACGCCACTCAGTTCTCGAAACTTCTTCCATGCACATCTCACTCGAGCAACCGTTGCCGAGTCTGATCCACCTTCTCCATTCAGCATGTCTCCGAGGTAGCAAAATGTTTTCACACCTTCCAGCTTCACGCCGTCTCCAAGATCCAACTCAACATTTCCTCCATATGCAGCTCGCTCTGTGCACACCTTACATTTGAATGTAGCTGCCACACTGGTTCCTGACCCTCTCAGACCACTACATTTTTGATGAACCCACTCAGTGCACATTGTACATTGAATGGAGTTCACTCCGACACCCTTCCTGCACACAGCACATGGCCACTTCCCAGTTCTTTCCACCTCAGCACATGCTTTACCACTTGCCATCACCTTCGTCTTTCCTATATTCACCTTCACACCTTTTGTCTCCATACATTCCTTCCACTTGTTCATCTTTTCCTTCAGTCCATCCATACTTTCCGCAATCAACACCAGATCATCTGCATTCAACAACTCCCACGGTAAACCCTCCTTTACGGTCTGAGCCAGCACCTCCATCACAGCTACAAATAGTAGTGGACTTAGTACCGACCCCTGATGCACTCCCACCTTCACCTCAAACTCACCACTGTGTGTGTGTATATATGTATATATGTATATATATATATATATGTGTATATATATATATATATATATATATATATATATATATATATATATATATATATATACACACACACACACACACACACACACACACACACACACACACACACACACACACACACACACACACACACATATACACATACATACTGTATATATTGTTACGGTCCGCGGTTAAGGATGTTATGTTTGCCGAGCGGATGGCACCGCGACCTAACCGTTTCCCCGATTCACCCGATTCACCCGAACGTTGGCCGTATCGTGCCACAGATATTCAATATGGAAAACTCTAAAGCGACCGAATGGAAAGAGGAAGAAGAAGACGTACAGAAGAGTAACGGGATTTATTATTTACACACACAAGCAAAAGGAGCAGTCACGGTTATGTACAGGGAACATTGAAACAGCAGGTGACACAGTGAAAATTACTAGCTTATCCTCTGCAGTCTTACTTTATTCCCAGGGACAAAACAAACAGAACAAACTCACGTACACGAATGGGGAAATTGCAGGCAGGATTGGCTGGAAGGAGGTGTGTGGCTGGAGCTTGATCCCGCACGGGACGTCGGGCTGGACCTCGACGGCCGCTGATGCCACCGATCCTGTCGTGTGCGCGGGATCACGGGTCGGAGCTGCTTGGTGGAGCCGACGCGCTGGTGGGGGGTCTGGCGTGACGGGTTCTCTCCTCTCTCTTTCTTGGTCCAACCACTCTTTCTCTCTCTCTTGGTCCAACTCTTCCTCTTGGTTCAATCACTCCTCACCACTGACCACTCAACGCAACCACTGACCACCACTGACGACCAACCCAGCTCTTTCCCAAAACCACACAACTCAGCTCTGCTCTTGTCATGGACCTCTCTTTGTCGTGGACCTCCCTCTCAACTTCTTGCGCGCGCGCCTTTATAGCGCCTCCGGCGATTAAGCCGCCGGCTTTTAGGACACGCCCATCGGTGTGCTCACCTCGGCCCTGGTTGGTCGCGCGACCCTCTGGCTCCGCCCTTGATGACGACGGGCGGGCACATGTTCAATGGCGGCTTTGGGGCGAAAACAACCCACAGCTGTAACAAACTGGCAAACTGCCCAGTGCAGTTGGTAATGGAAACTTGGAGGGGATGTAATTGGCCATTGATGCTTGGCAATGATGAAAGGGGAATGTGAAAGGTAATGGAGATTTTGGGGATGGGAATGGGGAATGAAAGGAATCTATCTATTTCACTTGGTGCAATGGAGTGTCATTTTAATGGAAGACAAGGCCTTACCCTGATACACACAATAAGGAAATAAACTACTGAACAAGGGTATTATAGTGTCCTTCAATGTATGCTTTATGGAATTAACTAACGGAACGCCCTTTGACCTTTATACACACTGGAGCAAGGAGGGCTCAGACTAAACAATAATTCATAACAATTTACAATACAATACAACGCAATAAAAAAAACACAATCCTCATTTCCACAACAATTTATATATATATATATATATATATATATATATATATATATATATATATATATATATATATATATATATATATATATATATATATATATATATGTATATATGTATATATATATGTATATATATATATACTATAATCGGGAGATTAAATCAGACGCGGACGTAGCCTCAGGACGGTCGATCTTTAATTCTCGACAAGCTTTCGACCAACAAAGGTCTTCTTAGTCGTCCCCAAGTTCAGCAGAAGTCTGTCTGTCTGTTTCGTCTGTCTGTCTGAAGTCTTCCGCTGAACTTGGGGACGACTAAGAAGAAGACCTTTGTTGGTCGAAAGCTTGTCGAGAATTAAAGATCGACCGTCCTGAAGCTACGTCCGCGTCTGATTTAATCTCCCGATTATTTATTTAATGCAAATGAGACGCCCTGCTCGTACTGTGGAGTTTCTACTATTTCTCACAGTTATATATATACTATATATATACTATATATATATATATATATATATATATATATATATATATATATATATATATATATATATATATTTTTTTTTTCGTATACAAGATCGAGGCTCGTGAAGGAGCGAACATTTATCACACAGAAAGACAAACCGACAAACCGACAAACCGACACATAAAACAAAAAGCATCGGGAGCGGTAGACAAGATGGGGAGAGAGGGGGAAGGACACAAACACAACATTTGAGAGCAGGAACCGAGAGACATGGAGACATCGAGAGATCTGTGGGAGGGAGAGGGCTTTGGGGGGGAGGCATGGGAAAGGGGGTGGGAGAGGCATAAAACATATGGACACTGCCAGGACTACCAGGAAAGAAGTTGGAATTACAAACAAGGTGGATCTGGGGTGAATTTGTGGGGGTAGAAAAGATCAAGGTTTTGGATGGGGGAAGATAAGAGATGGTGGTGAACAGCTGTTTTAAAGACCTGGAGGGAGGAGTGGGATTGAAGGGAGTGTGGGAGTTTGTTCCAGAGGCGGGAGAAAAGAGGAATGAAGGAGTGAAGGTGAGCAGAGAGCCGAGATTTTGGCAGTTTAACCATCAGAGGCTTGCTGGCAGATCTTGTGCGACCTGTAGGAATATTTGGGGGACAGAGCACAGAGAGAGCTGGGGGAGCAAGGCCGGAGAGGAGTCGGTAGAAGACAGAAAGACCACCTACCTGCCTGCGGTGAGTGAGTGAAAGGCCCTCAGAGATAGCTTCATCGCGGGAGATTCCAATGATTCTGAAAGCTTTGGTTTCAACAGCGTGAAGCCGAGCTAGGTGTGAGGCAGGAGCACCAGCCCATAGGGGAGAACAGTATTCCATTGAGCTGCGGATGAAAGCCTTATATGTGGTGAGGAGCTCAGGTGTGCCTAGGAAGGACTTTGCACGACGGAGGATGCCCAGTCGGCGACTGGCTTTGCAGGCCAGCTTGGAAATGTGGTTTTCCCAAGAAAGATCATGGCAGATAGTGAGACCCAAAAGCTTGAGGGACAGAACTTCTTGGAGAGGATTGTTGAGAAAGTAGATGGGAGGGTTGTCCAGTCGATCTTTTCGGAGAGACATAGTAAGAGTGTGAGATTTGTCAGGATTGAAAGACATGTTCCACTTGTTTGACCAGTCTGTGATTTTGTCCAGGTATTCAGAGAGTGAGGAGGCTGCAGACTGCCGATCTGAGGGAAGAGGAATGGAGCGGCAGAGAGTGGAGTCATCAGCAAAGAGATAGAGAGGATTTTCCAGAGAGTCGGAGAGATCATTGATAAAGACCAGAAAAAGCACAGGGCCCAGCACACTGCCATGGGGAACTCCAGCCTGAACAGGAAGGGGAGATGAGAGAAATCCATTCAGGGCCACACGTTGACTACGACCATAGAGGAAGTCCGCAAGCCATGCATGGAGATTTCCATGGATACCATAGGAGTAGAGTTTGGTGAGCAGAGCTGGGTGCCAGACCGTATCGAAGGCACGTGATATGTCGAGGGAGACAGCTCTGATTTCCTGTTTGGCATTGAGGACCTCCATCCATTGTTGAGACAGGAGAAGCAGCATGTCCAGAGTAGAGTGACCTGGTCTGAATCCAAATTGATGATCAGAGATCAAGCCATTGGAGAAGAGGAAAGATTTCATATCCGAAGCAATGATGGAATCCATGACTTTGCTGATAATTGGGAGCAGGCTGATTGGTCTGTAGTTAAAAGGATCTGTTTTTGCACCTTTTTTGTGTAAAGCGGTAATGTTTGCTGATTTCCAGGATGCTGGCAGATGACCTTGAGCAAAAGATAGGGTGAAAAGAACAGAGAGAGGGTGAGATAGAGCGGCAGAGCAGGATTTTAGGACCCGTGGGCTGATGCCGTCTGGTCCAGTTGCAGAATCAGAGTCGAAGTTAGACAAAAACTCCTCCACCTTGTCAGGAGAGAAGGACACAGAGTCCAGGAGCAGTTGGGTTCGACTGGGAAAGGTGGGAACAGAGAGAGATGGGTTTGGGACTAAAGATTTTGAGGCAAACACAGAGTTGAGGCATTCGGCTCTGTCACGTGCGATGTCAACTGTGTGGCCATTTGAGGTAAGGGAGGGGATGGCGGGGGAACAAACACCAGAAATGGATTTGACCAGACGCCACCAGGATTTGGAGGAAGGAGACAGGTTTGAGAGTTCGTTCTTGAGTAAGGAGAGATAGTGCTTCCTGGCACTCCTGAGGGTAGACACACACTTGTTCCGAGCTTGGTGGAAGGAACTGAGATTGCCTTCAGTTGGATTAGCCTTCCAAGAGGCAAAGGCAAGTTGTTTCAGGGCAACTGCCTCACCACAAGATTCGGTGTACCATGGACGGGAGGAAGGGTAAGACAACTGAAGACGAGATGGGATAAATCTGTGCATGAGGGAGATCAGTTTGCTTTGGAAGAATTCCCAGGAAGAATTGATGTCAGAGGCAGTGGAGATGGGAGACCAATCCAGACGATTGATGGCTGCTTGAAGCCCGTCCCAGTCGGCCCGAGTGAAATGCCAGACTCTTCGACGCTGAGGAGGCTCTCTGAGAATGGCCAGAGAGATGTCCACTTTGACAAGCACATGATCAGAAGAACCGATTGGAGCAGAAGAAGAGCAGCAGACATTAGCAGGGAAGTTTGTCATAACCAAGTCTAGAAGAGAAGAAACTCCATTGGCTGAGATCCGGGTCGGGAAATTGACAGATTGTGTCAATCCCAGTGAGTCACAGAAGTCCTTTGCTGAGGTGCCATGACTGGTGAGAGAGGAACCCACACCCAACCAGGTGGCATGATGACAGTTGAAGTCACCACATATGAGGAAGAGAGAGTTGGGATGAGTGGATAGAAGTTGGTCCATGTTGTCAGAGAGTGAAATGTAAATTGAGTCATCACTGTTTGGGGGACGGTACAGAACACATATGAACAAAAGGTGGGAGCGGAGAGGAAGGCGTAGCCAGAGGTACTCCTGGGGGTGAGGAGGAGAGAGGGCAGTGCAAGGAGAATGAGGAAGAGAGTTTTTGATAAAGATAGCCACCCCACCACCAGGACGAGGCTCAGGTCTATCATACCGGAAGAGGGAGTAACCAGGAAGAGATATTGAGGAATCAGAGACATCTTGAAGGAGGAAAGTCTCTGTTAAGCAGATCAAGTCTGGATTGTCAGAAGCAACCTGTATGGAGAGATCAGTCAGGTTTGAGCGAAGGCCCCGGATGTTTGAGGTCCATACCGTTAAAGAAGAGAGAGGGGGAGCATCGGGTACAGGACAGGGGAGGGGAGGAGTAGGGTAAGATGAAGGATGAGAGGGGGAGGTAGGGAGAGCAGTTGATAGTGTGTAATGTTAGTGTTGGTGTTAGTGTTGGTAGTTGGTATATAGTGTTGGTATATACATGTTAGTGTTACATATACATGTTACATATATACATATACATGTTAGTAATGTTAGTGTTGGTATATACACCTCACCACCACAAAATATATGCCTGCTAGTGGCATAACTGTTCGGGTGCTGGCTTGGGATTTGTGAGTCGTTGAATTAACACCAGGTGGGGTCATCCTTCCCATGTTGGTGAAATGAGTACCAGCCTACTGGTATGAATGAGCCATTTGAGTGTCCTGCGTCGGACCAGGATTTTGCCCAATAGACAAGAAATTGCTTCAATCCAATGGACAATCTGATGATGCAGGAGTGGACATCATCGTGTGTGTGTGTGTGTGTGTGTGTGTGTGTGTGTGTGGGTGTGTGTGTGTGTGTGTGTGTGTGTGTGTGTGTGTGTGTGTGTGTATGTGTGTGTGTGTGTGTGTGTGTGTGTGTGTGTGTGTGTGTGTGTGTCAGTCACTGAGAGAGAGAGGGAGACTGAGAGACTTAACTCTATGGCCTTGAAATTGCAGGCCTTTGAGAATTCATGTCGTTCTATAAACGGAAACTTTCATCGACTTTTCTTCCCGTTTTTTTTTCCACAGAGTCTAAAACTATGTTAGTGACTGTGAAAAATGAAATGATATATTGAATTAGAGTTGAAATAAAACTGTGAGAGAGCAAGACACCGCGGGCCGAACAAATCAGGCCTCAAAGCTATGCGAGTTAATAAAATGGTGGATATTTGTTTATGAAGCCTCTCACAGAATGGGTGGAGCTACTCTCTAAATGGAGTAGGCCACACCCCCGGACAGACATACAGACCGACAGACAGACGGAATCACCTACGGCTAATATTATATATATATATATATGTATATATATATATATACTGTATATATATATATATATATATATATATATATATATATATATATATATATATATATATATATATATATATATATATATATATATATATATATATATATATATATATATATATATATATACAGACTTGGCATTTAATATGGAATATTTTTTTCTTCTTGACTTGGGCTTACTTTCTTAACTCAGTATATCAATCTGGTGAGTTTCTTTTACACTTTGGTGATTTATTTGTTGAAAGAACCATGTCACTGATTGTCTGTCGCAGCAAGAAGTCAACAACAGGATTATATCACAGGTGGCGTGGCAAAATGTACGGACAGGTGCATTTGATGATTGGCTTCACAGTCGGGTATACAAGGGTTGTTGCGTTCTGTATTAGTGGAAAACAACTGCTGCACATCTCCAAAAGTTATTGCCGCTTCCTCTGGAGATGGTCCGTCAACTCGACAATGCTGTTTGTCATGGAGTGGTGGCTTTACGAAATTACGGCATGAAACAGCGTGCTATTGCTCGGCAGTATGGCATCACTCAAGGTCAGGTGTCAAAGAACCTGAAACGAAATGCTCAGAGGGGTGTCCCTACTCCAATACCGAGGCCAGGACGTCCCCGCAGAACCACAAGGAGCGATGATTGCCAGCTGCACCAGTTAGTCCTCAATGGCCGTACCAAGTCAGCTAATTGGCTTAGGGCTGAGTGGCAGCAACTGACAAATGTGCCTGTATCCAGAAGGCTAGTCAACCAACGACTGGTTCAAGCAGGCTATCGTGCCAGGCATCCCCTGAGAAAGCCATGCCTGACCAGACAACACCGCCAGCGCCGATTGCAGTGGGCCAGAGAGCACCGCAATGGCAGCCAGGACACTGGAATCACGTGATCTTCAGTGACGAGTCTCGATTTCTGGTATATCGTCAAGATGGCCGCGTCCGAGTGCGCAGTCAAGTGCATTAAGCCTACAACGAAGATTGTATAGTGCCAAGAGTCCAAGCTGGAGGTGGTGGGGTGACCGTTTGGGCTGCTTTTCATGCAGGGGCAAAACTGACCTGGTTGTTCTGAATGGAAACCTGAACCAGTTCAAGTACAGGGCCATTCTGGAAGAAACATTGCTTCCATTTGCTCGTGCAGCCTTTCGAGGAAACTTTGTCTTCCAAGATGACAATGCACGGCCTCATCGTGCTCGCATGATCCAACACTTTCTTGCTGACCGTGGTGTAGAGCATATGGAGTGGACTGCCATGTCCCTGGATATGAATCCGATAGAGAACTTGTGGGCAGAATTAACGCGTCAAATCGACCACTTGGACCAACAGCCGACCTCTGTGCGTGAATTGCAGCAGACTATTGTCACTGCATGGCAAGCGATTCCTGTCCAAACCTTGGCAAATCTCGTGAACAGCATGCCTCAACGTGTATGTGCTGTCCTGAATGTTCGGCAGGGGTTACATGAAGTACTGAACTGTAATTTTACTGTCCGTAATCCCAGTCGTAATTTAACTTTTGTTTTTGTTAAAAAAAAAATTGGCTAATGTGCAAAATAAAGAGATACTTCTGGAAAACGTACAGAAGTTTAACACAGTACTGTCCATGAATTGAGTTCGATATCAGTTTACATAACTTTCAAGGATCAATTTATTTGTTTTGAAATGTCAAATGTGGTTTTTGTTTCTTTTAAAGGTCACATTAACAAAATCTAGAATAATTTCAACATAATTCCAATTAACTTTTGGTTCTAAGACATCTTGAAAAGTAAGTTCACCCCACAAAAAAAAATATTCCATATTAAATGCCAAGTCTGTATATATATATATATATATAATTATATATATATATATATATATATATATATATATATATATATATATATATATATATATATATATATATAATATATTATATATATATATATATTATATATATATATATATATTATATATATATATATATATTATATATATATATATATATTATATATATATATATATATTATATATATATATATATATTATATATATATATATATATATTATATATATATATATATATTATATATATATATATTAATATATATATATATATAATATATATATATTGTTGCGGTTTTGAGAACCCACACAGGTAACATCATTAAAGGTTAACGGTTGCACCCCATAGAAAGGCCACAAGCAACACGTAGGTCACCTTAGGACGTTAGTTATTTCATCGTATGTGTTTAGGATAAGGCCATTCCCAATAGTTGCATCTGCGTTGGTTGGACAAATAAGAGTAGGCCCCGTTCATCCATTTTGCAGCCTCCCTCCAAATCGACCTCGTTGGGCGAACTCGCTGGACTTCCGCTCAAACCGAACTCGCTGGCTTCCGCTCAAACCGAACTCGCTGGGCTTCCGCTCAAACCGAACTCGCTGGGCTTCCGCTCAAACCAGCTCAAAAGCCACGAGGTAAGGCCCGAAAAGGGTCGGAGCGCAAGGGGGGAGGTGTGGCCACGTCAAGCAGCCATCAAGGCGGAGCCGGTAAGCCCTCACCAGCCAATCAGGGCTGAGGTGACATCGCCTGACAGGGTGTGGCTGGACATTCCAGAGGGTTCGCTGGGCATGGCAATATAACCCCTTGCGCGAGGCCCCCACCTCAGTTATGAGGAGAGAGAGGGCTTGATCAGAGTTATGAGGAGAGAGAGGGCTTGATCAGAGTTACGAGGAGGACCTGCACTGAGAGAGATCCCGAAGTATTGAGTCGAGAGTTGAGTTACGGGAGAGACGCTTGAGTAGTTAAGAGAGGGAGAGACGCGCGTTGACGAGCCTTGATTGATTGATTGCGCTTTACAAAGGGGCGGGCGCGCGGCACGCATTGCAGAGGATTGCAGCGTCAAGAAGGACCTTGGGGAAGTGGCGCATCGTTCGTAACAATACCGGGAGCGCGTATAAAGGCGCCGGTACAAGTATTACGTACGATATATAATCGCCAGCTTACCGATCCCCCAAGATATAATTGTCCGCTCGCGCCTACGCCACGCGGAGAGCTGCTGGCCGTCTTCCACCATCTGCACGGTACGAGTCGGGGACCGGACGAGCTGTGGACCCTTGGACCCTCAACACCACCATCTACAAACCCCGTGTGAGTGACCCTGAGAGTGAGTCTGAGAGTGAACGGGCCCGTGTCCAGGCATAAGTATAAGACTTTTATAAGGCTGCCCTGTGTACCTGCTTCTTCCTCTTCATTGTACATTGCTCTTTATTTTCCTCTTCGTCTTGTGTAAATAACTAATAAATTACCTGTTCTTCCTGGTTTCCTCTTCATCCGATCGTTTTAGTCATTTCCTCCATTGGGTAAGCGTGGCACGATTAAGAACCGCTCGAATCGGGTTTAGTACCTGTTAACGGCCCGAATCGCGGCTCGCTTCGCTCGGCGTGTCCACTCACGCCGTGGTTCGGGCGGGAGTTATTTCCTTGTTTCCGGTCAGCGTTAGTACTTCGGTAATAGGACAAATTCGACAAACAACCTTATTTAACGCTGCCCGGGAAGGACGTTATAGCCCCCGGGATCGCGTCGGCCAGTAAAAAGACAAGGTGATTAATCCCCCCTTGATAAGGGGAAGGCCGACGCTGAGATCCGCAACACAATATATATATATATATATATATATATATATATATATATACATACATACATACATACATACATACATACATACATACATACTGTATCTGTCTGTGTATATTCTGTATATGCATGTATATACTGTATATGTCTGATTCAACCCAGGACTCTAACCCAAGGACCTCATCACCTGCCCTGTGACAGCCCACTGAGCTATTAACTCTTCGGGATATCCTCAGAAATTTCTCAATAACAATGCAGGCTTTTCATATTTTTCTCATTCACTGAATTAATGAATGAGTGAATGATGGAAATATTCTGTTTACAGTGTACTTCCCACCTTATTCTGCTGCTTTGAAATCAAAAATACTTGTTTTACAAATTGGCACAGCTGGAAAATTTCACAGTTTCCCACAAGTGTTCCGTGATGGAATCGCATCCTTACATTACGGGACACAAACACAATCTCTCTTGTTTTCTCGAGCTGTATGAGCAGGCTTTTCCTCCACGGCATGACCTCATGACTCCGTCGATGCGCAACTCTCAGCAGCTTGCCACAGCTGCTTCTCATTGGCTACGGTTTGTCTCTGGTCTCATTAATGGGGTTATGGCCGGTCTACACCATGGGTCTACACCATGGGGCACGCCGAGTAGGAAGAGTGCATGGTCGTTCCCTCCACAACCCGAGAAACATGGTTGCCTTTGAATCTTTCAATTAAGCGTGTTGACATTGGTGCTTAAATGAGTTAAACACAGCACCCCGACAACGTGTTAAGCATTTGCTGCTCTTTGTATCCGCCCCACTGTTGAGCTTAATTCCTTATTGGTCGGATTACTTTTTCCTCAAGTGGAATCCCAAAAGCAGTTTGATTGAACCCACTTGTAGCAAAATCAAGCCTTCAAGGTGTGGCCATGCTTGAGAGTATTCCTTCCAATCACACGTTGTGCCATAACTTGGGCGCGTTGCTCGCAGTCGGCCGGGGTAATTGTGCGGCGGCTCAAGACGCACATCAAAGCACAATAAACAGTCCGGCGTGACCCTTGTGGAGACCCAAACTCTGGCCCTTTGCCATGAATTGTGTCTTTTGTTCCCGCTGGGGCTTTCGTGTTTTATCATGGGTTGTTGTGCTTTGTACTTGCTCTGCATGTTTGAGATTATTGCCTCCAGATTTTGGCACACCCATATCGATTCCCCATCCTTGGAATGATGTACAAGCATTTCCAGTTTTGTTGTTTATTTATTTGTTTCTTTTGAAAGTGTGCTTGATGGCAGTCTTCCTCTTGTGAGTTTCACTAGTTATATTGTAAAGATCCATTCACAACCACCGTAGCACTGTTGAAAAGCTGCTATTTCCCCACCGTTCACCAGACCCGGAATCGCTAAGTTTGGTCCGATGAAGGTATTCTTTTAACAGCGCGATTGTTTCTGTATCGAGAAATTTCGTTCCACCTGTGAATCGGTTCTCTTTTTAGCGTAGTTTCCACCCTCTCACTTCTCACTCCGTATTGCCGACATACGTTTCTAACCAAGGCCGGACCTGTTTGTCAGGCCCACCACCAACATCTGTATCCATTTTCTTGCCATTTGCAACTTAAAAAGATTGCCATAATCCTCCTAATCCTTGCAATCTGGAGGCCAAGCTGCATGTCTGAATGCGTCCTGCTCTCGGGCCTGAATGACTGCTTCCAAGGTAGTTGAGACCTTAGTGTGTTTAACAAACAAACGACTGTTTCCTCCCAACACATTGGTGAATGGTGAATGAAGCACTTTTATTATTTTTACTTTTTTCACAAAATGTTTAATAATTTTCCCTTCATATTGGTAAATGCCGATGGTGCTCCAGATATAAATCCAAGTCTCTTCATAATGTATCCATACTTCAGCATGTAAAAACTTTTAAGGATGTACAAGTCAAATTTAGAATCCAAATGTATTTCCTTTTTTTTTTCTTTTTTTTTTTTACTTTACTTCTAACTTTCTTAACACCTGCCTGACGTTTTATGTTTTTAGGAACTGCTTTCACCACGGCTCCCAGCATCTACCCCACAAACAATTCCATTACGAGCACGGCGGGCTTTAACAACACTCCTCAGGTACAGCTCCCTCTCCAGCACAATTTGCTTGCACGTCCATCTAATAACCAAGTGCACTTTTGCTGTTTTGTCCAAAGGTGGACGAAGGTTATGTTTTCATTCCTGTCTGTCTTTCTCTGAGCAGGATATCTCAAAAAGTAATGGATGGATTCAGACAAAAGTGTGTGTGTGTGTGTGTGTGTGTGTGTGTGTGTGTGTGTGTGTGTGTGTGTGTGTGTGTGTGTGTGTGTGTGTGTGTGTGTGTGTGTGTGTGTGTGTGTGTGTGTGTGTGTGTGTGTGTGTGTGTGTGTGTGTGTGTGTGTGTGTGTGTGTGTGTGTGTGTGTGTGTGTGTGTGTGTGTGTGACATGGTTGAATTGATTTGATATTGGTGAAGATCCGAATCAGAGAATCTTTTTTTTTTTCAAGTGAGACTTCACCATTGAGTGAAAGGGCCAAAAACGACATATGGCATGATGTAAAAAGTTGTGGGCAAGTTATGACAAAACTAGGTGGACAAGTTGGGGAAGGTGACGAGAACAAGCAGATTCGGTTTTGGTTCAGGTCCGGAATCCAGATCCGGCCTATCAGTGGTTACAACACGTAAACTGTGCAGCCTGGCGGAGGTATGAGCTCTACCGAGTGCCGTTTTAGTTTTTGTTTGTGGTTGTGATCATTGAAATTGTCTTTTATTTGCCTACATCTGAGTACTTTTTGACAAGGAGGGGTAGAGTAGCTTTAATCGGGCCATCACGTGTTTCAAAGCCCTTGAGTACTGACCATGGCTTTTCTTTCTTCTGGTATGTTACATTTTCCATGAGGCATGACAACATTATTTTGTAAGTTTTCTCATTTCTGCAATTTTCATAAAGTTCTAAGTTTCAATTCTCGTGAAAATTGATGAATTAGAGATCCATAAAACACTGTACGGAAGATGTTGTGGTGTCTTTTGGGTAGCACCAAACTGTAAATGTAAATACATCACTTGATGTGCCAGACTCTTAATTTCTGAAGTTGTTTTGTACATATTTTCTTGCAGGAATATTCCCCATATGCTGGATTTCCCCAGAGTCAATATGGTCAATACTACAACAGCACAGCATATGGTTCCTATGCGTCCAATAGCAGCAGTCAGAACCCTTCATCCACGACCTACCAGTTACAGGACTCCCAACCGGGGCTCAACAGCCGTGCAGGTGGGTAGAGAGCAATGAATTGAGCAGCATTGGGTAGTGATAAGTTTTATAGAAGGATAGCATTGCAGCCTCTTGTAATAATTGAACATCTAGTGAAGTAAATGCATTGCCCCTTAGCGATTACTGCATAGTACATTTCGGCGCACATTGGCACTGGGTGTTTTGTGAGTTGCTTTGAACTGCCAAAGGCCTTTCCATTTGGTCTCTCTCCCTGTTGCCTTGCTGACTCAGCTCCAAGCCTTGCTCACAATGGCTTGAAAAAGAGGAGCAGGAATGGGGGGAAATGGCAAAACATTAGCTTCTGAAACCCCCAGGGTGTCGATTTGAGCCGAAAGTAGACTCGACACTCTGCAGTTGTGCAGACTGCCCATATGCTCGGTGATTTATCTTCAAATGAATGTGTCTTTGGTGTTGCCCTCATCATTTTTTATGATGTGTCAAAGTCTGAAAAGGTGGAAGGGTAAAAGTGAGGGATTAGGCCCATGGGTGAAGAACGGTGTAATCGCTTAGCTTGATTCTGTGTGCGCCACATGTATTTGCGCACCTTCTGGATTTTGAGACCCTCCGACAAATTGTGCAACACCAACAAAAGCTGTAAGTCCCATTTTTGTGCAAGTGGATTAACTGGCAGGAATTAGAAACGGGACGGTGAAAACGCAATGGTCAGATCTCACAAAGGCCTTTTGTGAAAACCGAGAGGGAGTTACTGGCCCGCCCTCAGCATTAGAATGTGACCGCGACGCGACCGATCGTGCCAGGCGACTTTGGCTCCATGCATGGTCCGGCGACACCCGTGAAGGAACCGGAGGAGAGGACGCGGAGAGCATCAGGGAGCAAGAGCAGGGGTCGAGGTCGACGGAACAACCCTTCTCCACCACCCGATGGAGATCTGGAGGTACGGTTGACAAGGCCTTCGGCTATCATTTCCGGTCTTGGACTTTCACACAAAGCTTTTTGTTGACTATATTTACACTTATGCAGTAATTGTTTCAGTTAATTTCCAATTTTATTTGTTTACTGCACTTACAAACGTGAACTTTTAGTAGTAGCACGTTGTGATATCTCATTATGTGGCTTGTGGAACCCACTCCCTAACATTTAGAGAGTCTTCATCTGGGACCTAGATGAGACCATCATCGTCTTCCACTCACTTCTGACAGGATCTTACGCTTCCAGATATGGAAAGGTGAGAATCTCATGTGTGGCTTTGCTTTAATTTTAAAACTTAGTTAAATTTATCAACGTTTTACAAAGGTGCATTCAGAGCCTGGGTTCTGTGGCAGTGCAAGGTGGCTCGCTGCCTGTTTGGCCCAGTTTCCCTGGGATACGTTCATGTTGTGTTGTCATCTGAGATGTTTGAATGTTTGGCGCCGCAGGCTTGACAGCTGTCGCCTTGCTGTGACCAGCCAAAGCTGTCACGTGGTTTCGCAGGACTTTGGTCTTGCATGCCTTGTATCTTCGGTAGATTTGCTCTTAGTTTGATTTATTGCTGCTCATGATGAGAATCGTGTCATGTTTAGGTGTTTCTTTAACAAACAAAATAATAGTGTGTTGAATTCGAAATGAAAAGCAAATCGATTTTCACATGGGAAAGTCAGCAACAGTGTCATGGGCATGGATAGTAAGATCGAAACCAGGAAGGCTCCTTCTGAGGGAAGGGGGCACTCTATATTGTGCAACCTGCTCGGGGAAATTCTAACTTTAGCCAAACTTGACAAATTGTATTATGGTATTGGTTTATTAAATTGAATTTTCGTAACCTATTCTATGGGTGGGAGCCGACAAGATAGCTTGGAATTGAATATACTAGGGCATGCCCGTACTATATATAAGCTAGGACGTGCCCGTACGTGGGTGCCCGTTCCTTGCCAAAAAAAAAAAAAAAAAAAAATTTTGTGTAGGGGTGTGTGTGTGTAAACATCCTAGGGCGTGCCCGTACGTGGGTGCAAAAAAACATGCGTACAAACAACAACAACAAAAAAAAACTTTGAAACCACGTGGCAGTAACGACCACAGAACCCCCCCCCCCTCTATTTACATGAATGGTTTGGTCCATTCGCAACGACCACAGAACCCCCCCCTCTATTTACATGCAATGGTTTGGTCCATTCGCAACGCCAAAGCGAACGGCGAACGGCTAAATCGCCATAGCTCGGTAAGTACTTGTCCGATTAATTTCAAACCTTGAAAAGGCACATCCTCGGGTCCCCAGCAATATACCTGGCAAGTTTAAAGTATATCGGACCCGTGGTTGTCGAGAAACAGCGGTCACAGACAAACACACAGACACACAGACACACAGACACACAGACACACAGACACACAGAGATTACTGGAATTATAGATAGATACCCAGCTATACACTGTCATCTTGGTATTTTGCATGCAGGGCCATTCATCAGTGTGTGCCCCACCCATCTGGAGAACGTTAAACCAGGGAACCCTCTACAAATATTGGTTGTTGGTGGCGATAAAGATTCCATGGTGTCTTTCAATAAGAGAAGGCGATTTATTGCCGGCACCCTTGCCAAAGTAGTGTGTGTGTGTGTGTGTGTGTGTCGGTGTGCGTGTGTCGGTGTGCGCGTGTGTTGTACGTGTGTGTCGTTGTACATGTGTGTGGTATGTGTGGTCTTTCTGTGTATTTTATGCATATTTGACTAGGATGCAATCAAGAACTTGTCACCCGATTATATCCTTGGTGAGGTTTGCCGTTCCTCTTCTCACAGGGACTCAGGGCAGGAATTTGAAATTTGGCCAGGGTGCCAGTACACAACGGCCAACTATTTTCAAAAGGTACAGTGGGATCATTAACATCCATGAGAAAAATGCTTGCATATGGAAAGAGTGCTTGCTTACCTTCCTGTCCAAATGGTGATATACTCATTGATGCAGCACCCTGCCTGTAAAACACCAGGGTGACAGTTTATAGTCTAAGCTAGTAACTCAACCTAAATAAGACAGCTTATATGTGAGTACTCTACCTCCGAGCTATCCTACAGCCCTGAGCTTCAATACTACTGCTATGAATAAGTTCGTTATTTGTTTTGCCGTTTTGGCCCGAACCGCATTTGTTTCACCTAATTATTCACTATTCCACTTTGTTTTAGCATCTTGAGCATTTGGACAATTGACCAACCAGTTTATTGATGAAAGAAGGTTGCAATTTTAAAATGATCCTGGACTACATTTGTCTTGTTTGTGTCCAAAGCTCTTATTATTAGCTTCTCTTTTACTTTTGCTTGTCCCATTACTCAGCATCTGTTTGTAGCTAAAATAGTTACATTGGCGTATGATATTGTGGTGGTGGACCCTGGGGTGGACACGAGGTCAAATCTTCCACTCGGACGATCACTGATTTAGTGATGGATGATCCTTGGAGACCGTCCGCTGTCCACCCGGAAAGTCAAGCAGATCTTTACTTTGATTTCCGATTTACAGAAACACTAACGATGTATGGTGCCTCTGGTAGTTCCCCCGTTTGAAAAGGATTGGGGCCGAGCTTCAACCCCGGGGCAAACGTACTGCAAATTGAAACCTCCTAGAGAGCCATGTGTTTGACTTGCGCTGCCCTTATAATTTCCGAATTACGAACCACACACTTGGCCAATACACCAGTGGTGAGAAAACAGGTTTGTTAAAGGAAGCAAAGGGGGGGGGGGGGGGGGGGGGGATAGGGAGAACAAGAAAGGCACACACTGAGGGATTTACATACACAATGCATTAAACCACACACGCCCACTAATTATGACGGCTTATGCAATACCCTATCCAGCACATCACGAACATTCAGACAAGTGTACATCACAAGACAGAAAAAAACATCGTCTCCACGTGATGCTTGTGTGAGGTTGGTGTGGGTTGGTCGCCAAATTAGAGCTTTTTGGTAAAGCACATCAAGACTGAACTCTCAAACCTGTCTCCCTCCTCCAAATCCTGGTGGCATCTGATCAAATCTGTTTCTGGTGTTTGTTCCCCCTCCATCCTCTCCCTTACCTCAAATGGCTCCACAGCTGACACCGCACGTGACAAAGCCGAATGCCTCAACTCTGTGTTTGCCTCAAAATCTTGTGTCCCAAACCCATCTCTTTCTGCACCCACTTTACCCAGTCAAGTCCAGCTGCTCCTGGGCGCTGTGTCCTTCTCTCCTGACAAGGTGGAGAAGTTTCTGTCACACCTCGACACTGATTTTGCAACAGGACCAGATGGCATCAGCCCACGGGTCCTAAAGTCCTGCTCTACAGCTCTTTTACACCCTCTCTCAATTCTCTTCACCCTCTATTTTGCTCAAGGTCATCTGCCATCTGCTTGGAAATCGGCCAACATTACCGCTTTACACAAAAAAGGTGCCAAAATAGATTCTTGCATCGACAGACCAATCAGCCTGCTCCCAATAATTAGCAAGGTCATGGAATCCATCATTGCTTCGGATATCAAATCCTTCCTCTTCTCCAATGGCTTGATCTCGAATTATCAATTTGGATTCAGACCAGGTCATTCTACTCTGGACATGCTGTTACTGCTGTCTCAACAATGGATGGAGGTCATCAATGCCAAACAGGAAATCAGAGCTGTCTCCTCCGGTCTGGCACCCCGCCCTGCTCACCAAACTCTCCTCCTATGGTATCCATGGAAATCTCCACTCATGGCTTGCAGACTTTCTTTCTGGTCGCAGGCAACGTGTGGCCCTGAATGCAATTCTCTCTTCTCCCCTTCCTGTTCAGGCTGGAGTTCCTCAAGGCAGTGTTATGGGCCCTCTGCTTTTTCTGGTCTTCATTAATGATCTCTTAGACTCTGGAAAATCCTCTCTATCTCTTTGCTGATAACTCCACTCTCTGCCGCTCTATATCCCAACCCTCAGATCGGCAGGCAGCAGCCTCTTCACTCTCTGCAGACTTGGACAATATCACAAACTGGTCAAACAAGTGGAACGTGTCTTTCAATCCTGACAAATCTCACACTCTCACTATGTCTCTCTTAAAAGACTGTCTGGAAAACCCTCCCATCTACTTTCTGAACAATCCTCTTAAAGAAGTTCTGTCACTCAAGCTTTTGGGTCTTACTATCTGCCATGATCTTTCCTGGGAAAACCACATTTCCAAACTGGCCTCCAAAGCCAGTCGCCGTCTGGGCATCCTCCGTCGTGTGAAGTCCTTCCTTGGCACACCTGAGCTCCTCAACACATACAAGGCTTTCATCCGCAGCTCAATGGAATATTGCTCTCCCCTCTGGGCTGGTGCTCCTGCCTCATACCTAGCTCGGCTTCATGCGGTTGAAACCAAAGCATTCAGAATCATTGGAATCTCCCGCGATGAAACCGATTCTGAGGGCTTTTCTCTCTCTCTCACCACAGGCAGGTAGGTGGTCTTTCTGTCTTCTACCGACTTCTCCCCGGCCCTGCTCCCCCTGCTCTGTCTGTGCTCTATCCCCCAAAGATTCCTGCAGGACACACAAGATCTGCCAGCAACCCTCTTCTGGTGAAACTGCCAAAATCAAGACTCTCTGCTCACTTTCACTCCTTCATTCCTCTTTTCTCCCACCTGTGGAACAAACTCCCACACCCTCTTCAATCCCTCTCCTCCCTCCAGGTCTTTAAAACAGCTGTTCACCACCATCCTTTGTCTTCCCCCATCCAAAACCTTGATCTTTTCTACCCCCGCTAAAACACACCAAATCCGCCTCTTTAAATCCCCAACTTCTTTCCTGAAATTTCCAGAAGTTTCATTTGCTTTATACCGTGTATCCTTCACTCCTCCCCCAACCCTTCCCCTTCCACAGATCTACCGACGTCCCTGTTCTCTTCTGTTGTTGTGCTTGTGTACTTCCCTCTCTCCCCCTCTTGTCTCCCGCTCCCATCATTGCATGTTTTATGTGTCTGTGCATCTTTTCATGTTCAATGTGTTAGCTCTTACACGAGTCTCGATTCTGTATTTTAAAAAAATCAAAAAACTATGTTTGCAGAAAACAAAGTGAAGCCTTCCAAGAAAAGAACACTTTCCCTACAGTCAAACATGGAGGAGGTTCAGTGATGATTTGGGGTTGCTGTGCTGCCTTTGGCACTGGGTGCCTTGATGTGTGCATGAGATCATGAAATCAGGAGATTACCAAGGCATTTTGGAGCGCAATGTTCAACCCAGTGTCAGAAAGCTGGGTCTCCATCAAAGGTCTTTTCGAAGGTCGAAGGTTTTGGATCTTGCAGCACGCCAATGAGCCCAAACACACTTGGAAAAAGCACCTCGGAATGGTTCAAGACAAAACGCTGGACTGTTCTGAAGTGTCCAGCAATGAGTCCAGATCTAAATCCCATTGAACACCTGTGGGGAGATCTGAAAACAGCAGCTGGGAGAAAGCACCATTCAAATCTGGGAGAACTGGAGCACTTTGCACAAGTAGAGTGGGCCAAACTGCCAGTAGAAATGTGTAGGAAGCTCATTCATGGCTATAGACCGATCCGATAAGGACGATCGTGCCCCCTTCGCCGACAGGCGGCGCTCTTGCGTCCACCATTACTGGGAGGTGTCCCGATCCAAACTTAACTCCAGCTGGCTGCGCCAGCACAACTAACATCGCGATCGTACATGAAAAGTGTCTGTGATAATCGTTCTCAAGTGTTTCTCTATACGTGTGGAGCGGTCGTGGACACCTGGCACCTGAAGGCACACGATTCAAACCCTGTTTTCGGCGATATCGCCGGGCGCCGAAGGCCGAAACATAGATTTCTTCCCTCAGAGTCCACCTCCGCCCGGGCCGGCCACCTCTGGAAACTATGGCTAGGCCCGAAGTGGCCGCTGCCGAGCCCCAAGTTCCTTGATCACTTGGGTCGCGACTCGTCTGGCAGACCCGACTGGGCCTCCGTCCCTTTGCGCGGGCCGCCTCACCGGCTCCTTATCGCTTCATCGATTCTTCCATACGGCCAGGTCACGGTGGGTGTATCACTGCCGCCCCGCATGGATTCTTCCCTCAGAGTCCACCTCTGCGCGGGCCGCCACACCGGCTCCTCGTCGGTCGTATAGCTCGGTGGACCGGTCGTATCGTCCACGATTCCATCTTCTCCGATGAATCTAACAAACAAATATATTTAGTATCGATATTCTTTCGGCAAAGTGAACTGAGACCGGTAACTGCATGTAATCTGAACGCTGGAGAGCAAGCCGAATGAAGCGGGCACCTCCCAACTATGGCGGCGTCTATAGAGGGCGCCCGTCCATTGAACCCTCCGTTGGATCGGTCTACAGGAAGCGCTTGACTGCAGTTATTTTGTCCAAAGGCCATGCTACCAAATATTAAGTCGAGGGTGTCAATAATTTTGTCAATGCCATTTCTTTTTCTTTTTTGATTTAAAAGGATATATTAAGTTCTGAATCGAAAACAATGCTTCTGTAATATTAACAGTGAAATAAAAAATTGTGGAGACCAAATACTTTTGTCAATTTCAACTTATTTTTGGAGAAAATTGTGCGTTATTTGAAAAAAGTGCAAAGGTGCCAATATTTTTGGCCACGACTATTGGTTCACGAGTTATCAAGTGACCACTATATTCGTCTTGTGTGTGCGTCTGTCTTTGTGTCTGTCTGTCCGCAGCATAACTACCCGATGATATCATCCGATCTTGATGAAACTTGGGTGGGAGGTTGATATCATGATCCAGTTGTGTCCTGCCGAGAGTGGGCGTACTGCGCCCATTGTGGGCGGAGCCATGCCCGAAAAAGATGTCTTTTTAGGGGGTAATCGAGTTCAAGCTACATCTTCTCTGAGGGGTTTGGTGGAATCTGACAGGGGTTTCGATATTTGGTCAGGCGAATGTCATGTTTCTAGCCCCATGGAGCTCGATCTTTTTTTTTTGGGGTTTTATTTATTTATTTATTTATTTATTTATTTTCATTTCATTTTTGACCGAATTTTCGGTATTGTGTAGCTAACTAACCTCATAACTGATTATACATTATTTTCTATCTCATTTCAAGGTCAGTAACCTTCGTTTTGACATTTCCGGGCCTGGCCTGTCCGGGCCTGTTTCAGTTATAGTCCGTGTCCTTTGTCATTGAATACTGCTCGCTCGTGAACCATCGGCGTCTCCTGACTTGTTTCTGCACATATCGACCCCACCTTATTTGACCATATCCATGTTGAAGGGCCAAAACGGGATGATACTGAGGACCTCGACTGAAGACCCAGTCAGTGAGGCACACTTGGGACCAGGTGTGTTTTGAAATTAGAGTTTGAGGTCATTCCACATGGAAGTCCACCTGCAAACCAAACTCTCCACTTTCAATGCAGAGAGAACCATGCAGCACTCTTAGAATGTCCAAAATAGACTTCCGGGGCAAATGAGTTGAGGAGCCGTCTTCTGCAGTAAACCCTTGAGGGGATGTGCAGGGATTTCCAAGGCTGATCCAAAGGCGTGCGCGATGTGCACCCTAAAATTAGTTGGTTCTTTTCTTCATATTGCTGTGCCAGGGAATTTCTCTCCCTGGCGAAATGACAGGCCACTCTGCTCGATGAATGCTCTTGGCAGCTGCCGCTTGGTGGATGGAAGAAGATCCTTTTTGATGGTACCATGTCTTTCTCACCCGCTTACCTTCGACCCCTCTTTTCTGAGTGGGTCTCGTGGTGGATAAGCTTTATTTTATTTGCGAAAGAGTCGGGATTAAGGGATCACAAAAGATTATGGGGTATGTGTGCCCATAAGTCAAAATAGATTTGACCCAGGAATTATTTTACCAGATGGCTTGTTGCAGTGTCTGGATTTCCATTTAATCTTCCTTTTATTGTTTCCCAATTTCCTTCTCCGAACAAAACTCATGAGTATGGATTTAACAGTTTGGCAGCTTGTGACAGGTTATGGAATAACATTTTTCATATTATCCTCCCCAATACCCATCCCCTATCAATTTAGTTTATTTTATTTCTTTGAGAATATCTTAAGTTACCGAATCCAGTGGGGCTCCACAATTGTAAAGTTTGGTACTGCACAGAATTGGGACACAATGGCCATAATTTATTGAATGAATGTCTAGTTCTGGAATGTGGCATTGCTCTGCTGAATGTATTATTCATTATTATGCATTATTCCACTGTCACATACTGGTATCCTTGGCACAGTATTAGCAGAAAAAAAAAAAGAACTTCCTAAGCAGTTTCGCAGAAGGTGGCGTCTGCAGCCTGCCCATGTTCGAGTCTCTTGGAATAGCTTGTTCAGTTTGAGTGTAAACATGCATAGGGTGCTCACCAGGTGGTTTCCTGCATGTTTTCTCAACAGTTGCTCAACGTCTTCCTCCAAGTCGTGATTACAAGTCGCTTACCTGTGGTGTGATGACATTTCATGCCAGACTAAATTTGATGCACAGCAAATTATTCTGAAAAGTCAGTGAAATATAACGCTAGAGAATAGGATTTATTTATTTATTTTCACTTGCAGCATTCCTGTTGGCTCCCTGAACCGCTTCCTTTCTTCCTGCCATTCTCAGCTTTATTGCTGTTATCACTCATTCTAGTTGATGTGGTCTCCCTCTTTTTTCGGCTCATTCTGATACACTCTATGACTGGAGGGACCAAAGAATGGCATGCTGTCCTTTATCGCCCATCAAATAGCATCCGCGGTGTGAACACATAACAGGCGCTCGCTTACGATGGCCTCCCGGAGGACGTTCCTCCTCGACGAGCTTCTCGCGAGCCAGGGGATGTGATCCCGCGGGGTGGTCGTTTCATCGGCAGGAAGCGTCCGAAACACTTTATGGCGAGCCCGTTCCGCTTGACAAGCCGGGGGAAGTTAGCCTCGCGAGAGTCTGCTCTACGGCGTGTGCTTGACACTTAGACCCGAATGTTGTACATGATTTATGACGGTGTTAATGACATTGGGATAGTATTCACCAGCTTCCTTTCACATGTTATTGATATGAATAGGTTCATCATCATTGTTTTGCGGGACGTGAGTCAAATTTTTTTGGGACATTTTAATGAGCATGTCTTGTATGACAATTAAACGGATGATTGTTAGTTTGATTACCTATGCGGATAGACATTCCAAACACTGTTTTGATCTAATTGATGGAATTATTTATTTATTTCGGGGGAATTTTATTGGGTTATGCCTCATAACTTAGTTAATGCTCACTTATGTCAATGAAATAATTTAAATGTTCAAAATTTGGTGCACATTGTTTCCATTTTTTAAAATTGACAATGCATCATTGAGTATTGTCATAATTTGCTAATTCCTTGACGATCTGGATGTTGTTCTTGATTTGTTTGGATTTAACAAACAGGGTTTAATGACGTTATGCTGTTTGCTGCATCATTTCTGCCCGTCATAAATCTTACACTTCAAATGACTTAGGTTCATGCTCTTTTTCTTTCATTTTTCCTCTTCCCCTTATTGCTCTGGATTTCCACTCCAGGACCCACCGACGTCGGTGTCATTAGGCCTGCGGATGGAAGAGATGATTTTCAACTTGGCGGACACACACCTTTTCTTCAATGATCTTGAGGTATGTGGTCAATTCGAAATCGGTGGGTTGATTATCATTAGCTTTGGAAGCATTTTTGTATGGTGACCCCTCTGGAGAATGCACATTATTCATCGAGGCTCGTCATGCTTGGTGTTTTCTGTATGAGCACGTAGCTCATGATTTTGAGATCTCAAGTTCTAAACCCAAACACTGTGTTGACGAGTCCTGAGTTTCTTAATATCCATGTAATTAATGTCAAAGTCCACTGACGTCTCCCGATCTCCCTGTCCTGCAGATGATGCGTCTGCGTGTGCATGTGTATATATATATAGCGCTCGTCACGCTGTTATGTTCGTTGATTATTATCCCCGCCGATCGCACCGCACCCCCTGGTTTTGGTTTGCACTGGTGGGAACGATGGTCTGTGTGGCAGACAGGCTGTTGGTTCCTTGCGGGTTATGCGGTATTTACCGTGTGAGACATAATTCGTGGCTGGTGCTCACCATTAAAGCTAGGAGGTGCCTTGATCATATATATATATATATATATATCTTCCTCCATGAAACTGAATTTATTAAAAGCACATGCTTCTTGGTGACACACAAGGTGCCATTTTATACTAGTAATCAGCTCGTGGCATTGTCACCTCATTAATGACGCAACCAACAGTAGGTGAAACTGAATCCTGGTCATTTGCCAGTCACCATTTTAGGGATGGAAGGAGTAGTCCTTTCATAGTCTATGGTTGTGAACTCCAGTATCCTCAAGATCGAACAGAGTCAAGACAGCCAACTTAATGTACATTTATGCAGCACCACAGCCACTTGGATTGAAGTAAACTAAAATTCAAACAAGAATGGCACTCGGTAGAGCACATACCAGCTGAACGGTTAACATTTTGTATCCCACTGATAGGCCGGATCTGAATCCGGAGCTTCATCAAAATCGAATCAGCTTGTTCTTGTCACCTACCCAATTCATCTACCAATTTTTGTCATAACCCGTCCACAACGTTTTCAAATAGTATGTGATATATCGTTTGAGGACCAGTTCACTGGTAATTCCCTGTTTGTCGTTAAAGGCGGCAAAAAGGGTTGGCGTCAGGAAGGGCATCCGGCCGTAAAACATTGCTTCAAAAAGGGAAACCGAAAAACAACAACAACCACGGTTCCCGAAAAAGGCCAACCCCCGCTTGCGGGGAAAAATGGCCTTTAAAGGTGGTTTATATCGTTTTTGGTCCTATCTCTCGATTATGAAGTCACTTTGAAAAATAAAAAATTGGCGGATCTGGATCTTCACCGAAATCGAATCAATTTGTCGTTGCCGCACACACACCAAACCTCTTCCATGTTTTCCCGAATCCTTCCACAACTTTTTGATGCAGAATATAGTGCTGTAACTAGTTTTTGGCCCCATCTCTCAATGGTAAAGGATCACATCAAAAAATATATGTATAATTCTCGTATCTAGATCCGGATCTTCACCAAAATCGAATCAATTTGTCACACACCCAACCTGTCCACCAAGTTTCGTCTGAATCCATCCATAACTTTTGGAGATATCGAACTCACAGACAGACAGACAAACAGGGGTGAAAATATAACCTTGGTCCACCTTCGGCAACGGAGGTAAAAACAGTGCATTTGTAAATCAGGAAAATCTATTTTACAGTAGATTGCAAATGAAGAAGAGGCAGTTCAATGAGCAAGGTACTTCACCACTGAGGTTATCCATCTGTGAACGAAAGTGTGAACATGAACTAAATCCCGCTGGAACTTTTCACTCGTTTCTCGTTTACTATTCAGGCTGTTGAAGTCTGTGCAGGAAATAAGACAGACCAGTGCAGGCCATTGTTGTACTAGCTGTGTTTATGTTGACGATGACGTTACATTTTCTTGTGCGCGCGCTCATCCTGAGAGACCTTCTCGGGGAACTCTGCAGTCGGCCACGTCCGCATGTTGTTTCATTACGCAAAACCGAGTTTTATCCGGCAAACAGAAACGGACACAAGTTCATATTGTATTTGCGAGAACACGGGGAGCTTTCTAGCCTGCTGCTTTTACGAAGCAGATGTCCGAGCAACGGCGGGACAGGGTGTTAGATGATGGCGGTTCCCCATTTTTCACTCTGCCAAACAGGCAGCCAAATTTTCTGCCCTCGTGCAATAAACGCAGTTTATCCGAGGCACCAGGGGGTGTGAAACATAACGT
Organism: Myxine glutinosa; assembly: GCF_964187855.1. NCBI lineage: Eukaryota > Metazoa > Chordata > Myxini > Myxiniformes > Myxinidae > Myxine > Myxine glutinosa. The sequence continues at coordinate 81,523,338 of NC_136273.1, forward strand.
GGATGTGGTCGTAATGCTCCACCGCAACTGTGCGCGTGGCACTTGAGGCTGTCGGTGCATCATTATTTTTGGAATGTGGACCTAAAGCTCCTCGTGAAAGCTCCAGCAAAAGGGCCTGCTTTCTTTTTGATGTTGCTCTGTACATTGCTGGAAATCCCGACCGTTATTAGACAAACCAGGTTGAAATCTCATCTTCCCGGGTAATATTAAATAGGTTTTTTTTCTTCTGACAGGGGTCCTGCGGAGCCTCTGTTATTGGCTTGTCACTCACGGCTGCGACCGTGGAACCTGAATCTGCTGCCGGACGGCTATAGCTTCATTTGCTTCCTCCAGTGCGATTCCACCCCACACGCATTTAAAATGAAATCCCAAAACCAACCGGCTTTGGTCGGCCGAGGAGTCGTGTCTGCAGACACCGTGCGATTTGGGCACCTCGGTACTTTTCCTGCCGTAGGACGCACGCACGCACTGCCCGGCACCACGAGAAATTGATTACAGCTGTGGAGCCCGCCTCGCTGTGCCGGTCGTCCCGACGGACCCCCCACCCCCCTGATTTACAAGGCCGAGCTGACTGGCTCTGAGACTGCAAAATCCATCAGGCCGCTGCTGACAAAGAATGCGCACGCCGGCCCGTTGAAGAAAACTGTTAGGCTATGCCCAGGAACCCCGGTGCACCATGGCTTCCCCACTCGCCGTTTCTGCTCGTCTATCATTGCATCATCGTCTACCAGACCTTTTGCCATCCATAATGCTTCGTTGAATAGCTCGGCCTACTCTAACCTATTTGAGCACGGTGACTGGGAAAAGATCTTCGATGAGTTAGCCGACCTCCACAAAACTTACAGAACTTTCACGACTTTCTATATCCCCTGCTTCCTGTTACAGTAGAGTGTTACTGGTGAAGTTTCATACAAATGTCCTTTGAATAGTAATTATTTCACAAATTGCGTAAACGTCACGTTGTTGCATCACTTAATTGCTCAAAGCTGCAAATACGTTCCCGTCCTTCGTCATTAGCCTCGCCCGAAAGGGAGAGGCTATTGTAATTGGTCTGTATGTCGGCGAGTGTGAGAGTCTGCAGACAGATCTACTTTAATATAAATCGTTCATTCACAGAACTATTGTCATCTCGAGACCTCAATGAGGCCTTGTTGTATGTTCTGTCTTGTTACCCTCGCCTGAGGAGAGGGTATTGCATTTGAGTCCGTTTGTTTGTCTGTGTGGCTGTTTGTTTGTTTGTTTGTTTGTCCGCACAGAATAAATATGATTTTTCTCTGCAACCGTTGGTCCAATTGACAGGAAATTTTCACCACAGGTGCACCTCCACCTCTTAATTTTTTAAATGATAATTATGACGTCATATATCACGTGGTACGGAGACCATCTTGGCAAAACCGAAAACCTTGCACCTCTATATCTCCGAAAGCGCTGCATAGAAAAAATTGAGAAATGGCTCATTGTAAAGAACTCTCCATGGGGAATAAAATATGGTAATGATGATGTCATAGGTGCCTCCATTATGTCATAATTCAACAAATACAAAACTTTTTTCCGATCAAGATGAAATTTCTTGAGCATCATCTAGGGATAAATTGGTGGAGGAAAAAACAAAACAATGATGACGTCATCGGTCACGTGGTTCGGCCGCCATATTTGTTTTAACACAAAAGCCTTAAAAACACTAACAACACGTCCTGGCGAGGGTCTGCAATCTCTGATTGCTCCTTCTTGTTTAACATTTTTTCTTGTTTTGTCATAATGTTTCTTTTATCGTGGTATTGTTCTTCAGTTCATGTATTTGTACAGTATATTTCCACTTTTAATGTTAAATTGTTTGTAAATAATTCAAAGTTGTGTGTTGCTCTCACCCATAAGCCGTCTGGCCTCGGTTCAAATCCCGACCCAACTTTAAGCTGGTATATGAGGTGTTTCACAGGCACAGTGATTCATCAATGTGTGTGCTATCTTTTGGATGGACGTTAAATTGGTGGCCCGTCTGCCTGCATTAGTTGGTGGACGTTAAATATGCCACGGTGTCATTCACAAAGATTAGGCGAGCTATCACCAGCACCATGAACAAATTACAAATTTCAGGTCCAACTTCAGTTGAACGTCAGGCCTTGCCAGCCGGTTTGTGAAAGACTTGAGCCAAAATCTCCCCCGACCATTCTCAGGGAGCCTGCTCAGCGTCGACGAGTCTGGCATTTCACTCAGGCCAACTGGCACGGTCTTCAAGCAGCCATCAATCATCTGGACTGGTCTCCCATCTCTACCACCTCTGACATCAACTCATCCTGGGAATTCTTCCAAAGTAATTTGCTCTCTCTCATGCACAGATTTATCCCATCTCGTCTTCAGTTGTCATACCCTTCCTCCCGTCCATGGTACACGGAATCTTGTGGTGAGGCTGTTGCCCAGAAACAACTTGCCTTCGTCTCCTGGAAAGCAAATCCAACGGAAGGAAATCTCATTTCCTTTCACAAAGCCCGAAACAAGTGTGTGTCCACCCTCAGGTGAGCCAGGAAACAATATCTCTCCGTTCTCAAGACCGAACTCTCTTATCTGTCTCCCTCTTCAAAATCCTGGTGGCATCTGGTCAAATCTGTTTCTGGTGTTTGTTCCCCCTCCATCCCCTCCCTTACCTCAAACGGCTACACAGCTGACTCCGCACGTGAAAAAGCTGAATGCCTCAACTCTGTGTTTGCCTCTAAATCTTGTGTCCCAAACCCATCCCTCTCTGTATCCACTGTACCCAGTCGTACCCAGCTGCTCCTGGACTCCATGTCCTTTCCTCCTGACAAGGTGGAAAAGTTTCTGTCAACCCTCGACTCTGATTCTGCAACTGGACCTGACGGCATCAGCCCACGGGTTCTAAAATCCTGTTCTTCTGCTCTTTCACTCCCTCTCTCTGTTCTCTTCACCCTCTCTTTTGCTCAAGGTCAACTGCCTTCTGCTTGGAAATCAGCCAACATCACCGCTTTGCACAAAAAATGTGCAAAAACAGATCCTAGCGACTACAGACCAATCAGCCTTCTCCCAATTTTCAGCAAAGTCATGGAATCCATCATTGCTTCGGATATGATATCTTTCCTCTTCTCCAATGGCTTGATCTCTGATCATCAATTTGGTTTCAGACCAGGTCACTCTACTCTGGACATGCTGCTTCTGCTGTCTCAACAATGGATGGAGGTCCTCAATGCCAAACAGGAAATCGGAGCTGTCTCCCTCGACATATCACGTGCTTTCGATACGGTCTGGCACCCCGCTCTGCTCACCAAACTCTCCTCCTTTGGTATCCATGGAAATCTCCATGCATGGCTGGCGGACTTCCTCTCTAGTCGTAGTCAGTGTGTGGCCCTGAATGGGTTTCTCTCATCTCCTCTTCCTGTTCAGGCTGGAGTTCCCCAAGGCAGTATTCTGGGCCCTGTGCTTTTTCTGGTCTTCATCAATAATCTCTCTGACTCTCTTGAAAATCTGCTCTATCTCTTTGCGGATGACTCCACTCTCTGCCGCTCCATTCCTCATCCCTCAGATCGGCAGTCTGCAGCCTCCTCACTCTCTGCAGACCTGGACAAAATCACAGACTGGGCAAACAAGTGGAACATGTGTTTCAATCCTGACAAATCTCACACTCTTACGATGTCTCTCCGAAAAGACCGAATGGACAACCCTCCCATCTACTTTCTGAATAATCCTCTCCAAGAAGTTCTGTCACTCAAGCTTTTGAGTCTCACTATCTGCCATGATCTTTCCTGGGAAAACCACATTTCCAAGCTGGCCTCCAAGGCCAGTCGCCGACTGGGCATCCTCCGTCGTGCGAAGTCCTTCCTTGGCACACCTGAGCTCCTCACCACATACAAGGCTTTCATCTGGAGCTCAATGGAGTACTGCTCTCCCCTCTGGGCTGGTGCTCCTGCCTCACACCTAGCTCGTCTTCACGCTGTTGAAACCAAAGCATTCCGAATCATTGGAATCTCCCGCGATGACGCTATCTCCGAGGGCCTCTCACTTACTCACCGCAGGCAGGTTGGTGGTCTTTCCGTCTTCTACCGACTCCTCTCCGGCCTTGCTCCCCCAGCTCTCTCTGGGCTCTGTCCCCCAAATATTCCTACAGGTCGCACAAGATCTGCCTGCAACCCTCTTATGGTTAAACTGCCAAAATCAAGACTCTCTGCTCACCTTCACTCCTTCATTCCTCTTTTCTCCCGCCTCTGGAACAAACTCCCTCACTCTCTTCCATCCCACTCCTCCCTCCAGGTCTTTAAAACGGCTGTTCACCACCATCTCTTATCTTCCCCAATCCAAAACCTTGATCTTTTCTACCCCCGCTAATTTCACCCCAAATCCACTTTTTGAGGTGCCGACTTCTTTCCTGGAAGTCCTTGGTATCCTTGCGTTTTGTACCTATCCTGCCCTCCCCCCCCCCCCCCCCCCAGGCCCTCTCCCGATGTCCCTGCTCTCAAATGTTGTGTTTGTGTGCTTCCTCCCCGTCTCTCCCCATCTTGTCGACCGCTCCCCTTTTTATATACTTTGTTTGCTTGTTTGTTTGATTTGTTTGTTTGATAAATGTTAGCTCTTTCACGAGCCTCGACTCTGTGTTCAATAAAAAAAAGAATAAAAAAAAGCCAACCTCATAACATGGGAATAATTGTGGTCGTTAAGAAGAAGGTTTTATGTTGGGAGTAAGATTGTAAAGTGTATTGTAAAGTGTTGGGAGTAAGATTGTAGTGTATATAAATAAATAATGGTTCCCGAAATTATTTACAATCCTGTACTATTCTCTCAAGTAAATAAAATATATAAATTGCCAAAATTCAGAGATCAAGTCGGTTTTTCGAGAAACATGTGTCCCACGACTTTTGGCCCTGATCCCAAAATAAATTGACATACCTTATAACAACAACAGGCATTTTAAGGCCATTTTCCCTGCTAGAGCGAGGGTTAGCCTTGCGGTCCCCATGACAATCTTCTCCATTTTGCCCTATTTTCTACATATCCACTTGTTAACCCCCTTGCCCACATTTCTTCTTCCACCACCTTTAGCCAAGTCTTTCTCGGTCTTCTCCGGCCTCTACCTCCTTCTACATTCATTTCCATCACTTCTCAACCAGTCACTTTCATCCTTCCTCAACACATGACCAAACCATCTCAACCTGTTCCTCTTCACAGCATCCATCACAGGCTCTATTCCCATCATCTTTCGCAATTCATCATTTGTCTTCCTCTCTCTCAACGATACTCCACACATCCATCGAACCATTCACATTTCCACCCTTTCCAGCCTTCGTTGCTGCTCTACGAACATTACCCATGTCTTGCTCCCATAAATCATAACACTTCTCACACATGCAGCATACACCTTTCCCTTCAGCTTCAACGACACTCCCCTCCTGGTCAGCACGATGTAATTACCTGATGCCCAGATGTAATTGCATGCTCGTGTCAAATATTTAAAAAATGCATGCTGTCATTTTTGAGTCGTGGCTATTTGACGGACGGACGGACATAACCTAAAATATAATCCCCGGTGGGCACTGATAAACAGGTTATGAATCTGACGCGTTTTCATTGATCCCATGTTTTCCTTCCCTTCACAAACATTCAAAACTCATGGTAAACCTGATCTGCAAAAGATTACAGTACTCTTTTGGTGTCCCCTTCAAACACAGCTTTAAGTTCGTTTTTGAACCACAACGTGGAAATAACGACATGAAAACCTTGCTTATGAAGATATAATTTAATTTGTCACCATGCATCTTAAATGATTCGATGAAAAACGCGCAAGTTTAAATATTTACTAATCGATACTTTAATGGAAGAGCTGGTGATGATCATGATCCAATTTTTTTCATCACATTGTGTTCCAATATCAAATGTCAGATCATAACATGAAGTTTCACTTGTAAGCATAAACCGATCACCAGAAGACAAATTGCTAATCCCATCTCTTGTCTTGCTAATATTGTCCATATTTGACTTCGGAGAATTTTGGAACTCGGGTGATCTGGGTGTAATTGCATAGAGATGCGTTAAACCCAGATGATTAGCCACACAAAATGGTCGCCCACTGAGAAAACAGCGGCTAAGCATGAAGAAAAAATGCTTGACGTTTGGCTTTTATCACCTGTAAAAATGTCCGTATAATGAAGTATATACATATGGTGGCCCGTGATGGAGGTGAGGACAGAAAAGCAGGTCTGGCTGCTTGGCAAAACTCAAAAGGTTGCACCCCTTGGCAGGGCACCACATCACGCTGCCAACACGTACCACACGTGTATGCTGTCAGCATTTCGATCATGCTTCATCCGATTTTGAGGATAGAAGGATTACCTTAGGAGTTTAAGAGATCAGAGTTGAATTAATACCAGGTGGGGTTGACTCAGCCTGTCATCCTTCCGTGGTCGGCGAAATTAGTACCAGGGTACTGGGTCCTCTCTCAAGGAGGTTGGTGGCAGGATTTGCACTCCGGCCGCCGTAAAAACACCTCATTCTGTAGCACACACAGTGGTGTGTCGAGATGGTGCTGAGGAGTCGTTCAAGGACGCAGCGACGTGCTGATTCAGCATACGCTCCCATATATATATATATATATATATATAGTCTATCCCTAAAGTGAGTGTGAGAGCTTGGTTTTATTTATTATTTGTTTATCTTCATCTCCAAATGAAATTAATAGTTTTCTTGCTCTAAGAGCCACTTATCTCTCCATCCTTTTTGGAAATGCTCAAAATGTACACTTGTGTAGAATGTCAGTACCAGTCTCATTGTATGCCTATGTGTGTTTGTGTTTGCGTGCACGTGCTTCTCTAGGAATGTGATCAGGTGCACATTGATGATGTGTCATCGGACGACAATGGCCAAGATCTGAGGTAAGCTTCATGGCTTTGTGTCTATGGATTGTTTTCAGAAATAGTTGCTGATCTGGAAGGACTATACACATGTGTGACTGATGTACGCTCATTTGCTCAGCCTTTGGCTATGCTTTTGAGATGTAGATGTACCTGGAAGATGTGTTTTTTTGCTCTATTACCTATCGATATCTGTCATCTTTCACAAAGTACATGTTTATTTATTGGGGATAAACCACATTGATGTCTAATAAAGCCGTGCCCCTGAGCATATGGTTTTAATCACGACTCGAGACATCACAAGTTTTATCAAGACTGCTATGCAAGAATCAGATAAGTTGTCAAATGAAACCAAAAATGGCAATATCCATTGTTTGATGGATGCCGTCCGTTTCTGTTAGTGGTGTGTCGTATACTTCTTGTATTTTCGTTTGCAATGACCCATGCAAACTCAACTCTGCCCATATTGAATTGACAGCTAAAACGCAACAAATGGCCGACTATCCGGAGCTCAGTATGAACTTCGCACACCGTCCTTCACAACAAATGTTATTTCATGAAACCTTGTGTTGTGGTCAGTGCCCGTGGAAACTGGTATTTGCAGGAAGACTGCAGCTGTTTGGCTTGTTGACCTTGCTAGATTTTACATGACGTGTTGTTGTGCCATGAAACGCACGAGCCTTTAGAAAGTTTGCTTTGCTCTTCAGCTCTTCAAGCTACTTTGAACTGACCCTCAATGCTGATAGTCCTACGTCACATTAGTTTCTTAAAACTCGATAAAAGTGGCTAAAGTTAAATTGTACTTATCATAGTTAACAAAAATTCAATCACTAATGGGTTAATGCAATTTGAATACTTTGTCGACTCTTTTGTTTCAATACCTTGCGTGTTGACCAGTAACTGCCGGAAAACGCCTTGAATCTGTTCTGGCCAATGCACAGCACCTGAACTCCACCCCGGTGCCAATGCATGCAGATCGGGCAGTAAATAGAAGCCTCCTGTTATATTTGATCCCTTTGTTTTACTCTCTTGACTCAGGCACTAGTTGTACAGCTTACTGTGAACAAACACTGCTTATTGTTTGCTCGGCTTTCCTCCACATTGGTCACCTTGTTGTGGCTCATCTTGTCTACAAGTAATTTTCATCTGGGTGCACATGATAAGATAAAACAACAATTTATTTCGCCAAATGTAAAACGAATATGATGTCGCATCCTTGCAAATCTCTCTGTCTCTGTCTCTGTCTCTGTCTCTCTCTGTCTCTCTCCATATATATATATTGTTGTGGATCTCCAACGTCGGCCTTCCCCTTACCAAGGGGGGATTAATCCCCTTGTATTTTTACTAGCCGATGCGATCCGGGGCTATCACGTTCCTTCCGGTCGGTGTTAAATAGGGTTGTAAGCCGAATTAGTCTTATTACCTAAGTACTAACACCGGCCGTGAAGCAAGGAAATAACCCCACCCGAACCACGGTTTCAGTGGACACGCCGAGCGAAAGCGAGCCGCGATTCGGGCCGTTAACGGGAACTAACCCGATTGGAGCGGTTCCTGGTCGTGCCACGCTTACCCAATGGAGAAATCACTAAGACGGTCGAATTTAAGAGGAAAACAGGAAGAACAGGTAATTTATTATACACTTTGTACAAAGAAGAGGAAGAAGAAGCAGAAATATACAGTGAAGAGGAAAAAGCAGATACACAGGGCATCCTTATACAGTCTTATACTTATCCCCTGGACACGGGCCCGTTCACACTCAGTCACGCTCTCAGCCTCCCTCACACGGGGTTTGTAGATGGTCGGGTTGAGGGTCCACCGATGGCGTCCACAGCTCGCTCCGGTCCCCGACTCGTACCACGAAGCAGATGGTGATGGTAGACGGCAGGCAGGATCACCGCGTGTCGGTGGCGCGGATCGGACAATTATACTGGGGGGGATCGGTAAGCTGGCAATTATACTGGCGTACGTAATAGTTGTACCGGCGCCTTATACGCGCTCCCAGTATAGCTCGGTACAAATCGCCACTCCCACAAGTCCTCTGCAAGGCGCCGCTCCAGCAATGCTTTCCCAATGATGTCACCAAAGCCAAGCCAAGTCCCAGTTCTTTGCCACTGCCGTATGCACGCGAGTCCTTCTCATATATCGAGTGCCGTTCAGTCCTCTTGGGAAAACGCAATCGTGCAAGTCCTCTAATACTGGCGCCTTCCACAAAAGTCCTCTCCGCACAGTCCTTCAATACTACGTAAGTCCTTCAGAGCAAAAGTGCCTCTCCCAAAAGTCCTTCAGAGGGCTCTCTTCTCAATACTCTTCACACAAACTTGACGAGTGCCTCTCCCTTCTCATAACTCGAGCTCAGCGCTTTCCTGGGGGATCTGACTCAGCGAACGTCCTCCTCATAACTGAGGTGGGGGCCTCGCGCAACGGGTTTTATTGCTACGCCCAGCGAACCCTCTGGAATCTCTAGCCACACCCCGTCAGGCGATGTCGCCTCAGCCCTGATTGGTTGTTGGGGTCTTACCGGCTCCGCCCTTGATGGCTGCCTGATGTGGCCACACACCCACCCTTGCGCTCCGCCCCCTTTTCGGGCCTTACCTCGTGACATTTGGCTGGTTTGAGCGAGCAACTGGCAGCTAACGCTGCCGGCCCAATGCGTAACAACCTGCGAGCATCCTAATGCGAGGGGCAATGGGGTGCAGACTGGATAGTGCGCAATGGAGTCGATTGGAGGGAGGCTGCAAACTGAACGGGGCCTACTCTTATTTGTTTTACACAACGCAGATGATAACTATTGGAAATGGCCTTATCTCATATACTAAGAAATAACTAACGTTCTAAGGTGACCTACGTGTTGCATGTGGCCTAACTATGGGGTGCAACCTTTAACCTTTAATGATGTTACCTGTGTGTGTTCTCAAAACCGCAACTATATATATATAATATATATATATATATATATATATATATATATATATATATATATATATATATATATATATATATATATATATATACATATATATATATACATATATATATATATATACATATATATATATATATACATATATATATATATATATATATATATATATATATATATATATATATATATATATATATATATATACATATATATATATATATACATATATATATATATATATATATATATATACATATACATATATATATATATATATATATATATATATATATATATATATATATACATATATATATATATATATATATATATATATATATATATATATATATATATATATATATATATATATATATATATCTTCCGTTGAACTTGGGGGCCGACTTCCGTTGAACTTGGGGCCGACTCAGAAGAAGACCTTTGTTGGTCGAAAGCTTGTCGAATTAAAGATCGAAGCCCTGAAGCTACGTCCGCGTCTTATTCAATCTCCCGATTATTTATTCAATGCAAATGAGACGCCCTGCTCGTACTGTGGAGTTTCTACTATTTCTCACAGTTATATATATATATATATATATATATATATATATATATATATATATATATATATATATATATATATATATATATATATATATACATATATATATATATATATAAAAATACACACACGGTCATGGCCAAAAATGTTGGCACCCTTGCACTTTTTTCAAATGATGCACCATTTCTTCAAGAAAATTGTTGAAATAAAAAATATTTTCGTTTCCACAGATGTAACTCTTTGGTTTGCAGTGCAACAAAACAAAAAAATCTGAAAAAAATACTAAATCTTATGCTATTCCACAGAGAAATTCTAAAATTGCCCGGACAATATTATTGGCACCTTTTAGAAGTTGTTAGAAATAATTAGATTTCAAGCAGGTGATTCTCCTTTACTTTGGAACTAAACTCACCCATGGTGAGTTGCAGGTGCCCGCAATATATAAATCACTCATTCAACCACTTTGAATAGAGAAAAGGAGTCATTCTGCTGTTTTGTGTCACTGTGTGTACTACAATGAGCATGGAGAAAAGAAACAAAACCAGAGAATTGTCTGAGGGGTCAGACACAAGATTGTAGCGAAGCATGGACAATTTCAAGGCTACAAGTCCATCTCCAGGGACCTTGATGTTCCTGTGTCCACCACACACAATGTTATCAGGAAGTTTAAACCCATGGCAATGTAGCCAACCTCCTTGGACGTGGCCACAAGAGAAAACTTGATCGAAGATTGCAGCGAAGGATTGTTCGAATGGTGGAGAAAGCACCTAGATGAACTGCAAAACAGATTCAAGCTGACCTTCAGACACAAGGTACGACAGTTTCAACTCGCACCATCTGTCATCAACTCAATCAAAGGGGGTTCAATGGTAGGAGACCCAAGATGACCGAACTGCTGAGAAAGCCCGACTAGAGTTTTCCAAAACACACTTAAACAAGCCAAAATCCTTCTGGGAGAATGTCATGTGGACAAATGAGACCAAATTAGAGATTTTTGGTAAAGCACATCACATCTATGTTTACAGAAAACAAAATGAAGCCTTCAAAGAAAAGAATACCTTCCCAACAGTCAAACATGGAGGAGGTTCAGTGATGCTTTGGGCTTGCTGTGCTGTGCTGTCTCTGGCACTGGGTGCCTTGAATGTGTGTATGGCATCATTAAATCAGGAGATTACCAAGGCATTTTGGAGCAAAATGTTCAACCCAGTGTCAGAAAGCTGGGTCTGGATCGAAGGCCATGGTCTTGCAGCAGGACAATGACCCCAATGTTTTTGTAGACTCAGAAGAAGACCATTTGTTGGTCGAAAGCTTGTCGACAATTAAAGATCGACGTCCTGAAGCTACGTCCGCGTCTTATTTAATCTAACGATTATATATATAGATATATATATATACATATATATATATATATATATATATATATATATATATATAGATATATATATATACATATATATATATATATATATATATATATATATATATAATATTCTGCGTAGGTGATTCTGTCTGGGGGAGTGGCCCAGGACACCAGGTCTGGGAGGGGCTTCAAAAACAAATATCCATTATTTTGTTTCCTCGCATAGCGTTGAGGCCTGTTTTGTTAGGCCCGTGGTGTCTTGCTCTCTCTCACGAGATTTATTCAACTCTAATTCAATATCTCATTTCATTTTTCACAGTCGTTAACATGGTTTTAAACTAGGTTGCAAAAAACGGGAAGGAGATTTGTTGAAAGTTAACGTACAGGCAGGAAATAGCCGAGATCGGCACGGTTTATCATACACCGCCCAAATAATACAGACGAGAAATATTCGATGAAAGTTAACGTTTATGGAACAAAATGCATTTTTAATGAGAAGGCCTGTATAATTTAAACGAACTATGGAATACAATATTTATTAATAACGTTTGTTTTTAATCTATTTTTACTTTGTAAAGCAAAACGTTTTCGATACATTCAAGTTTAAAAATGAAGTCACCCGTGACTGATGTGCATTTTAAGACTGAATCAACACGTCTTTGATCATAACTTGCTTTTTGAAGAAACAAAGATGCATTTTGATTACAAGGCAGTGTTCTGGGCCCCGTGCTTTTTCTGGTCTTCATCAATGATCTCTCTGACTCTCTCGAAAATCCTCTCTATCTCTTTGCTGATGACTCCACTCTCTGCCGCTCCATTCCTCTTCCCTCAGATCGGCAGTCTGCTGCCTCCTCACTCTCTGAAGACCTGGACAAAATCACAGACTGGTCAAACAAGTGGAACATGTCTTTCAATCCTGACAAATCTCACACTCTTACTATGTCTCTCCGAAAAGATCGACTGGACAACCCTCCCATCTACTTTCTCAACAATCCTCTCCAAGAAGTTCTGTCGCTCAAGATTTTGGGTCTCACTATCTGCCATGATCTTTCTTGGGAAAACCACATTTCCAAGCTGGCCTCCAAAGCCAGTCGCCGACTGGGCATCCTCCGTCGTGCGAAGTCCTTCCTCGGCACACCTGAGCTCCTCACCACATACAAGGCTTTCATCCGCAGCTCAATGGAATACTGTTCTCCCCTATGGGCCGGTGCTCCTGCCTCACACCTAGCTCGGCTTCACGCTGTTGAAACCAAAGCTTTCAGAATTATTGGAATCTCCCGCGATGAAGCTATCTCTGAGGGCCTTTCACTCACTCACCGCAGGCAGGTAGGTGGTCTTTCTGTCTTCTACCGACTCCTCTCCGGCCTTGCACCCCCAGCTCTCTCTGTGCTCTGTCCCCCAAATATTCCTACAGGTCGCACAAGATCTGCCAGCAACCCTCTGATGGTTAAACTGCCGAAATCTCGGCTCTCCGCTCACCTTCACTCTTTCATTCCTCTTTTCTCCCGCCTCTGGAACAAACTCCCTCACTCCCTTCAATCCCACTCCTCCCTCCAGGTCTTTAAAACAGCTGTTCACCACCATCTCTTATCTTCCCCCATCCAAAACCTTGATCTTTTCTACCCCCGCTAATTCACCCCAGATCCACCTTGTTTGAAATTCCAACTTCTTTCCTGGAAGTCCTGGCAGTGTCCATATGTTTTATACCTCTCCCACTGCCCCCTTCCCACGCCCCCCCCTCTCCCCCAAAGCCCTCGCCCTCTCTCAGATCTCTCGATGTCTCCATGTCTCTCGGTCCCTGCTCTCAAATGTTGTGTTTGTGTCCTTCCCCCTCTCTCCCCATCTTGTCTACCGCTCCCTATGTTATATGTTTTATGTGTCGGTTTGTCTTTCTGTGTGATTAATGTTCGCTCTTTCACGAGCCTCGATATTGTATACAAAAAAAAAAAAAAAAAAAAAAAAAAAAAAAAAACTCAAGCAAAGGAAACCAGTCAATGCCTGTTTCGTTCGGAGCGATTGTACACCACCCAAAGAAGATGCGTTTCATTTCTAGAGGAAATAACATCGTGAAATCTTTAACAAAGTTTTTTTTGGGTTTTTGCATGAGTTGTCAAGGCTGAATCAATCGTGTTCACATCCAGGATCATTAAAGAAACTCCCTTTCACGTGTGCATGGACATGTAATTCACATATGTACAAAAAAAAAAAAATAGACGGTAAATTACTGAGATATTTTTTCGTTCTTATATAAGCTTTGTGCACGTACACTTTAAAGAAGTTTATTTGAAATCTTTAATTTAAAAAATGTAATTTTGTTTGCTGTAGTGAAAAGAGTAACTTTGGTTTTCGCGGGACAGAAAGGTGTAATGTAATGTTCTTATACACCGCCCATTAAGACTTTTTTCTCAGGGACTTTTCCATTTGAGCTGTATTCTTTATAAAGTCGGAATGTTTCATTATTTAGACATAGTCAAAATAAAAAGTTGCAATTCGGTACTCTGCACGTGGGGAGAGGGGCGGAGCATTTTTTACGTGTCGCCACTCGCGTTTGTAAATGCCATCTCCAAAATGAATAAAATAATGAGGGAACAGAACGAGACTGCCAATGAACGTTAACACAGACTTGCACGGGATGCTGAGCAACAAAGACATTGGAAGGTAATGTGTGCTCAGCAAACATATGCAAGAGCAGCTGTAATGAAACCTGATGAAGTATTGGATAATATTGTTGAAGTTCTTCATTGCGGTGCGAGTCCGATGACGTCACCATGCGTGTATTGTTCTGTGTGAAACATTTCACAAATGAATGCACAGGACGAGGGGGCGGATTTACACTGTGTTGCTCCAAGAGAAAAGTTAAATTACCTCTAATATTTGCCGTACCTGCTCAATTGGAACAGCTGCCGGAGTGAGGAGGGAGAGGAGACTGAGGGAGGGGGAGAGGAGACTGAGGGAGGGGGAGAGGAGACTGGGGGAGGGGGAGAGGAGACTGGGGGAGGGGAAGAGAAGACTGGGTGAGGAGGAGTGGAGACTGGGGGAGGGGGAGAGGAGACTGAAGGGGGGGAGGAGACTGGGGGGGGGAGGAGACTGGGGGATGGGGAGAGGAGACCGGGGGAGGGGGAGAGGAGACCGGGGGAGGGGGAGAAGAGACCGGGGGAGGTGGAGAGGAGACTGGGGTGGGGGGGAGTGGAGACGGGGAGGGGGAGAGGAGACTGAGGGGGGGGAGGAGACTGGGGGGGGGGGAAGAGACTGGGGAAGGGGGAGAGGAGACGGGGGGGGGGGGGAGAAGAGACTGGGGGAGGAGGAGAGGAGCCTGGGTGGGGGAGGGGGAGAGGAGCCTGGGTGGGGGAGGGGGAGTGGAGACTGAGTTGGAAAGGAATGAGGAGAGAGGAGTAAAGTGATCCCTACTCTCCCCCATGTGTTACTCACTCTCCCCCATGTGTTACTCACTCTGCCCCATGTGCGTGACCCACTCCCCCCCCCCCCCCCCATGTGCGTGACCCACTCCCCCCCCCCCCCATGTGTGTGTGACCCACTCCCCCCCCCCATGTGTGTGTGACCCACTTCCCCCCCCTCCCCCCCACCGTGTGTATGACACACTCCCCCCCCCCCGTGTGTGTGACCCACTCCCCCCCCCCACCCCGTGTTTGACCCACTAGCTGGTCGGTGATCCACTCCCTGGTGCAGTGTGCGTGATGTGGGAGGGATGGGGGGTGCGGAGGGAGAGGATTTTAGCTCTTGAAGTCACACTTTACATGAGATGTACACATTTCAAACTGTATTTCCCATGTACACGCACATGCATTCACATGTTATCAGAAGTAAATAAATTGTGTAGATTACACCATTTGTGGATCTGATAAATTGCCAGTAACCATTTTATAAAACTGAATGTGCAGGTGCAGCATCTAACTCAATATGTCCAAATGTCACACACGTCCATGCCCGTGGGATTCCCACGGGTGCCCCCACTTGTATGTACATGTTGTGGGAATGATCCTTCGGGGTAATGGAACTGTTTATTATAATTATAGTTATTTCTTAGCATTTGTTTGGATTATAACTAGCCTCGTACCGTACACTGCTCAAAACAACAACCATAAACACCTTCATTTCTCTTCCACTCCCAGTTACAACCCCATTCGGGGCTGAAAGAACCACCACACACTCAACCTCCACCTACACCGTTTGACCAGCCTCCATAAACTTCCTCCTGGTCCAAAGTGAGCCTTTCAAGGCTGCCTGGACCACTCTCTCACACATCCTCCTCCTTGCTGTTCCACACACTCCAAGTCGAGCAAGAAATGCATAAAATAAATTGCCAATATACCCTCCACACCCTCGATAAGCCCTCCCAAATAGCTGAAAATAAACTCGCCAACCCTTCTCCCAACACTCCACCTCCAGCTCACTGTACTTTCCTCTCTTCCTCTCATGCACATCCTCCATGTTCTCTTCCCAAGGTCCTGACAATTCCCCCAAGATGACCTGCCTTGTTGCATCTGACCAGATGCCAGTTAGGCCGCAAACTTGTCATGCAGATCTCCTATGGAAATACCCATTGCGGTCTGCCAGCACCTGCCAATCACAAGCATTCCTCTTGCATTCCACCTCCTCCTCTTTCTGCCTCTTCCCGCTTGGCCCTCTTTGACAAACAACACCTCTCTCCCATCGGCCTCATTCTCCATTCCCCTCTCTATTTCTCAATCTCATCACCTCTTATTGCACCATCTCCACTACCACCGCCAGCACTTGACCGTTCCGCAATCTCAAGTTTGCTGGGGATGGAAACACATCATATGTTGCCCACAACAGGAAAATCAATAGTATTGGCTCCATCCTCCAAATCTCTTGCCACTTCAGCGTCCTCACCTGCACATGTTCCCACCGAGTTCAAGCACCTAGCTGTGCCTGTCCGACTGCTTTGACATATTTCCTTTCCCCCTCCTTTTTTCTCACTTCCCCCTCAACCATCTTCCTCCTTTCTTTCACACATGCCTTTCCTCATCGCTCATGCTTCATTCAGCCAAAGCCATGCTTCCCCTGCTGTACCATTCTCACGACCTTCTCCTGTTGCAGCCGCTCTTCCATCTCATCCACCTCTGCTCTTGCAATCCACTTCCGACTTCCTTTGTTCTCTGGGAGAGCATTTTTCACCACTGGATCACAGGAATCCCACACCATCATGAACACCTGCACTCTCACCACCTTAAACTCTTCACCAGTTAGTGATGTTAAAGGAAACCGCAGTTTTCCATGCTGACCATAAAAAGCGATATTCATAAAACAGTGTGGCACTCCCAACCACCTCCTCACAAACCCATTCACAAAAACCTCCACCCTCTCTGCATGTCTAATCACAATATCATCATCTTCTTATTCTTTGGCTGTCCGTCGCTAACGACGATGACCGTGAAGGCGTATGGGTCAGCACTTGTCTGCACGACAATGGGAAGCGAGACCAGTATTGGATAAAAATCCTCTGTTGCAATGAGGGAAAAATACATTTATTGGTCGGTTTTTATTGCCGACTTTGTGCCGCTGGACAATATCATAAACCATCAATGGTCACAATACTAGTGGCATCAATCCAAACTTCAAACACCATAAACACCATACCTTCAACTTATCTGGCAAACCAAATCCATCAGTCCCCTTCAAACATATGAGGGCCTTGTTCTTCACCTAATCTACCCTTCCCACATCATTCAACTCCACCGCATACCACCTTCCAATACTCTTCGAACCAGGAGGAGTCAATTTGTTTCTATAATCCTCGCCACCTGGGGTAATTGATTAGGTGAGAGCTAATTGATTATTCCCTCCATTCACATGTGAGAGATGTGGGTGGGCCTTTGTTTTTTATTTGTAGGTTTACTGCTCGACATTTTCGCATGGTACATGCTTGGGAACCTTGGTGGTACGCGTTTCTGTCTACGCTGCTGCTGATGACTCACCAATAAGCGATGAAAGTGGTCCGTCAGATGAGGGGGGTGTGTAGCATTGAGTTTCGCTTGTGTGTACTATGTGTAAATGTCATTACAGTGGTGGAGGGACTCTGGGAAGAGTTTGAAACAGCAAAAGGTTTAACTTGTGTAGCCTTCAGGTTGCAGTTATGCAGCTTTCTTTGGGTAGAAGAGCATGGGAGGAGTCCATATATATGTGTTTATATATATATATATATATATATATATATATATATATATATATATATATATACATACACACACATACATATAATGAGGGCAAATAAGCCAGAAGTATGTCCAGTTGATGTTTAACCAATGCCCACCATAAAATTTCAAAGCTTGAAAGTGGCTGAGCTGAATGAAGCTTCCGGGGAGGAAGTGACGCTGTGGTCTGCGCATGTGCAGGATCGGATTTTTTATCCATTCGGATGGGAGTGCTCGTCACACTCCACATGTTTTTGATATATATATTTATATATATATATATATATTGTATATATATATATATATGTCTCTTTATCTCTATCTCTCTCCTCTCTGAGCTCTGTCTCTCTCTATCTTTATCTTCTTTTCTCTCCATGCTGGCTTTATTTATCTTCCTTGTAATCGTAGCCCCGCTGTAAGCACGTCAAAAAATAACGAATTTACAAACCCCTGTCTTTTTATGTTTTTTGTTTTGTTTGTTTTAGTCTTCGACTTTTAAAATTGTATTTATTTCCTTTATGAAAAGGTGTGATGTTGAAAACCCACAATCTAACGTTTATTTGCACTTCCAGTTCTCGCTCTCACTTTCTTTCCATCTCTCCATTATTGCAGCACTTACAACTTTGCAACAGACGGTTTCCATGCAGCAGCAACCAGTGCCAACCTTTGCTTAGCGACGGGTGTGCGTGGTGGGGTCGACTGGATGCGCAAACTTGCCTTCCGTTACCGCCGTGTCAAGGAAATGTACAACTCATACAAAAACAATGTGGGAGGTAACTCACTCATTAAGTCTTTCTGTGGTACAATACTATCAAAGGTGTGGTTTTTTTCATGTTACAGATTATGATCGTGTTTTCTCTCTATTTATTGATTCTATTCTTACCATTGGCATAGGTCTTGTAGGACTTCCAAAGCGTGACTCCTGGCTCCAACTAAGAGCCGAGATTGAAGCATTAACAGACTCGTGGCTTACACTCGCACTCAAATCGCTCTCACTGGTGCATTCTCGGTGAGTTATTCGGCTCTTGTTGGCCTCTTTGGAACTGGTAATGTTGTTATCAATCTTTGCATCACAAAAATGTTCAAAGAGATCCGATTGAAAGCAAATGTCGGATAAAGAAAGTCATAAATTTTTTTTTTTTAATGAAAAAGATTTTACCTGTTATATTATTGCCAACCTCTGTATCCAAAGCTTCATATTGCTTTTGTTCTACAGAACAAACATCATTTGATTTTGTACTTAGTGCTTCGCACCGTGTTATCAGGATTGATGTCTGCAGGTAGCATAATTTGCTTGGAGCACAGCTGTGCTGCTGATACAGTGCCTCCGGTACATTAAAACGTGAATTTGTCATTTGTTCAGGGTGTTGGCAATACCACACCTAGCTTCTTCATGAAGGTATCTTCAACTATCTTTAACTTCCACTAACTAAGGCCAGCAGATGGGACGCCCAGTTTAACGTCCACACGAGGGACGGCAGACACATTGATGAATCAACCTGCCTGTGAAACACAAGGACAATAGTTTATAGCTGCGTTGAAATTCTAATTCAGGCTAGAAAGTTCAGAGGTGAGTATACCAATTCAAGAAGTAAAATGGCATACTTTTCTGATAATATTTTGAGATGTTTGAGTAAGAAGCTTGAAATTTATTACGCTTAAAAGAAAAGTTATCCTCATTGCTTGATCAACAATATTTTCAATCTACTGATATGAAACAAAAACAGAAATAAAACTGTAGAAATAAAATAAAAAATAAGAAAATAAGTAAATAAAAAATAAATAAGAAATAAACAAGTACAGATACAATCAAAGTACACCGCCACCATGCCAAATAAATAAATATCCTCCAGCACGGCATTGCCGGGGTGCCTAAGACACCCGGTGATACCGCCGTGCAGCTCATATAGGTGTGATACCGTCATTACGTGCGATACCGCCGTGCAGCCTTGGGAGGAAGAGGTGCACAATAATTGATTGATTAATTTCATAATTAAAATCAACAAATAATGATCATAAAATATATTCTTAATCAAATGGCTAATAGCATACCTAAACCTCCAGTGCTTCATCCTGAGCTGTAACTTTTTGAGAATGAATTAAATAAGCCATTAATCGAAAAAAAATAAAAATTAATTGATTAATCAATAAATAATTAATTGATTAATCAATGAATCAAAAATGTCCTTTCTAGCCACATAGTTCTCAAATGTCTTCAAGCGAACAGATAGGGGTAGTAGAGCAGAACAGGTTCTGCTCCACGAGCAGGTAGAGATCATGGCATATCAAAACATCCCTGATAGAGGATGAGCATCCTGCTCCACGTATGGTCCAAGGCAAGAGGGAGAGACAGAGAGTCTCTCCTCATGTGCTCCTATAGTCTTCCATCACAACTCCTCTTTCCTTTCATGCGACGAGGCGCGGCCACTTGGACTTCCTCGGCCACTTCCTCCCACCGGCCTAATCAGAACATGTCCCGTGGCACTTCCCCTTGCCATCGGATCTTACCAATAGCTTGCTGCATTGTGGCAGCAGCGGTAGGGTCCTCCCAGGGGCCACATCCCAGGTGATGACATTGATGGCACCAATCACAATTTTTAATTACCCTCCCGGGGGTCCCTTCACCTTAACATGCCTGACCCTTGGCTGCTCAGATAGTTAGGACAGATCATATAAATACCCTTAACCTAGCTAACTTCTCTACCACACACAATAGTACCTGCCAACGATGCACAAAATCAGGACTACTTAACCTAAACAGGAAGTCCTTGTTATAAGTAGAAATGAACTGTCCTATGGTCCATGCTGGGCAATGAGGCAATGAGGAAGTGGAGGACATCGGCAATGAGGAAGTTAGGAGTGGAGGAATGGTTGATCAGAGTAGTGATGGCAATGTACAAAAGAGCACGCACAGCTGTAAGGACGAAGGACGGGAACAGTGGTGAGTTTGAGGTGAAGGTGGGAGTGCATCAGGGGTCGGTACTAAGTCCACTACTATTTGTAGCTGTGATGGAGGTGCTGGCTCAGAACGGAAAGGAGGGTTTACCGTGGGAGTTGTTGTATGCAGATGATCTGGTGTTGATTGTGGAAAGTATGGATGGACTGAAGGAAAAGATGAACAAGTGGAAGGAATGTATGGAGACAAAAGGTCTGAAGGTGAATATCGCAAAGACGAAGGTGATGGCAAGTGGTAAAGCATGTGGTGAGGTGGAAAGAACTGGGAAGTGGCCCTGTGCTGTGTGCAGGAAGGGTGTCGGAGTGAACTCCATTCAATGTACAATGTGCGCTGAGTGGGTTCATCAAAAATGTAGTGGTCTGAGAGGGTCATTAACCAGTGTGGCAGCAACATTCAAATGTAAGGTGTGCACAGAGGGAGCTGCAGATGGAGGAAATGTTGAGTTGGATCTTGGAGACGGCGTGAAGCTGGAAGGTGTGAAAACATTTTGCTACCTCGGAGACATGCTGAATGGAGAAGGTGGATCAGACTCGGCAACGGTTGCTAGAGTGAGATGTGCATGGAAGAAGTTTCGGGAACTGAGTGGCATGCTGATGAGGAGGGGAGTGTCGTTGAAGCTGAAGGGAAAGGTGTATGCTGCATGTGTGAGAAGTGTTATGATTTATGGGAGCGAGACATGGGTAATGAACGTAGAGCAGCAACGAAGGTTGGAAATGGTGGAAATGCGAATGGTTCGATGGATGTGCGGAGTATCATTGAGAGAGAGGAAGACAAATGATGAATTGCGAAAAATGATGGGAATAGAGCCTGTGATTGATGTTGTGAAGAGGAACAGGTTGAGATGGTTTGATCATGTGTTGAGGAAGGATGAAAGTGACTGGTTGAGAAGAGTGATGGAAATGAATGTAGAAGGAAATAGAGGATGGGGAAGACCGAGAAAGACTTGGCCAAAGATGGTGAAAGAAGAAATGCGGGCAAGGGGGTTAACAAGGAGAGATGCAGAAAATAGGGCAAGATGGAGAAGATTGTCATGGGGACCGCAAGGCTAACCCCCGCTCTCGCAGGGAAAATGGCCTTTAAAATGCATGTTGTTGGTCCATGTTGGCATTCAATTTTTTTTAACACTAGTCTGTACACACACATAATAATATTTTTAACAATCAGATGGAACTTTGTTACAAGGCCTTGTTTCATTTTTCTGGAGTTGCTTGATTTGATTAAGTTTTTTAAATTTATCAGCATACATCTACGTATAACAAGGATAAATAGATGGCAAAATATTAACAAGGAGAGATGCAGAAAATAGGGCAAAATGGAGAAGATTGTCATGGGGACCGCAAGGCTAACCCCCGCTCTTGCAGGGAGAATGGCCTTAAAATGCATGTTGTTGTTGTTGTATACATGAACATGATGTTGTATACATGATACATCGACGTATAATCAAGGAATGAGATTGAGGAATGATGCTATGTGGTACAATGACCATGGATTCAACGCATCATTTATTGTGTTATGTTGCAGCAGGTTTGTAATTACCCTTGCCTGAGGAGAGGGTATTGCATTTGAGTCCGTTTGTTTCTTGCCGGAAAAGATTCCGGCAAGTATGTTGGTTGGTTGGTTACTTGCCGGAAAAGATTCCGGCAAGTATGTTGATCTGTTCGTTTGTCTGTCTGTTTGTCTGTCTGTCTGTTTGTCTGTCTGTTTGCAGCACTGCGTCTACACCGTTGCATGTAGAATCGCCAAACTTTACACACGTATTTGTCTTGCCCTGGAAGAGACTGTGCCCAATTGATGACGTCATCGGTCACGTGGTTCGGCCGCCATATTGGAAAAACCGAAAAACTTTGCACCTCCATATCTCCGAAAGTGCTGAATAGAAAAATTGAGACATGGCTCATTGCAAAGAACTCTCCATGGGGAATAAAATACGTTAATGATGACGTCATCGGTCACATGGTTCCGCCGCCATATTTGTCCAAAATGGCAGATAAAAAAGTGCATTCCGGCAAGTCCTCGGTCTCTGACCGATTTTTCATTTGTCTGTTTGTCTGTTTTTCTGTCTGTCTGTTTGTCTGTTTGTGTACAGTACTACGTCTACATCGTTGCACATAGAATCGCCAAACTTTACACACACATTTGTCATGCCCTGGAAAAGACTGTGCCCAATTTTTAACTCTCTCGGCCCAAGGCCTCCATTATGACGTCATAATTCGATAATTCGACAAGTACAAAACTTCATCCAATCAAGATGCAATTTCCTGAGCGCCATGTCGGCATAAACTGGTGGAGAAAATAATGATGACGTCATCGGTCACGTGGTTCAGCCGCCATATTTGTTTTCACACAAAAGCCTTAAAAACCACTGAAAACACGTCCTGGCGAGGGTCTGCAATCTCTGATTGCTCTTTCTAGTTAACTAACTGATTTGCCATTATTGGCATGTAGTGTGAATATAACGGATACCTTCGTTGAGTCCGTGAAGGATGTTATCAGGGTGTGTATTGGTTGAAGCGATGATGACTTCCTTGTGAGTGTGAGGGCTGTCCTATTTCTTATGGAACATCAAATGTTGCCTTTCAGGTCAAACTGTGTCAATGTGCTCGTCACCACTACGCAGCTGGTTCCAGCCCTGGCTAAAGTTCTCCTCTATGGCCTGGGGATTGTCTTCCCTATCGAGAATATTTACAGTGCTACTAAAATAGGTGTGCAGCGCAATTGAAGGTCAAATGCTCATTTTGAATCATTTGGACATCCTCAATAAATGTATGGATCTGAGTAAAATTTACATATGTCGTGGCATTATTATGTGTACAAGTAGGATGTTTAGGTTTAAACACACCCTATGTGCAATGTTAAAAAGTTGGATATTGCTATAATTTATCTGTTTAACCAATATTTTATTATAGGCTGTTCAGAGTATGGACAGTCATAGAGAGATTGGCAGAAATCTAGGCATTTATTTTGGACCGTGGCCAATCACCGCATCAAGTTTCCCAGGAAGAATATCATTGCTGCAAAAAGGCGACCCAGAAGGCCTTCACCATTGACACCATGATAGGAACACTGTATGTCCTCACTGACCACAACCACACTGCTTAAAAGAAACCTTTGGCTTTTGGCCTTTTTGCCTTGAAGATGGACATTGATTTTGCAGGTCTTGGCTAAGCTATAGATCTTCTACACTCTGCGATGTTTTCTATGATAAATTCCAGAATGAGATGACCCTTTTTCACTACAAGAGCAAGGCTGAACGGACAGAGGGTTAGCGGGGCGACAATTGGACACAACCAGTTAGTTGCTATAAGGGAATGAACAAACAAGAAAAAGAGAGAGGAGGTGAGTAAAAACTGAAGCCAGTAAGTGGTTGGGTTGGGAAGGGTTAATGAGGGTGATAAAGATCATTGGTCATGATGGGGGTGATTGTGCACTGCGTGCTTTAGAAGCCCTGGAGGAAAGAGAGGGAAAGAATGGCCTTTTGAAATTTGACTGATAGTTTATAGTTTCGTTGGGAGGAGATGATAGTGGCTTGAGCAGAGTACGGGAGGAGGAGGGATGGGATTTGGAGGCGACAGGAAGTGCTAACAATAGTTTGGTTGGCTGGTGTCGATGAGAGAGCAGGGGCTACTAACAGTAGCAGTGTGGTTGGGATGGGCTATTGAGAGCAGTGTTGGGTCAGAAGGTGGTTCTAGTAAGTTGTATGAAACTTTTTACTGCATTGCAGGAAAAGAAAGCTGTTTTGAGCGCATCATCTCGAGGTTTGGTAGGAAAGTCACATATGTTGTGATTGGTGATGGGCGTGATGAGGAGCAGGCTTCCAAACAGGTACCACAGTATAAATGGCACTTCTCTGTAGGCTTTACCATCACATTGTTCGAGGCAAATGTTGCAAAATGGCAGTTGGAAGAATGAAACAACGTAATTCTGTACATTACTTGCTGTTCACAACCTTTCTTGAATCTCCAGTTAGATTCCATTTTGAGAGTTGAGCATGGTAAATCGCTGTTATAATTGTATTGGTAAAATATGTGGTGCGAACCTTTGTCATCTGATTTTTTGCCATTTGGCAGCACAACATGCCCTTCTGGAGGATCTCGAGCCATTCGGATCTGATGGCGCTACACCACGCTTTGGAACTCGAGTACTTGTAGCATCGTCGGAATCTCTTCTGCATGAACTTTGGTGGAACTGCACCTGGAACGTGACTCAAATGGGGAAACTGGGCGGCCCTGCAACTGTAAGAGGACATGCTTGTCCATTAGACGCGTTTTCGTTTTCTCTTCTCGGTGCCTCGAAGCTGCGATAGATGGCAGCCGGCCTTGCCCCTGTGGGATGCCTTGACCCGCAGATTTGATCCCGCTGTGCTCCTGATGGAATACATCACAAAGTGAACACAGGGAACAACGGAGGGAGAGCTTGTTGATTGGCAGAACTTCAACTGCTGTGCTCCTTCAGTAATGCCAAAATCTTGATGTCACGCTGGGTTTATTCAATAACTCGTGGATTGTGCTGTGCTAATCCCTAGACCAGCACTCTTCCACCCTTTTGGGTTAAATCCTTATTTATTTTTTTCCTTTGCCTTCTAAAGCAAGGAATTAAAATGATCTTGCAACAGCTTTATTTTTTTCTTCTTGGTTTTTCTTTATGATTTTTTTTTTTCAACAGCATAGAAATGCAATTTGGGGAAGAATGATTTTCATTTTGAATTATTTGTTTGCTTTGTTTTATAACAATAATTTGGTGTGAATGAACTGCGTAACAGAAACTTTGCAGCACTCGTTGTACATAAAGTTTGTAAAGTGTGTTTAAACCGAAAGGTGATTTATCATCTGTGCTTCTTTCATGTGATTTCATAACAAATTCTCAGAAACTGGTAAATATACAGAATATATATATATATATATATATATATATATATATATATATATATATATATATATATATATATATATATATATATATATATATATATATATATATATATATATATATATATATATACGTATATACATACATACATACATACATACATACATACATACATACATACATACATATGTGTGTGTATATGTATATATATATTTTTTTTGACATCACTTTCATCTCTGTGCATTATTGTAGAAATAAATGTCAAATTTGTACATGGATGAACCGTTTGGAAAATGTTTACTATCTGGTGGATGGGGTTGTAATTTCAAAATGGATGCTTTCTAAGTTGCTTCCTTAATTTTGAGAAATATTTAATTTGAAACACTATCAACAGATATACAAGGGTCGGTACGAAAGTAAACCTCTTATTTTTCAGTTTGCAACTACAGCATCGTTGGAAAACTATGAAAGATCACAATGGAAGGTTTGTATCTTCCGCCCATTTCAAGTGATATCCTGAGTTTGGGCCGTTAGGGTGACGTAGAGGTACGCACACTCTCCTCTAAGATGTCTAGCCTGTGTTTGAATTCCGACCCAGATATAAACGGGCATCCCGGTGTTTCACAGGCAGGGTGATTCATCAAAGTGTGCTGTTAGGGTTGGGGTTGAAGGGAGGCATTGTGGAATGGGGGAAGGACGAGGGAGAGAAGGAGGAAAGTTCAATTTGGAATAGTTTGGGTTGCCCTACAACCTTCTGCATCCTGATTGGCTGTGCTGATACGCCCAGTCGGGTCCACGCCAAGGGAATATGTTCATTGACACACAGCACAGCAATGCTGAACTAATCTTGTACACTAGAAAATCATAATTGTGTTCAAACACACACTGATACTGCGCTTCAACAATCTTGGTTAGGTTAATTGTATATTATGATGGTGTTTGTGGCTTGCCAAGATGGCCTAGAGGCTAGAGGTATGCACACTCACCTTTAAGCCGTCTAGCCTGGGTTTGAATCCCGACCCAGCTATAAACGGTCACCCTGGTGTTTCACAGGCAAGATGATTCATCAATGTGTGTTCCGTCCCTCGGGTGGACGTTAAACTGGGCATCCCATATGCCAACATTAGTTGGAGGATGTCAAAGATCCCACCGTGTGCTTCGTGAAAAGTAGGTGAGCTATCGCTGACACCATGAACAAATTACAAATTCCTGCCCTAACTGCTGCTGTGTCAGCAATGGCAGACCACCGAGTAGTAACCTTTGCCAAGTAACAGTATGGTACATCTGAATCAGGATCCTGATCTGACAAGATCATTATGAAATCCAAGGACAAGCCTCATGTATTCATTTGGTGAGATTTTGGGTTGGAATGGTTGAAGATATTATAATAACCTTCTATAAAAAAAAAACACATTTTGAAGATAATTTCGCTTCATGTTATATAGTCGTTCGTTGCTGCAACACTTCTCCGACTTAACATGGGCGACGTTTTTGGTTTGACAACGAATGTCTCTCAATCGAGACATTTTTACCTTTTGAACATATGCTATATTGTACTGGGATGGTGATTATGAATTCTGCCTGCTAGTTGCATCATTACAAAGGCATGTGACCATATTACCGATGCAGGTCCACCATCGATAATGTGCCAGTGATGTAAATTCATCCACGTGCTTAGCAGTGAATGTACTTAAAGGATGCCAATGTGCACACGCGGAATGACCAGAGCACCAGGAGAAGGTTATCCACCCAATAGGAACTTTATTTTTTAGTTTGTTGTTTTCCCAGTAAAAAAGTTCGTCAAAAATAACTGGTTGGAACAGCTTATTTGGCAGTGCAGCCTTGTGAGCATGCCAAAGTCTGAAGCCTCGGCCTAGTGTCAGCTGTGCTTTTATCTTCTTTATTTATCAGACATCATATGGATGTCAATAAACACTCGTTTTACTCTATGCGTGGCACATCACGTGCAGCGAATTACACCTCCATGCACCTTTTATTTATTGTTATTTAAAAAAAACGGTTCTGTACACCGCCCATGAGGCTCGGTTTGCAAGCCACCGTCTACAATTCCAACAGAAAAGACGTAATTACTCTTTTATGGAAAATATTTTTCGAGTTTGTTTTATCCTCAAAAATAGACCGTAGTGAACACACATTCGTGTTAAAAGATTGGCCTTTAAAACCTAGCCTAATGAAGGGGGACAGACATCTGTACAAACACACAAACGAACACTGTGTTTTATATGGTAGATTGCTGAATTATGATTGAAGACCATAGTCACGACTTTTCAGTTGATGTTGTACATCCGTTTACATTGACCCGTTTACACTGGGCGATGAATCCTAAATGTGGGAAGAACGACACATTCACTTTATTTCCGTTTTCTTAACATCCATGATCAATTTATTCAGACTATCGACCTGCGTTTTGCAAAATACATCAAGGGATCCTTTATACATCTGTGACTGCAGATGGGACAGTTGGCTTAATGGTGACGTGCTCCGTGATAACGTGTGCTCCTGGGTCAATCTTGAGTCTGATCCGATTCCGCCAGTAATCTAAGCCAAACCCAACCAACTGAACTATAACATACTATTAACTACAAGGCCAGTCTTCGACGTCACAACGTCGACTGATATGCCTCCGCCCACATTATTACATAATTATACATATTTGTACCAAGTTTGATTTAAATCTATTCAGCTGGTGTCAAGTATCACATTTTTACCTGACATGACCTCTAACCTTTGACCTCTTGATGCCATAATCCAATCAGTTCATCTTTGCATAATATACAGGGTGTTTCAAACAGAGTGATACAACTTTAAACGTTTATTTACAAAGAATCAGAAACCTCAGAAATGGGATCCAAACATTTATTGAAAGCTTAAGACATGGTATTTTCTATCACTGATTGGTTATTGCAGTAAGTCACTGCTCGAGTTAGTGAGAGCCCAAGGTCTGAAATTGGCATATATGCAAAGTCCTTGGAATTGGCGTTCTTGATGTGTGCCCCTCCGCATTCTGTCCAACTTTCCTGTAGGTCTCATGTGGCACTGCCTGGAGGTAGTCTGACACCTCCTGCTTCAGATCATCCAGTGTGGCAGGGTGGTTGACATAGACAGAGCCCTTGGCAGCCCCCCAGAACCAGTAGTCCAGAGGGTTTTAAGTCTGGGCTATGGGGTGCCCAGTCTTGAGCGGTAGCTCGGGCAACGAGGCGGTTTCTGAAGAGCTGCTGCAGGAAAGTAATGGTGCCACCAGCTGTATGTGGGGGTGCACCATCCTGCATAAACCAGGTCATATTGAACTGGTTTGGGGTGACCTTTTGGGCTAGATAATGATGGAAATTCTGGAGCACGGCCCGGTCGCGCTCACAGTTGATCGTCGCCGTCCTGCTGTTGTCATTCTCAAACCAGTAAGGCCCTAGCATTGCCCATCTGGCATTGAAGGCGCAGAAGAATGTGACCTTAGGCCTTTTCATGTACCTCTCAGTGATCTCCTCAGGTGGTTCTGCCCCCCAGAAAATGTTGTTGTGGTTGTGATTTAGTCCTGTGCCACAGAGCCAACACTTTTGTCTTCCGCTCCACTATCAATGGCATAGTTGAGCTACGGAGCTAGAAATCCCAGGGAACAAATACCACGATAACACTACCAAACCCTGAAAAGGAAAACGGTATTGGTCAAAAAACAAAGAAATGGCAGGAAGTCAAAGTTGTATCAATCTTTTTGAAACACCCTGTATATCATATACCTATACCAATTTTTTTCAAAATCCCATCAATTGTTCACAAGTTGGCATGGCAACATAAATTTTACTTAACATGACCTCTGACCTGTGACCTCTTGACTCAAAAATCGAATCAGTTAATCTTTGCATCATATATACCCATACCAAGTTTGTTCAAAATCTCATCACTGGTTCACGAGTTGGCACGGCAACATAATTTTTACTTAACATGGCCTTTAGCTTTTGACCCTGTGACCCCGAAATCTAATAAGTTCATCTTTACCTCATTATACATACCTGCACCAAGTTTGATTTAGATCCCTTCAGCCATTCTTAAGTTATCACGGTAACTAAATAATTGTAACTTAACGTGATCTCTGATCTTTGACCTATTGACCCAAAAATCGAATCGATTTATCTTTGCATCGTAATGTATAATTATACCAAGTTTGGTGAAATTCCCATGACAAGTTAGCTCGGTAACAGAATTTTTACCTGATGGAACGTCTGATATTTGACCTTTGGCCTCTTGACTCAAAAATATAATCAGTTAATCTTTACATCATTATACATACCTGTACCAAGTTTGAATTAGATTACTTCAGCTGTTCTCAAGTTATAGACCTATCACAGAATTTGACTTTGATCTCTTCACCCCAAAATCTAATCAGTTCATCTTTACATCATTCTACATTAGGATACCAAATTTGGTCATAATCCCATCACTGGTTCACAAGTTATCGTGGCAACAGGATTTTTACCTAACATGACCTCTGGCCTTTGACCTCGTGACCCCAAATTCTAATCAGTTAACCTTTACATCATTATACATATCTGTACCAAGTTTGAATCCCTTTTGCCGTTCTCAAGTTATAGACCTATTACAGACTTTGACCTGACATCTTGACCCAAATATCTAATCAGTTAATCTTTATATCATATTATACATATCTGTACCAAGTTTGAATCCCTTTTGCCATTCTCAAGTTATAGACCTATTACAGACTTTGACCTGACATCTTGACCCAAATATCTAATCAGTTAACCTTTATATCATTATACATACCTGTACCAAGTTTGAATGAGATCACTTCAGCCATTCTCAAGTTATAGACCTATTACAGACTTTGACCTGACATCTTGACCCAAATATCTAATCAGTTAATCTTTATATCATTATACATACCTGTACCAAGTTTGAATGAGATCACTTCAGCCATTCTCAAGTTATAGACATATTACAGACTTTGACCTCTTGACCCCAAAATCAAATATGTTCATCTTTCCATCATAATATATACTTGTACCAAATTTGGTAGGAATCCCATCACTGGTTCACAAATTATTGCGGCAACAGGATTTTTACCTAACATTGCCTTTGGCCTTTGACCTCATGACCCCAAAATCTAATCAGGTCATCTTTACCTCATTATACATTCCTGTTCCAAGATTGACGAAGATCCCTTCACCCGTTCTCAAGTTATCACGGTAACGAAAACCTATCACGGACGGACAGCCGGACGGACAACCTGAAAACATAATGCCTCCGGCGACTTCGTCGATGAAGGCATAAAAAAGCCCGTCAAAAATGACGGGTTGGAACAGTTTATTTGGCAGTGCAGCCTTGTAAGCGTGCCAAAGTCTGAAGCCTCGGCCAAGTGTCAGGTGTGCTTATATCTTCTTTATTTATTAGATATCATCTGGATGTAAATGAACACTCATTTTACTCTGCACACGTTGCACATCACGTGCAGCGAATTGCATGCCCTGTGCCTTGTATTTATTGTTATTTTAAAAACGTTTCTGTACACCGCCCTTAAGGCTTGGTTTGCAAGCCACCGTCTACAATTCAAGAAGAAGAGACATAATTACTCTTTTATGGAAAATGTTTTTGGAGTTTGTTTTATCCTCAAAAATAGACCTTGGTGAACACACATTCGTGTTAAAAGATTGGCCTTTAAAACCTACCCTATGAAGGGGGACAGACATCCGTACAAACACACAAACTAACATTTTGTTTTGTATAATAGATTAGTGCCTCAAAGGCTTTTTGGCCTTCTGTATATGCTTAGATCTTAACTGCTGTATGAGCCACGACGAGAAATAGAAGGCAGGTTTGATTTACTTGTATTTGAATTCGATAACATGAATGAACGAGATGCTATTCTTAGAATACTTACCCTGTGCAGTCAACTTGGTGAGAGCCAACTCTTCCGTTTTTGAACGTTTTTTTTTTCTTTGATCCAATATGGCTGCCAGACCACGTGAGCAATGACGTCATAAATTTATATTCTCTAGTATAATTGTTGCATAGATCACACTCATTCAATTTCAAAATGATCACACTAAGTAAGTGTTTTCCCGGTCAAATTATGACGTCATAATTACGACACCAATGGTGTTATCGTAAACAACACCAATTCCGCATGCGGAGTTCTTTACAATGAGCCACGTTTCAATTTTTCCCATGGAGTGGTTTTGGAGATGTAGAGGTGTAATGTTTTTCAGTTTTTCCAAGATGGCGCCTTTACCACGTGACCTATTACATCATAATTATAATTAAAATATTCTACAGGAGGGGCTTCAATGGTGACAATTTCGTGTACATCAGACCAATAGTTGCAGAGGAAAAAAAATTCATACTGATCGGATGAAGTGTTATACTTGTCGAATTATGACATCATAACGAAGGCACTGATGACATCATCACTAACTCATCTTATTCCACATGGGGAGTACTTGACAATGAGCCATGTTTCAATTTTTTTAATTGAGCGGTTTCAGAGATATAGAGGTACGAAGTTTTTCCAAGATGCACCTTACCACGTGACCTACGACGTCATAATTATCATTAAAATATTCCACAGGAGGAAAATATTATGTGGTACAAATTTCGTGTCCATCGGACTAACAGTTGCAGAGGAAAAAAAAATTCATACTGATCAGATCAAGCATTGTACTTGTCAAATTATGACGTCATAATGAAGGCACTGATGAAGTCATCATCATCATCATATCTCATTCCCCATGGGGAGTGCATGACAATGAGGCATGTTTAAACTTTTTCCATTGAGCGGTTTGGGAGATATAGAGGTGTAACGTTTTTCCAAGATCACGTCCGTACCACGTCAGCTATGACGTCATAATTATGAATTTTAAAAATGTACAGGCGGAGGCGCTTCTATGGTGAACTTTCGTGTCAATCGGACCATCGGTTGCCGAGAAAATGAATTTTCAAAATGCAGACACGCATGTACGCACCCGAATGCTTAACCCTGGTTTTCGCTTCCCGAGCGCAGGGTAACAATGAAAGTTTGGAAGCACATGCTGATAAAACGACATTGCTTTATGTTTAAAATGAATTCCATGCTGTTTGTCTCCATTAAATCAGTGCCATGGTAATTCCATGAGGGTCTAACCCTGTTAGTTTTCCTCAAGGAGTCGCTCTTTTCAAACAGACGTTTATAAAACACAACTTCCCAAGTCCCTACAGTAGCTCTTTCAAAGCATAACAGCGCTGATTAAACGTTGCTTTGGGATTAGGATTGCTTAGGAACGAATTCTGGATCCTTCCAGGTTAACAAAACAATATTTTACTCATCGCCTTTTCTGTATGTTTTGCATTTAAAAAGTAGCATCATTCATGGCGATTTTTGAGGGGATCTCAAAATGTTCTTGGAATGATGTACGGTGCTCAAATTAGTCACACACAAAATTTATTTTGCGATTAACATGTCCTGAGACTTCAATGTATTTGTTCGTTTTTGTCTTTCAAGCTATTCCAGCAAAATGGAAGTTTTCAGATTGCTCCTTCAGTCATGTCTTGGTTACTTCAGTCAGTTACTCGCCACCCACCCGGCTGGGACTTCAAATGTCGAAAGGGATAATCACTTGGGGTTAGGTCTGGAAGGCCAAGACTATATAGGAAGTTATATCTGGACTATATAGGAAGTTAGGTCTTCACTATATAGGAAGGTAGGTCTGCACTATATAGGAAGCTAGGTCTGGACTATATAGGAAGCTGTCTGGACTATATAGGAAGTTATGTCTTGCCTATATAGGAAGTTGGGTCTGGACTATATAGGAAGTTATGTCTTGCCTATATAGGAAGTTGGGTCTGGACTATATAGGAAGTTATGTCTTGCCTATATAGGAAGTTATGTCTTGCCTATATAGGAAGCTAGGTCTGGACTATATAGGAAGTTATGTCTTGCCTATATAGGAAGTTATGTCTTGCCTATATAGGAAGTTATGTCTGGGCTATATAGGAAGTTGGGTCTGGACTATATTGGAAGTTGGGTCTGGACTATATAGGAAGTTATGTCTTGACTATATAGGAAGTTATGTCTTGACTATATAGGAAGTTATGTCTGGGCTATATAGGAAGTTATGTCTTGACTATATAGGAAGTTATGTCTTGACTATATAGGAAGTTATGTCTTGACTATATAGGAAGTTATGTCTTGACTATATAGGAAGTTATGTCTTGACTATATAGGAAGTTAGGTCTGGAAGGTCGGGCCTATATAGGAAGTTATGTCTGGACTATTTAGGAAGTTATGTCTGGACTATATAGGAAGTTATGTCTTGACTATATAAGAAGTTATGTCTTGACTATATAGGAAGTTATGTCTTGACTATATAGGAAGTTATGTCTGGACTATTTAGGAAGTTATGTCTGGACTATATAGGAAGTTATGTCTTGACTATATAAGAAGTTATGTCTTGACTATATAGGAAGTTATGTCTTGACTATATAGGAAGTTATGTCTTGACTATATAGGAAGTTATGTCTTGACTATATAGGAAGTTATGTCTTGACTATATAGGAAGTTATGTCTTGACTATATAGGAAGTTAGGTCTGGAAGGTCGGGCCTATATAGGAAGTTATGTCTGGACTATATAGGAAGTTATGTCTGGACTATATAGGAAGTTATGTCTTGACTATATTGGAAGTTATGTCTTGACTATATAGGAAGTTAGGTCTGGGCCATATAGGAAGTCAGGTCTGGACTATATAGGAAGTTATGTCTGGACTATATAGGAAGTTATGTCTTGACTATATAGGAAGTTATGTCTTGACTATATAGGAAGTTATGTCTTGACTATATAGGAAGTTATGTCTTGACTATATAGGAAGTTATGTCTTGACTATATAGGAAGTTATGTCTGGGCTATATAGGAAGTTATGTCTTGACTATATAGGAAGTTATGTCTTGACTATATAGGAAGTTATGTCTTGACTATATAGGAAGTTAGGTCTGGAAGGTCGGGCCTATATAGGAAGTTATGTCTGGACTATATAGGAAGTTATGTCTGGACTATATAGGAAGTTATGTCTGGACTATTTAGGAAGTTATG
Organism: Myxine glutinosa; assembly: GCF_964187855.1. Lineage (NCBI taxonomy): Eukaryota > Metazoa > Chordata > Myxini > Myxiniformes > Myxinidae > Myxine > Myxine glutinosa. The sequence continues at coordinate 81,558,116 of NC_136273.1, forward strand.
TCTGGACTATATAGGAAGTTATGTCTTGACTATATAGGAAGTTATGTCTGGGCTATATAGGAAGTTATGTCTTGACTATATAGGAAGTTATGTCTTGACTATATAGGAAGTTAGGTCTGGAAGGTCGGGCCTATATAGGAAGTTATGTCTGGACTATATAGGAAGTTATGTCTGGACTATATAGGAAGTTATGTCTTGACTATATTGGAAGTTATGTCTTGACTATATAGGAAGTTAGGTCTGGGCCATATAGGAAGTCAGGTCTGGGCCATATAGGAAGACTATATAGGTTCAGCTGCTCGAAGCCATGGTTAGGAATGGTGGCAGCGAAATATGGGCTGAGTGCACAAGTGTGTTGTGGTGAAGGATGAGCACACATTTGGTCAATATCCCTCAACTTTTGTACTTGATGACCTCCCATGATCTTTGCATGAGACTGGTATTATATTCCCTTGCGATTGTACTTCTGTGAGGGATATCATCACTGAGTGGCATTCCCAGATCTTTCTAGAACATCCAGGACAAAGGGTTACGTATGAAATGTATTGAGTAGTGGTGATCCATTGTGCTCCATCACATTGCTTTTTTTCCTAGATAAAAATTGAGGCCCATGAATGAGCGAGAATGACCTGAATGGCAGAGAGGCCACATTTGACTCAACAAGCAGGGGAATGAATGAATTGGAAAAGAGAGGAGGGAATACAGTACTGTAATCTCCAAGTAAGAAGGTTTTATTTTGACAGTGTCGGTGGGGATAGAAAGGATCCCGAGTTAGGATGAGGAATGACACGAGATGGGAGTGCACCGTCTGCTTGAAGCCCTGGAGGAAGAGTGGCATCAATTAACTTCAGGAAGGGAGTTGCATAAACATGAGAAAATAATAACCAAATAGTGAAGGTTTCCAGGGAGCTTGGATTTTGGGAATTTCACCTTAGGAGGATTACTGGAAGAACATGTGCATCCTGGAGGAGATTCCAGAAGAGACATGTGATGCTGGTGCCCCAGCCCATATGGGAGAACTGTATCATATTGATTTACAGAGGAAGAGGCCTTACAGTCTGTGAGCCTTATTTGCTCAATCTGTGGCTGACTTTGGAGGCCAACGTTGCAATATGTTTAGCCCAGGAGAGGTCGTGGTTGATGGGCGTAAAACTTCAAGAGATTTCCAGCAACTGACCATTTAAATAGCAGGAAGAACCTGCCTCGCTGGCGAAGGCTCGTGTCGATCTGCATCGGCAGACAAGGTAGTGCAATAGAGCATAAAATCAACAGGAAACGTTAACTGAGGTCTGCTGACCCACCTGTCAGGACGATTGAGGAACTGTACGACACAATGTGGAATCAGCTGAAAAAATAAGGAGGGGTTTTTAACGCATTGGAGAGGTATTTTATGTAGTATGAGGAACAACACGGCCCAATACACGACCTTAAGGCATTCCACCTCCACTGGGAGAGGAGATTGGAGGAAGTCCGAAAGCCAGGTGTGAGTGCGGCCTTGTATGCCACTGGCAGTGAACTTGATGAGCAGATCAGGATACTGGACTTTGTCAAATACCTGTGATATTTCCAGGGAGATGGTCCTGACCTCTTGTTTGTTTGCAATTTAGGACCTCTGATCATTGCTATGAGAGAAACAGGAGCCTGTGCATAGTTGGGATTGGGACAGGGCCCAAACTGATGATAAATCGGGCTGTTTGAAAACAGGAGAGACAACATCGGCAGCAATAATGGATTCCATTACTTTGGAATTGGGAGTACCCTTAGTGTCCTGTTAGATTCGTTTTGTGAATGGATGTGATGTAGGTGACCTTCCATTCAGGTAGGAGGTGGCCAAATGAGAAGGATAGATTGAAGAGTGCAGACAAAGGAGACGTAGGTGCAGCAGAGCAGGATTTGAGAACTGGGGCACAAATGCCATCTGGTCCCTTCTGCACAAAGTCAAAGCTGCACAGAGCTTTCTCTACCTTCTCAGGTGTGAAAGACATAGAGTCGAGAAGGCAGTGGATACAACGAGGTAATGAGGAGACAGGGCATTATGGGGTTGTTGCATTTGATTTGGAGGCAAACATTCTACCTTGATCTCGAACATAGTCTGGCCTACCTGAGGATGGAGACACACTTGTGAGCCTTATTGAGTGACCTAAAGTTGCCTTCACTCAGGTTAACCTTCCAGGTTGATAAGGGAAGCTGCTTGACCACAGCCGCCTCACCACATGTTTCTGTGTACCAGGTACGGGAAGTTGGATAGGATAGCTACAGAGGAAATGGGAAACACCAGTGCAGGAGATAGAGGAAAAGAGAGTCACGGAGGGAGAGGAAGAGAGAGAAAAGGTATGCCCAGCCTGAGACATTCTCGAGGCCTGCGAGTTGGAGTGGACGATGGACAATGAGGAATCGAGTCCTTGACAGAGAGGACAACTCCACCACCAAGAGGGGGGATGCTTGTTGAAGCAGTAGAGCAAATAGCCAAGGCAAGAGAAAAGGAATTGGAGACATCATGTGAGAGGAATGTTCCTGGTACACATTCCACATTACTGCCTGGAGGAAGAGAGCATCAATATTAAGGTGTGGGGTAAGGGTGGACGACGAGTTGGGGGCGAGTGCACGTTGATTGTTTTGGGAGAAGACATGGCGGTTGCAGATATAAAGTGGTTAACTGTCATTATCCCACATTTGCTACAAACAGGATTTCTATGGATCCCAAGGTTTGCCAAACAAAGACAGACATCGTGACCGGCGTGGAGGGAATATTGGTTAAAAGGATGATGGAAAGTCGGAATATGATGAGACAAGGGGCTTGCGATCGGGTGATCTGGTTTTAGGATCCCAGTGGTGATGCTACGTTTTCTCACCTGCTCCTAGAATCCCGAGCAATAAGGTCGGAATGGATCTGTGTTTAACAGTTTGGGAAACTCACAGCATGAGCCAGGTGGTGCTCTCGATCACAAGAACTGAGGTTTTGAGGGATTCATCTGGTGCAGACCTCTGACATGACGAAATTTTCATGGATCTCTTTGGAGCTGCACTTTATTGCATAAAAAATGGACGACACCTCCCTGATGAACGATTCGAACAAACTATCAAATTATTGGAGGCTGAAGATATTGAGCATGGAACAACCCCTTTTTGATGACGTAACATCTCGAACATCGAGTTAACCGTTTCTCTACACCTTCCAAAATATTGATGTTAAACGTCCTTTCAAAGACCGAAGAACTCGTTGTTGGTATAAACTGGAACAACTGGTCCAAACTGCAACAACTTAAACGCCGCGAAACTTGAGATCAACGTTTTGTTTTTCGCTATTTAAAATGGGAAATGGGCCACAAGATTGTAATAATGACGTCATATTTTGCCAACGACTTGATAGGTTAACTTGAACAATGCGACTGTGTCACCAATTTGCCTCCACATAGTCCCACAATGGGTAGATGCCATCACTCTGCATATGTATGGGTAGGGGGTCACGTTTGTGAAGTTTCGTATTATTCGGATAAGGTTGGTTTTTCTATCCAAGATGGCTGCCAAACCACGTGACCTATGGCATCATCATTTTCAAACTATATGCAACAATGGTGTTACATGATATTTGTAAAATTTCGCAACGATAGGGTGAGCGGTTTCAGAGATATAATTATTTAATATTTTCCTTCCATCCAATATGGCTGCCAAACCATGTGACCTATGATGTCATAAATTTGATATTTCAATATAAATGCGTCATAGATCACGTACATGCAATTTCAGATTTTTAGGATAAGGAATTCCATTAAAACATTTTTGGCTGGTATACCACTTCACCTATGATGGCATCATTACCATGCTTTTGTTCCCCATTGAGGGTACTTGACAATGTGCCAAGTTTCAAATTTTTCCATTCAGTGGTTTTCAAGAAATCTTTTTTTAATTATTTGCTTTTAATCCAAGATGGCTGCCATACCACGTGACCTATGACGTCACAATTATCATAAAAACATTCTGCATGGGTGTCACTCCTACCCTGAAAGTTTCATCTCAATCGGACATGCGGTTGCTGAGAAAAACAAGGTTTAGCCCGTACGGACGGAAGGACGGACGGACGGACAACCCGAAAACATAATGCCATAAAATGTCGGCGGAGCCATAAAAAGTTTTTATTTATTTGTTTTTAAAACTTTTTTCGGTGAAGGAGCAAATAATTTGAGACGGAGTTTTGAGTGAATTGTCCAATGTATTCGTGTGCAACATCATATTCATTGAAATTTTAATGACTCCTGTAACTCCCCCTTAATCCCTGGTATGGTGTTCGTGTCGGGCAGCATTTTGAGAACCTGGCTACATTCAGGTGCAGCAAATGAGGCAACATGTTGAACCAATTTTGCCATCAGTGGTAACGACATTAGGATGTTGTAGCGCACATTCCGTGCGTGATGCTACCAACCGTTTGCAACTTTCCCGGGCCTTTTTCGCCAAAAAAAAAAGGTTTCTCGAACACAATACCCTGCCTGGCAAAATGGCCTTCGTCTAATGGTCCGGACAGTTTGGGAATAACAGCAATATAGTGACGTCATAATTGTGGTTCACCCGAGCCACGTGAAGGCTACCTGTGATTGGGAGTAATTGAGGAGTGCCAAGTTTCCATCGGAAAGCTCAGCTCCTCGGATCCAACTCGTTCCCATTAAATATAGGACTTTGCAGATCAGCCGACACCATTTGGTCCGATGCAGTAATCGCGGGGAGGACGGGGCACGACTACGTTATAAGGTAGGCTACGTCATCCCGTAGAGGACCAAATCACCCAGCACGACCTGTTCCATACTCCCATCCTACACTGTTCTACGACCTCGAAAGTCTTGCTGAGAAAAACCATGATGTGAGCTGCATGTGTGTGTGTGTGTGTGTGTGTGTGTGTGTGTGTGTGTGTGTGTGTGTGTGTGTGTGTGTGTGTGTGTGTGTGTGTGTGTGTGTGTGTGTGTGTGTGTGTGTGTGTGTGTACGCACGTGCACGCAGAGTCAACATGGCTGTGTGTAGGTGCACGTGGTAGTGGTGGTGGCCATTCACTCACTTTGGCTTCACATGGTCGTAGGCGGATCCAGGGTGGAGGGAAGCGCACTTGGAGCCACCCCCCACCCCCAATACCCCACCATTCCCATCAAAAGTGATCGTGTTTCACATGTAACGAGGTGTTTATAACCGAAGATGTAGTCAGTCATGATTCACATATAACGAGGTGTTTATAACAGAAGATGTGGTCTCGGTCATGATTCACATGCAACGAGGTGTTAATAACCGAAGATGTGGTCTCGGTCATGATTCACATGTAATGAGGTGTTTATAACCGATGATGTGGTCTCGGTCATGATTCACATGTAATGAGGTGTTTATAACCGATGATGTGGTCTCGGTCATGATTCACATGCAACGAGGTGTTTAGAACCGAAGATGTGGTCTCGGTCATGATTCACATGTAACGAGGTGTTCATAACCGATGATGTGGTCTCGGTCATGATTCACATGTAACGACGTGTTTATAACCGAAGATGTTGTCTCGGTCATGATTCACATGTAACGAGGTGTTTATAACCGAAGATGTGGTCTCGGTCAGGATTCACATGTAACGAGGTGTTTATAACCGAAGATGTCTCGGTCATGATTCACATGTAATGAGGTGTTTATAACCGAGGATGTGGTCTCCATCATGATTCACATGTAATGAGGTGTTTATAACCAATCATGTGGTCTCGGTCATGATTCACATGTAATGAGGTGTTTATAACCGAAGATGTGGTCTCGGTCATGATTCACATGCAACAAGGTTTTTATAACCGAAGATGTGGTCTCGGTCATGATTCACATGTAACGAGGTGTTTATAACCGAAGATGTGGTCTCGGTCATGATTCACATGTAATGAGGTGTTTATAACCGATGATGTGGTCTCAGACATGATTCACATGTAACGAGGTGTTTATAACCGAAGATGTGGTCTCGGTCATGATTCACATGCAACGAGGTGTTAATAACCGAAGATGTGGTCTTGGTCATGATTCACATGTAACGAGGTGTTTATAACCGATGATATGGTCTCCGTCATTATTCACATGAAATGAGGTGTTTATAACCGAAGATGTGGTCTCGGTCATGATTCACATGCAACAAGGTTTTTATAACCGAAGATGTGGTCTCGGTCATGATTCACATGTAACGAGGTGTTTATAACCGATGATGTGGTCTCGGTCATGATTCACATGTAATGAGGTGTTTATAACCGATTATGTGGTCTCGGTCATGATTCACATGTAACGAGGTGTTTATAACCGATGATGTGGTCTCGGTCATGATTCACATGTAACGAGGTGTTTATAACCGAAGATGTGGTCTCGGTCATGATTCACATGTAATGAGGAGTTTATAACCGATGATGTGGTCTCGGCCATGATTCACATGTAACGATGTGTTTATAACTGAAGATGTGGTCTCGGTCATGATTCACATGTAATGAGGTGTTTATAACCGAAGATGTCTCGTCATGATTCACATGTAACGAGGTGTTTATAAACGAAGATGTGGTCTCGGTCATGATTCACATGTAACGAGGTGTTTATAACCGAAGATGTCTCGGTCATGATTCACATGTAACGAGGTGTTTATAACCGAAGATGTGGTCTCGGTCATGATTCACATGTAATGAGGTGTTTAGAACCGATGATGTGGTCTCGGTCATAATTCACATGTAACGAGGTGTTTATAACCGATGCTGTGGTCTCGGTCATTATTCACATATAACGAGGTGTTCATAACCGATGATGTGGTCTTGGTCATGATTCACATGTAACGAGGTGTTTATAACTGAAGATGTGGTCTCGGTCATGATTCACATGTAACGAGGTGTTTATAACTGAAGATGTGGTCTCGGTCATGATTCACATGTAATGAGGTGTTTATAACCGAAGATGTCTCGTCATGATTCACATGTAACGAGGTGTTTATAAATGAAGACGTGGTCTCGGTCATGATTCACATGTAACGAGGTGTTTATAACCGAAGATGTAGTCTCAGTCATGATTCACATATAACGAGGTGTTTATAACAGAAGATGTGGTCTCGGTCATTATTCACATGCAACGAGGTGTTAATAACCGATGATGTGGTCTCGGTCATGATTCACATGCAACGAGGTGTTTATAACCGATGTGGTCTCGGTCATGATTCACATGCAATGAGGTGTTTAGAACCGAAGATGTGGTCTCGGTCATGATTCACATGTAACGAGGTGTTCATAACTGATGATGTGGTCTCGGTCATGATTCACATGTAACGACGTGTTTATAACCGAAGATGTGGTCTCGGTCATGATTCACATGTAACGAGGTGTTTATAACCGAATATGTGGTCTCGGTCATGATTCACATGTAATGAGGTGTTTATAACCGAAGATGTGGTCTCGGTCATGATTCACATGAAGTGAGGTGTTTATAACCGATGATGTGGTCTCGGTCATGATTCACATGCAACAAGGTTTTTATAACCGAAGATGTGGTCTCGGTCATGATTCACATGTAACGAGGTGTTTATAACCGAAGATGTGGTCTCGGTCATGATTCACATGTAATGAGGTGTTTATAACCGATGATGTGGTCTCAGACATGCTTCACATGTAACGAGGTGTTTCTAACCGAAGATGTGGTCTCGGTCATGATTCACATGCAACGAGGTGTTAATAACCGAAGATGTGGTCTTGGTCATGATTCACATGTAACGAGGTGTTTATAACCGATGATATGGTCTCCGTCATGATTCACATGTAATGAGGTGTTTATAACCCAAGATGTGGTCTCGGTCATGATTCACATGTAACGAGGTGTTTATAACCGATGATGTGGTCTCGGTCATGATTCATATGTAACGAGGTGTTTATAACCAATGATGTGGTCTCGGTCATGATTCACATGTAACGAGGTGTTTATAACCGATGATGTGGTCTCGGTCATGATTCACATGTAACGAGGTGTTTATAACCGATGATGTGGTCTCGGTCATGATTCACATGTAACGAGGTGTTTATAACCGATGATGTGGTCTCGGTCATGATTCACATGTAACGAGGTGTTTATAACCGATGATGTGGTCTCGGTCATGATTCACATGTAACGAGGTGTTTATAACCGAAGATGTGGTCTCGGTCATGATTCACATGTAACGAGGTGTTTATAACCGATGATGTGGTCTCGGTCATGATTCACATGTAACGAGGTGTTTATAACCGATGATGTGGTCTCGGTCATGATTCACATGTAATGAGGTGTTTATAACCGATGATGTGGTCTCGGTCATGATTCACATGTAATGAGGTGTTTATAACCGAATATGTGGTCTCGTTCATGATTCACATGTAATGAGGTGTTTATAACCGAATATGTGGTCTCGTTCATGATTCACATGCAATGAGGTGTTTATAACCGATGATGTGGTCTCGGCCATGATTCACATGTAACGATGTGTTTATAACTGAAGATGTGGTCTCGGTCATGATTCACATGTAATGAGGTGTTTATAACCGAAGATGTCTCGTCATGATTCACATGTAACGAGGTGTTTATAAACGAAGATGTGGTCTCGGTCATTATTCACATGTAACGAGGAGTTTATAACGGATGATGTGCTCTCGGTCATGATTCACATGTAATGAGGTGTTTATAACTGATGATGTTGTCTCGGTCATGATTCACATGTAATGAGGTGTTTATAACCGAAGATGTGGTCTTGTTCATGATTCACATGTAATGAGGTGTTTATATTTGAAGATGTGGTCTCGGTCATGATTCACATGTAATGAGGTGTTTATAACTGATGATGTTGTCTCGGTCATGATTCACATGTAATGAGGTGTTTATACCCGAAGATGTCTCAGTCATGATTCACATATAACGAGGTGTTTATAAGCGAAGATGTGGTCTCGGTCATGATTCACATGTAATGAGGTGTTTATAACCGAAGCTGTCTCGGTCATGATTCACATGTAACTAGGTGTTTATAACCGAAGATCTGGTCTCGGTCATGATTCACATGTAACGAGGTGTTTATAACCGAAGATGTCTCGGTCATGATTCACATGTAACGAGGTGACCATGACCGAAGATGTGGTCTCGGTCATGATTCACATGTAACGAAGTGTTTATAACCGAAGCTGTCTCGGTCATCATTCACATGTAATGAGGTGTTTATAACTGATGTGCTCTCGGTCATGATTCACATGTAATGAGGTGTTTATATCCGAAGATGTCTCGGTCATGATTCACATGTAACGAGGTGTTTATAACCGAAGATGTGGCCTCGGTCATGATTCACATGTAATGAGGTGTTTATAACCGAAGATGTCTCGGTCATGATTCACATGTAACGAGGTGTTTGTAACTGAAGATGTGGTCTCGGTCATGATTCACATGTAACGAGGTGACTATAACCGAATATGTGGTCTCGGTCATGATTCACATGTAATGATGTGTTTATAACCAAAGATGTGGTCTCGGTCATGATTCACATGTAACGAGGTGTTTATAACTGAAGATGTGGTCTCGGTCATGATACACATGTAATGAGGTGTTTATAACCGAAGATGTCTCGGTCATGATTCACATGTAATGAGGTGTTTATAACCGAAGATGTCTCGGTCATGAGTCACATGTAACAAGGTGTTTATAACCGAAGATGTGGTCTCGGTCATGATTCACATGTAACGCAGTGTTTATAACTGATGATGTGGTCTCGGTCATGATTCACATGTAACGCAGTGTTTATAACAAGATGTGGTCTCGGTCATGAGTCACATGTAACGAGGTGTTTATAACCATAGATGTCTCGGTCATGATTCACATGTAACGAGGTGTTTTTACCGAAGATGTGGTCTGTCATGATTCACATGTAATGAGGTGTTTATAACTGATGATGTGGTCTCGGTCATGATTCACATGTAACGAGGTGTTTATAACCGAATATGTGGTCTCAGTCATGATTCACATGTAATGAGGTGTTTATAACTGATGATGTGGTCTCGGTCATGATTCACATGTAACGAGGTGTTCATGACTGATGATGTGGTCTCGGTCATGATTCACATGTAATGAGGTGTTTATAACCGAAGATGTCTCGGTCATGATTCACATGTAATGAAGTGTTTACAACCGAAGATGTCTCGGTCAAGATTCACATGTAACAAGGTGTTTATAACCGAAGATCTGGTCTCGGTCATGATTCACATGTAATGAGGTGTTTATAACCGAAGTTGTGGTCTCGGTCATGATTCACATGTAACGCAGTGTTTATAACTGATGATGTGGTCTCGGTCATGATTCACATGCAACAAGGTTTTTATAACCGAAGATGTGGTCTCGGTCATGATTCACATGTAACGAGGTGTTTATAACCGATGATGTGGTCTCGGTCATGATTCACATGCAACAAGGTTTTTATAACCGAAGATGTGGTCTCGGTCATGATTCACATGTAACGAGGTGTTTATAACCGATGATGTGGTCTCAGACATGATTCACATGTAACGAGGTGTTTATAACCGATGATGTGGTCTCAGACATGATTCACATGTAACGAGGTGTTTATAATCGAAGATGTGGTCTCGGTCATGATTCACATGCAACGAGGTGTTTATAACCGATGATGTGGTCTCGGTCATAATTCACATGTAACGAGGTGTTTATAACCGATGATGTGGTCTCGGTCATTATTCACATATAACGAGGTGTTCATAACCGATGATGTGGTCTCGGTCATGATTCACATGCAACGAGGTGTTTATAACCGATGTGGTCTCGGTCATGATTCACATGCAATGAGGTGTTTAGAACCGAAGATGTGGTCTCGGTCATGATTCACATGTAACGAGGTGTTCATAACCGATGATGTGGTCTCGGTCATGATTCACATGTAACGACGTGTTTATAACCGAAGATGTGGTCTCGGTCATGATTCACATGTAACGAGGTGTTTATAACCGAATATGTGGTCTCGGTCATGATTCACATGTAATGAGGTGTTTATAACCGAAGATGTGGTCTTGGTCATGATTCACATGTAGTGAGGTGTTTATAACCGATGATGTGGTCTCGGTCATGATTCACATGTAATGAGGTGTTTTTTTTTACCGAATATGTGGTCTCGGTCATGATTCACATGCAATGAGGTGTTTATAACCGATGATGTGGTCTCGGCCATGATTCACATGTAATGAGGTGTTTATAACTGATGATGTTGTCTCGGTCATGATTCACATGTAATGAGGTGTTTATAACCGAAGATGTGGTCTTGTTCATGATTCACATGTAATGAGGTGTTTATAAACGAAGATGTGGTCTCGGTCATGATTCACATGTAACGAGGTGTTTATAAACGGATGATGTGCTCTCGGTCATGATTCACATGTAATGAGGTGTTTATAACTGATGATGTTGTCTCGGTCATGATTCACATGTAATGAGGTGTTTATAACCGAAGATGTGGTCTTGTTCATGATTCACATGTAATGAGGTGTTTATAACTGAAGATGTGGTCTCGGTCATGATTCACATGTAATGAGGTGTTTATAACTGATGATGTTGTCTCGGTCATGATTCACATGTAATGAGGTGTTTATAACCGAAGATGTGGTCTTGTTCATGATTCACATGTAATGAGGTGTTTATAACTGAAGATGTGGCCTCGGTCATGATTCACATGTAATGAGGTGTTTATAACCGAAGATGTCTCGGTCATGATTCACATGTAACGAGGTGTTTGTAACCGAAGATGTGGTCTCGGTCATGATTCACATGTAACGAGGTGACTATAACCAAAGATGTGGTCTCGGTCATGATTCACATGTAACGAGGTGTTTATAACTGAAGATGTGGTGTCGGTCATGATTCACATGTAATGAGGTGTTTATAACCAAAGATGTCTCGGTCATGATTCACATGTAATGAGGTGTTTATAACCGAAGATGTCTCGGTCATGAGTCACATGTAACAAGGTGTTTATAACCGAAGATGGGGTCTTGGTCATGATTCACATGTAACGCAGTGTTTATAACTGAAGATGTGGTCTCGGTCATGATTCACATGTAATGAAGTGTTTATAACCGAAGCTGTCTCGGTCATGATTCACATGTAACGAGGTGTTTATAACCATAGATGTCTCGGTCATGATTCACATGTAACGAGGTGACTATAACCGAAGATGTGGTCTCGGTCATGATTCACATGTAATGAGGTGTTTATAACTGATGATGTGGTCTCGGTCGTGATTCACATGTAATGAGGTGTTTATAACCGAAGATGTCTCGGTCATGATTCACATGTAATGAGGTGTTTACAACCGAAGTTGTGGTCTCGGTCATGATTCACATGTAACGCAGTGTTTATAACTGATGATGTGGTCTCGGTCATGATTCACATGTAACGAGGTGTTTATAACCGAAGATGTGGTCTCGGTCATGATTCACATGTAATGAGGTGTTTATAACCGATGATGTGGTCTCGGTCATGATTCACATGCAACGAAGTGTTTCGAACCGAAGATGTGGTCTCGGTCATGATTCACATGTAACGAGGTGTTCATAACCGATGATGTGGTCTCGGTCATGATTCACATGTAACGACGTGTTTATAACCGAAGATGTGGTCTCGGTCATGATTCACATGTAACGAGGTGTTTATAACCGAAGATGTGGTCACGGTCATGATTCACATGTAACGAGGTGTTTATAACCGAAGATGTCTCGGTCATGATTCACATGTAATGAGGTGTTTATAACCGATGATGTGGTCTCGGTCATGATTCACATGTAACGAGGTGTTTATACCCGATGATGTGGTCTCAGACATGATTCACATGTAACGAGGTGTTTATAACCGAAGATGTGGTCTCGGTCATGATTCACATGCAACGAGGTGTTAATAACCGAAGATGTGGTCTTGGTCATGATTCACATGTAACGAGGTGTTTTTCACCGAAATGTGGTCTCGGTCATGATTCACATGTAACGAGGTGTTTATAACCGATGATGTGGTCTCGGTCATGATTCACATGTAACGAGGTGTTTATAACCGATGATGTGGTCTCGGTCATGATTCACATGTAACGAGGTGTTTATAACCGATGATGTGGTCTCGGTCATGATTCACATGCAATGAGGTGTTTATAACCGATGATGTGGTCTCGGCCATGATTCACATGTAACGATGTGTTTATAACTGAAGATGTGGTCTCGGTCATGATTCACATGTCATGAGGTGTTTATAACCGAAGATGTCTCGTCATGATTCACATGTAACGATGTGTTTATAAACGAAGATGTGGTCTCGGTCATGATTCACATGTAACGAGGTGTTTATAACTGAAGATGTCTCGGTCATGATTCACATTTAACGAGGTGTTTATAACCGAAGATGTGGTCTCGGTCATGATTCACATGTAATGAGGTGTTTATAACCGATGATGTGGTCTCGGTCATAATTCACATGTAACGAGGTGTTTATAACCGATGATGTGGTCTCGGTCATTATTCACATATAACGAGGTGTTCATAACCGATGATGTGGTCTTGGTCATGATTCACATGTAACGAGGTGTTTATAACTGAAGATGTGGTCTCGGTCATGATTCACATGTAACGAGGTGTTTATAACTGAAGATGTGGTCTCGGTCATGATTCACATGTAATGAGGTGTTTATAACCGAAGATGTCTCGTCATGATTCACATGTAACGAGGTGTTTATAAATGAAGACGTGGTCTCGGTCATGATTCACATGTAACGAGGTGTTTATAATCGAAGATGTGGTCTCGGTCATGATTCACATGTAACGAGGTGTTTATAACCGAAGATGTCTCGTCATGATTCACATGTAACGAGGTGTTTATAAATGAAGACGTGGTCTCGGTCATGATTCACATGTAACGAGGTGTTTATAACCGAAGATGTAGGCTCAGTCATGATTCACATATAACGAGGTGTTTATAACAGAAGATGTGGTCTCGGTCATTATTCACATGCAACGAGGTGTTAATAACCGAAGATGTGGTCTCGGTCATGATTCACATGTAATGAGGTGTTTATAACCGATGATCTGGTCTCGGTCATGATTCACATGTAATGAGGTGTTTATAACCGATGATGTGGTCTCGGTCATGATTCACATGCAACGAGGTGTTTATAACCGATGTGGTCTCGGTCATGATTCACATGCAATGAGGTGTTTAGAACCGCAGATGTGGTCTCGGTCATGATTCACATGTAACGAGGTGTTCATAACCGATGATGTGGTCTCGGTCATGATTCACATGTAACGACGTGTTTATAACCGAAGATGTGGCCTCGGTCATGATTCACATGTAACGAGGTGTTTCTAACTGAATATGTGGTCTCGGTCATGATTCAAATGTAATGAGGTGTTTATAACCGAAAATGTGGTCTCAGTCATGATTCACATGTAGTGAGGTGTTTATAACCGATGATGTGGTCTCGGTCATGATTCACATGCAACAAGGTTTTTATAACCGAAGATGTGGTCTCGGTCATGATTCACATGCAAAGAGGTGTTTATAACCGAAGATGTGGTCTCGGTCATGATTCACATGTAATGAGGTGTTTATAACCGATGATGTGGTCTCCGACATGATTAACATGTAACGAGGTGTTTATAACCGAAGATGTGGTCTCGGTCATGATTCACATGCAACGAGGTGTTAATAAACGAAGATGTGGTCTTGGTCATGATTCACATGTAACGAGGTGTTTATAACCGATGATATGGTCTCCGTCATGATTCACATGTAATGAGGTGTTTATAACCGAAGATGTGGTCTCGGTCATGATTCACATGTAACGAGGTGTTTATAACCGAAGATGTGGTCTCGGTCATGATTCACATGTAGTGAGGTGTTTATAACCGATGATGTGGTCTCGGTCATGATTCACATGTAATGAGGTGTTTTTTTTTACCGAATATGTGGTCTCGGTCATGATTCACATGCAATGAGGTGTTTATAACCGATGATGTGGTCTCGGCCATGATTCACATGTAATGAGGTGTTTATAACTGATGATGTTGTCTCGGTCATGATTCACATGTAATGAGGTGTTTATAACCGAAGATGTGGTCTTGTTCATGATTCACATGTAATGAGGTGTTTATAAACGAAGATGTGGTCTCGGTCATGATTCACATGTAACGAGGTGTTTATAAACGGATGATGTGCTCTCGGTCATGATTCACATGTAATGAGGTGTTTATAACTGATGATGTTGTCTCGGTCATGATTCACATGTAATGAGGTGTTTATAACCGAATATGTGGTCTCGGGCATGATTCACATGTAATGAGGTGTTTATAACCGAAGATGTGGTCTTGGTTATGATTCACATGTAGTGAGGTGTTTATAACCGATGATGTGGTCTCGGTCATGATTCACATGTAATGAGGTGTTTTTTACGGAATATGTGGTCTCGGTCATGATTCACATGCAATGAGGTGTTTATAACCGATGATGTGGTCTCGGCCATGATTCACATGTAATGAGGTGTTTATAAATGATGATGTTGTCTCGGTCATGATTCACATGTAATGAGGTGTTTATAACCGAAGATGTGGTCTTGTTCATGATTCACATGTAATGAGGTGTTTATAAACGAAGATGTGGTCTCGGTCATGATTCACATGTAACGAGGTGTTTATAAACGGATGATGTGCTCTCGGTCATGATTCACATGTAATGAGGTGTTTATAACTGATGATGTTGTCTCGGTCATGATTCACATGTAATGAGGTGTTTATAACCGAAGATGTGGTCTTGTTCATGATTCACATGTAATGAGGTGTTTATAACTGAAGATGTGGTCTCGGTCATGATTCACATGTAATGAGGTGTTTATAACTGATGATGTTGTCTCGGTCATGATTCACATGTAATGAGGTGTTTATAACCGAAGATGTGGTCTTGTTCATGATTCACATGTAATGAGGTGTTTATAACTGAAGATGTGGCCTCGGTCATGATTCACATGTAATGAGGTGTTTATAACCGAAGATGTCTCGGTCATGATTCACATGTAACGAGGTGTTTGTAACCGAAGATGTGGTCTCGGTCATGATTCACATGTAACGAGGTGACTATAACCAAAGATGTGGTCTCGGTCATGATTCACATGTAACGAGGTGTTTATAACTGAAGATGTGGTGTCGGTCATGATTCACATGTAATGAGGTGTTTATAACCAAAGATGTCTCGGTCATGATTCACATGTAATGAGGTGTTTATAACCGAAGATGTCTCGGTCATGAGTCACATGTAACAAGGTGTTTATAACCGAAGATGGGGTCTTGGTCATGATTCACATGTAACGCAGTGTTTATAACTGAAGATGTGGTCTCGGTCATGATTCACATGTAATGAAGTGTTTATAACCGAAGCTGTCTCGGTCATGATTCACATGTAACGAGGTGTTTATAACCATAGATGTCTCGGTCATGATTCACATGTAACGAGGTGACTATAACCGAAGATGTGGTCTCGGTCATGATTCACATGTAATGAGGTGTTTATAACTGATGATGTGGTCTCGGTCGTGATTCACATGTAATGAGGTGTTTATAACCGAAGATGTCTCGGTCATGATTCACATGTAATGAGGTGTTTACAACCGAAGTTGTGGTCTCGGTCATGATTCACATGTAACGCAGTGTTTATAACTGATGATGTGGTCTCGGTCATGATTCACATGTAACGAGGTGTTTATAACCGAAGATGTGGTCTCGGTCATGATTCACATGTAATGAGGTGTTTATAACCGATGATGTGGTCTCGGTCATGATTCACATGCAACGAAGTGTTTCGAACCGAAGATGTGGTCTCGGTCATGATTCACATGTAACGAGGTGTTCATAACCGATGATGTGGTCTCGGTCATGATTCACATGTAACGACGTGTTTATAACCGAAGATGTGGTCTCGGTCATGATTCACATGTAACGAGGTGTTTATAACCGAAGATGTGGTCACGGTCATGATTCACATGTAACGAGGTGTTTATAACCGAAGATGTCTCGGTCATGATTCACATGTAATGAGGTGTTTATAACCGATGATGTGGTCTCGGTCATGATTCACATGTAACGAGGTGTTTATACCCGATGATGTGGTCTCAGACATGATTCACATGTAACGAGGTGTTTATAACCGAAGATGTGGTCTCGGTCATGATTCACATGCAACGAGGTGTTAATAACCGAAGATGTGGTCTTGGTCATGATTCACATGTAACGAGGTGTTTTTCACCGAAATGTGGTCTCGGTCATGATTCACATGTAACGAGGTGTTTATAACCGATGATGTGGTCTCGGTCATGATTCACATGTAACGAGGTGTTTATAACCGATGATGTGGTCTCGGTCATGATTCACATGTAACGAGGTGTTTATAACCGATGATGTGGTCTCGGTCATGATTCACATGCAATGAGGTGTTTATAACCGATGATGTGGTCTCGGCCATGATTCACATGTAACGATGTGTTTATAACTGAAGATGTGGTCTCGGTCATGATTCACATGTCATGAGGTGTTTATAACCGAAGATGTCTCGTCATGATTCACATGTAACGATGTGTTTATAAACGAAGATGTGGTCTCGGTCATGATTCACATGTAACGAGGTGTTTATAACTGAAGATGTCTCGGTCATGATTCACATTTAACGAGGTGTTTATAACCGAAGATGTGGTCTCGGTCATGATTCACATGTAATGAGGTGTTTATAACCGATGATGTGGTCTCGGTCATAATTCACATGTAACGAGGTGTTTATAACCGATGATGTGGTCTCGGTCATTATTCACATATAACGAGGTGTTCATAACCGATGATGTGGTCTTGGTCATGATTCACATGTAACGAGGTGTTTATAACTGAAGATGTGGTCTCGGTCATGATTCACATGTAACGAGGTGTTTATAACTGAAGATGTGGTCTCGGTCATGATTCACATGTAATGAGGTGTTTATAACCGAAGATGTCTCGTCATGATTCACATGTAACGAGGTGTTTATAAATGAAGACGTGGTCTCGGTCATGATTCACATGTAACGAGGTGTTTATAATCGAAGATGTGGTCTCGGTCATGATTCACATGTAACGAGGTGTTTATAACCGAAGATGTCTCGTCATGATTCACATGTAACGAGGTGTTTATAAATGAAGACGTGGTCTCGGTCATGATTCACATGTAACGAGGTGTTTATAACCGAAGATGTAGGCTCAGTCATGATTCACATATAACGAGGTGTTTATAACAGAAGATGTGGTCTCGGTCATTATTCACATGCAACGAGGTGTTAATAACCGAAGATGTGGTCTCGGTCATGATTCACATGTAATGAGGTGTTTATAACCGATGATCTGGTCTCGGTCATGATTCACATGTAATGAGGTGTTTATAACCGATGATGTGGTCTCGGTCATGATTCACATGCAACGAGGTGTTTATAACCGATGTGGTCTCGGTCATGATTCACATGCAATGAGGTGTTTAGAACCGCAGATGTGGTCTCGGTCATGATTCACATGTAACGAGGTGTTCATAACCGATGATGTGGTCTCGGTCATGATTCACATGTAACGACGTGTTTATAACCGAAGATGTGGCCTCGGTCATGATTCACATGTAACGAGGTGTTTCTAACTGAATATGTGGTCTCGGTCATGATTCAAATGTAATGAGGTGTTTATAACCGAAAATGTGGTCTCAGTCATGATTCACATGTAGTGAGGTGTTTATAACCGATGATGTGGTCTCGGTCATGATTCACATGCAACAAGGTTTTTATAACCGAAGATGTGGTCTCGGTCATGATTCACATGCAAAGAGGTGTTTATAACCGAAGATGTGGTCTCGGTCATGATTCACATGTAATGAGGTGTTTATAACCGATGATGTGGTCTCCGACATGATTAACATGTAACGAGGTGTTTATAACCGAAGATGTGGTCTCGGTCATGATTCACATGCAACGAGGTGTTAATAAACGAAGATGTGGTCTTGGTCATGATTCACATGTAACGAGGTGTTTATAACCGATGATATGGTCTCCGTCATGATTCACATGTAATGAGGTGTTTATAACCGAAGATGTGGTCTCGGTCATGATTCACATGTAACGAGGTGTTTATAACCGATGATGTGGTCTCGGTCATGATTCATATGTAACGAGGTGTTTATAACTGATGATGTGGTCTCGGTCATGATTCACATGTAATGAGGTGTTTATAACCGATGATGTGGTCTCGGTCATGATTCACATGTAACGAGGTGTTTATAACCGATGATGTGGTCTCGATCATGATTCACATGTAACGAGGTGTTTATAACCGATGATGTGGTCTCGGTCATGAGTCACATGTTACAAGGTGTTTATAACCGAAGATGTGGTCTCTGTCATGATTCACATGTAACGCAGTGTTTATAACTGAAGATGTGGTCTCGGTCATGATTCACATGTAATGAGGTGTTTATAACCGAAGCTGTCTCGGTCATGATTCACATGTAACGAGGTGTTTATAACCATAGATGTCTCGGTCATGATTCACATGTAACGAGGTGACTATAACCGAAGATGTGGTCTCGGTCATGATTCACATGTAATGAGGTGTTTTTACCGAAGATGTGGTCTCAGTCATGATTCACATGTAATGAGGTGTTTATAACTGATGATGTGGTCTCGGTCATGATTCACATGTAACGAGGTGTTTATGACTGATGATGTGGTCTCGGTCATGATTCACATGTAATGAGGTGTTTATAACCGAAGATGTCTCGGTCATGATTCACATGTAACAAGGTGTTTATAACCGAAGTTGTGGTCTCGGTCATGATTCACATGTAACGCAGTGTTTATAACTGATGATGTGGTCTCGGTCATGATTCACATGTAACGAGGTGTTTATAACCGAAGATGTGGTCTTGGTCATGATTCACATGTAACGAGGTGTTTATAACTGAAGATGTGGTCTCGGTCATGATTCACATGTAACGAGGTGTTTATAACTGAAGATGTGGTCTCGGTCATGATTCACACGTAATGAGGTGTTTATAACCGAAGATGTGGTCTCGGTCATGATTCACATGTAATGAGGTGTTTATAACTGAAGATGTGGTCTCGGTCATGATTCACATGTAACGAGGTGTTTATAACCGAAGATGTGGTCTCGGTCATGATTCACATGTAATGAGGTGTTTATAACTGAAGATGTGGTCTCGGTCATGATTCACACATAATGAGGTGTTTATAACCGAAGATGTGGCCTCGGTCATGATTCACATGCAACGAGGTGTTTATGACCGAAGATGTGGTCTCGGTCATGATTCACATGTAATGAGGTGTATATAACCGAAGATGTGGTCTCGGAATGTGGGAAATGAAACTCTCTTGTGTCGTGAATTGTTGTTAAAATTTCCACAGTAAATCAATTTATAATAATAACAAGTTCACGAGTTCACGTCTAACAAGACGACGATGGTTCACGAGCGAGCGGTATTCAATGACAAAGGACGGACAGGCCAGGCCCGGAAATGTCAAAACGAAGGTTACTGACCTTGAAATGAGATAGAAAATAATATATAATCAGTTATGAGGTTCGTTAGCTACACAATACCGAAAATTCGGTGAAAAATGAAATGAAAAAAAAAGAATAATAATAAACAAATAAATAAATATATAATTTAAAATAAATAAAAATCGAACTCCGTGGGGCTCGACACGTGACATTGGCCTTACCAAATACTGAAACCCCTGTCAGATTCCACCAAACCCCTCGGAGAAGATGTAGCTTGAACTCGATTACCCCCTAAAAGGACATCTTTTTCAGGTGTGGTCTTGCCCACAATGGGCGCGTCACGCCCACTCTCGGCAGGACACAACTGGATCATGATATCAACCTCCCACCCAAGTTTCATCAAGATCGGATGATATCATCGGGTAATTATGCTGCGGACACACACACACACACACACATGACGAATATCGTGGTCACTTGGTAACTCGTGAACCAATAAAAGGCAGTGTCCGTCCGTCCATCTCCATAACTCCAAATCCATGAAACCTAGTGGCCCCAAACTTTGCATGCATACATCTGGACCTCCAACAGATTGCAATGATAACGGTGTTTGGGTGTGTTTTCACATCATTTTTGAAGATTAACGAGGTGCTCATAAGAAAGAAAAAAAACCCGATGTGGTGGTTTACCAATATGGCGGCCCGCCATCTTTGTCAGACCACTGCACCTCGCTGGGTTCTTAAGCCTCCATTTTGTTTCTGCCTACTCAAACCAAGGCCATGCCTTGGAAACACGATTGATTTTTATCATTACATAATTAAGCATGTCATCAAAATCTGTTTTCGGATATGAGGTTTGAATGCTGTAGACTAATGTCCAAATCTGGAGGGAAATCAGACAAAATTTACCATATCTAGCGATTTTATAACTAAATGTATATATTCATTTATTCAAGCGAGGCTGCCATTCTGCTTCTGGGGTTAGTTTTTTATTTTACTTTTTTAACTTCATAATTTTTAACTTCATTCATACTTCCATGGAATGGGGTGTCACTCCACTGCACCTGCCATCTGTTTTTAAAATTCCTCTGGAATCTAGATGATGGACCCGGATTGCTTATATTTTTGAATATGATTTACCACCACTTGGTGAACGCTATTCAGGCTGCTTTTGCAAGCCATGGCGTTACAGCAGACAGACCTCATATTTTTGTGCGATTATATTTTCATTGTATTAATAGTCGGCGAAGCCGGTGTTGTGAATGAACGCGTACGTATTTTGCTGGATCCCTTGAGAATTTCGAAGCTTTGACTCACCAAATCGCTCAATGGAGGCCGCCATCTTGCGGATGCGGACGTATGCATACCAAATTGAAAAAAGTTCAATGGGAGTTTGTTTCACCCGTCTTTTTTTGATTCACAATCCTATGCACCTCTAATTTGTAATTAAAATACTTTAAGACCAACCTCGGCCCGCACGGGCCTGGTTATCTTCAACGAAAATCGTCACCAAACACCGGAACCAATGAGATTCGAGCATTTGAAAAATTATTTCAAAAACCAAATCACTCAATGGAGGCCGCCATCTTCCGGATGCGGAAGTATGCATAAAAAATTGCGAAAAAGTTCAATAGGAGTTTGTTTCACCCGTCTTTGTTTGATTCACAATCTTATGCACCTCTAATTTGTAATTAAAATACTTTAAGACCAACCTCGTTCCCCGGGCCCACAAGGGCCATGGTTATCTTCAACGAAAATCGTCACCAAACACCGGAACCAATGAGATTCGAGCATTTGAAAAAATATTTCAAAAAAGCTTTTTACCACATTTCAGATGCTGAAAACGGCATCAAATATTCGAAAATTGACGAAGAATTATTGTTTAGAAATCTCGCGGCCGTAGGGGATAGTTTTTCACGGCCGGAAATATCCGAAATTGAGACGGAATTCACCGAATTAATCAAGAAGGAAATTTTATAAAGTTAAATCTCATCCAGAATGCAAATGGCGTCATTTTGAACTAGGTACGGTACCTACTACACCTACCTACTACCAACTACCTAACCTACTGATGCCATAGTGATGGGTAAAATAGTAGCAAGAGGCTTTGGCTTCGCCGGCTCATTGCGGCTTTGCAGTCGGGTATTAGTAGTTATATTAATGTACCTACAAAAATATAC
Organism: Myxine glutinosa; assembly: GCF_964187855.1. Lineage (NCBI taxonomy): Eukaryota > Metazoa > Chordata > Myxini > Myxiniformes > Myxinidae > Myxine > Myxine glutinosa. The sequence goes on from NC_136273.1 coordinate 81,580,871, forward strand.
TTATTACAAAAACAAACAAATCAAACGTCATGTTTGGAACTCAAATCAAATGTCTGCCATGTCGAACTATTTCATTGCAAATGTCAAGTCGACATTTTGTCTGCTCTCAGTGGTTTCCCTCTGTCCTCCTCACCTTTACTGCCCTCTTCCCCCCCCCCTCTCCCTCCCTTCCCCTCCCTCCCCCTCCCCCCTTTCTTCACCCCTCCCCCTCCCCCTTTCTTCACCCCTTTTCCCCTTCCCCTTTCTTCACCCTCTCCCCTCCCACTTTCTTCACCCCTCCCCCTTTCTTCACCCCTTCCCCCTCCCCCTTTCTTCACTCTCCCCCTCCCCCTTTCTTCACCCCTTCCCCCTCCCCCTTTCTTCACCCCTCCACCTCCCCCTTTCTTCACCCATTCCTCCTCCCCCTTTCTTCACCTCTCCCCCTCCCCCTTTCTTCACCTCTCCCCCTCCCCCTTTCTTCACCCCTCCCCCTCCCCCTTTCTTGACCCCTTTCCCCCTCCCCCTTTCTTCACGCCTTTCCCCCTCCCCCTTTCTTGACCCCTTTCCCCCTCCCCCTTTCTTCACCCCTTTCCCCCTCCCCCTTTCTTCACCCCTTTCCCCCTCCCCCTTTCTTCACCCCTTTCCCTCTCCCCCTTTCTTCACCCCTCCCCTCTACTCCCTCCTCCTCTCCTTCCCCTCTCCTCTTCACCCCCCTTATTAGTCCCCTACCGGTGTTTACCGGAGGGGACGATAGGTTTGCACTCCGTCCCTCCGTCTGTCAGTCTGTCAGTCTGTCCGTCCATCACGCAAAGAACAGTTTTCCGGACTTTTTTTCTAAACTCTTAACGCTAATGATTTCAAACTTGGTACATGGTTTCCTCATGATAAGCTACAGATCAAGTTCGAACTTCACGATGTTTTGATCATTTTTGACAAAGTTATGGAACTTTGAACTTTGGTAATTTCCCCAACAGTTTTCCGGACGACAGACTGCCGGTAGGGGGACATGTATTGCAGCGCAATACTCAGAATGCTTGTTAGTCCCCTACCGGTGTACACCGGAGGGGACTATAGGTTTGCACTCCGTCCCTCCGTCCGTCCGTCCGTCTGTCAGTCCGTCAGTCTGTCAGTCCGTCACGCAAAGAACAGTTTTCCGGACTTATTTTCTAAACTCTTAAGGCTAATGATTTCAAACTTGGCACATGGTTTCCTCATGATAAGATACAGATCAAGTTCGAACTTCACGACGTTTCGATCATTTTTGACAAAGTTATGGCATTTTGAACTTTGGGAATTCTGATAATTCTGATGATCCTTAACTCAGTGCCATTTTAAGTTTTAATTTCCTTTAAAAAAGATTTTCTCTGCAATAATCGGACCGATTGAGATCAAATTTTCACCGTAGGGGGGACTCGGTCTGTAGAATATTTTAATCGAAATTATGACGTCACAGGTCACGTGGTTCGGCCGCCATATTGTTTTTCGTGAAAACACGAAAACCCCTTTTTCTCTGCAACGGCTGAACAGATCGAGGCCAAACTTTGCAGGCGGAATCGCATACCCATGGCGAACAAAAAAGTCAGCGAGCATGACGTCATGCGTCACATGGTTTCAGAGTTATGACGTTTTTAAGCATGAACCTTTAAAACCGAACTCCTCCCTCATTTTTGATCCAATTGAGGGGAAACTTCACAGATATGTTCAGCATGTCAGTCTACTAAAATGTCCTTTTGGAATTTGCGATAGGGCACGTGGTTTGGCAGGTATCGTTAATTTAACGAAAATATTTTTAAAATGGATATCTTGAATCGCTAGTACCTCAGACCGTGAGTTGGTAATTATATAATTCACACAGTGCAATACGTGCAGGCTGCTCCATGGAGCGACCTTGCGGGCTTATCAACGAGGCGAGGCGTGACACACGTGTCTCAGCATACCTCAGATAAAGTTTGAAAACCAGCATCAACCGTGCATAAATTTGCATATTCGATCATTTTTGACAAAGTTATGGCACTTTGAACACTGGTAGGGGACATGTATTGCAGCGCAATATTCAGAATGCTTGTTCATTCATGTTCCCGTCAGGAAGTGACTCATTGTTACCCGGCAACGACGGGCACTTTTGACAATATATAATAAGGTGGGTAAATCTACCTGATATTGCATAACGTTTCAAAAAATGTAGCCTAAACAAAAAATGTGCAACAATTACATTTTAAGAAAATGCTTAAAGTGTTTAATTATGTTTAGGTTTGTGAATTGTACCAACACATGATGTCAAAAATCCGGATGTGTTAGTTACTAAAGATTGATGTAAATTAGGTGCGGTATTTCCGGTATAGTTTCTGTGATTGTCATTTAATTTCCCGATTAAAACAAGAACAACAACAACAATGGCGGAAGCGGAATGATGTAATTCGGCAAAAAGGGGCGAAAATTCAAGTTTTTTTCTTTTTTTTTTTTTTTTTTAAACGACAGATTTCAAGGAGCATGAAATGTATGGAAAAAGAAGGTAATAAATAGTTAACCTGTTACCATTTGGTTTTGTAATTCCAATAACTGGTAGAGCCTGCTCATTCGGTTGTAATTGTGTGATGATGATTTCTAGTACTAAGTAGGCCTCTAGCCATGTTGTTGATAATATCTGTTGTTGCTTTGCTCCTTTGTCGTCATCATGAACCATCCAGCATTGAATAAACAGAGCACACTGTGTGTTGTGACGTCATCTAAACATTTCTTCGTAGACAAGAGATCCGAGTTCTTATCCCATCCGATGAACGTTAAATTATTTATTTATAATCTAAACTAATCAACATTTTAAGCATATGTATTGATGACGCGCATCACACTCGAGGTTCATTGTATCCTTACAGATTGTTCTTCATTTTTATTCCTCCACCGACGAAGTCGCCGGAGGCATTATGTTTTCAGGTTGTCCGTCCGTCCGTCCGTGATAGGTTTTTGTTACCAAGATAACTTGAGAATGGCCGAAGTGATCTTAGCCAAACTTGGTGCAGGTATGTATAATAATGTGAAGATTAACTGATTCAATTTTGAGGTCCAGAGGTCAAAGATCAGAGGTCATGTTCAGTAGAAATCCTGTTACCACGATAACTTGTGAACCAGGATTGAAATTTTGCCCAAAATTTGAATGAGCATAAATTATGATGCAAAGATGAACTGATTAGATTTTGAGGTCAAGAGGTCAAAGGTCATGTTAGGTTAAAAAAATCCTGATACCGCAATAACGTGTGAACCAGTGATGGGATTCTGATGACCAAAGTTGGTTCAAGTATGTATTATGATGCAAAGATTAAATGATTAGATTTTGGGGTCAAAGGTCAGAGGTCATGTTCAGTAAAAAAAATAGTTCCCACGATAACTTGTGAACCAGGGATCAAATTTTGCCCAAAGTTGGAATGAGCATATATTATGATGCAAAGATGAAGTGATTATATTTTGGCATCAAAGGTGAGAAGTCAGGTGATTTTGGTGAGGTCAGAGGTCATGTGAGGTAAAAATGTGATACTTGAGAACAGCTGAATGGATTTAAATCAAACTTGGTGCAAATATGTGTCATGATGTAGTAATGTGGCCGGAGGCATATCGGTCAATGTGATGACGAAGAGTGTCGTTCTTGTTTTGGATGTATGATTGGATTGAGTAAGAAGCTCCAGGGTTCCATGCTGGATGTTATTCGAGGTTACATGATGGTGGAACATGTTGAAGGAACCATATCAGCTGCAAGGGAGAACGATCATGATTATGACTCTGCATACAGAAAGGCAATGCGAATGGAAGAGGTGTCAAACCTCACATCATTAGATCCACCGAGGTGTTGTGGAAGGCAAACTCAAATAAATAATATACCTGCAGACACACCAAAGGTGTACTTCAGGCCTTGACCAGTCTTCCTTTCCTTGACTCACTAATCCAGCAGTTTAGAATGCGGTTTGGTAGTTTGGCCAAACAGGCTGTAAGAGCCATGAGTTTGATTCCTTCACCGTCGAAATTACCTGATCAGCAATCTTTGGACACCATCTGAGTTACGCTAAGGAGGACTTGCCTATGCCGTCCGCATTCGATCAAGAGTTGGTGTTATGGCGCCGTATGTGGGACGGACAAGACAGAAAACCTGATGACACCTCAACAACCCTTGAAGACACTAAAACGTGCCCAACGATGTTCCCAAATATCACCAAAATCCTCAATTTGTTGCTCCTAACATCCGTGACATCCAGTGGTGTGGAAAGGGCAAACTCGTCACTGAAATCCATAAAGAATGCATCCAGGAGCACCATGGGGGAGGATCTATTCGGTCCTTTGGTGGTGTTATATGTGCACAAACATTGAGTTAGACATTGAGAGGATTGTGGACATGTGCGCAAGAAAATATCCCCGAGAGATGTTATTCATGAATCCTCTGTCTGATTAAATAGGTTTTATCAGACAATCGCAGTGACGTCACACATCAACTTTGTTGTCCGAATGCTTATTATTGTTACGGTTTACGACAAACAATTGATTTGTTATAATTATGCAATTTATTTCATTATATTCAATGTTTGCTTTTCAGTCAATTCGATTTTTATCATGAGATCATTAAAATAAATGTTGAGTTTTGACCAAAAGTTTTTTCACCAGAGTAATTATTTTCGAGTGTATTAGAGCATTAATTGTCTATATTTAGAATATTCTTTAGAATTCATGACAAAAAGAAACGCCCTCGCTCTGCTCGGCGAAATTATATTTTTCAATACAATGTAATTTTTTGTGCCCCCCCCCCCCCCCGAACCTAAAATCCTGGATCCGCCCCTGATGGTGACTTGAACGACCCCCTTATTTACCCCCATCACCCTAACCAAAAAGGGGGGACGGTGAGGGACGTTGGAAACGCGCGCACACGCACACACGTGGATACTTCGAGACCTGGGTGAACTCCGTCCCATCTTCTGAAATGCGCATATAGAGATAACCAATGACATACACATACACACACAAACATACACATACACACACATACACACAAACACATACAAAAACACACACATACACATACAAAAACACAAACACACATACAAAAACACACACATACACATACAAAAACACACACATACACACACAAAAACACAAACACACACATGCACATACACACACATACACACAAACACATACACATACACACAAACACATACACATACAAAAACACACACATACACATACAAAAACACACACATACACACACAAACACACACATACACACAAACACATACACATACAAAAACACACACATACACATACAAAAACACAAACACACACATACAAAAACACACACATACACATACAAAAACACAAACACACACATACAAAAACACACACATACACACACAAAAACACAAACACACACATGCACATACACACACATACACACAAACACATACACATACACACAAACACATACACATACAAAAACACACACATACACATACAAAAACACACACATACACACACAAAAACACAAATACACACATACACACAAACACATACACATACAAAAACACACACATACACATACAAAAACACATACATACACATACAAAAACACACACATACACATACAAAAACACACACATACACATACAAAAACACACACACAAACACATACAAAAAACACACAAACACACACACAAACACATATACATACACACATACACATACAAACACACACATACAAAAACACACACATATACACATACAAACACACATACAAAAACACACACACACACATATACAAAAACACGTACACACACACACAAACACATATACATACACACATACACATACAAACATGCATACAAAAACACACACATACAAAAACACACACACACACATACAAAAACACACAAATACACATACACACAAACACATACAAAAACACACACACATAAACACACAAACACATATACATACACACATACACATACAAACACACATACAAAAACACACACACATACAAAAACACACACACACACATACAAAAACACACACACACATACACATAAAACACACGTACACACACACAAACACATATACACATACAAAAACACACACACACATACAAAAACACAAACACACATACACACAAACACATACAAAAACACACACACAAAAACACACAAACACACACACATACAAAAACACAAACACACACACATACAAAAAACACACATACACACACAAACACATATACATACACACATACACAAACACACACACATACAAAAAACACACATACACACACAAACACATATACATACACACATACAAAAACACACACACACACACAAAAACACACACACACACACAAAAACACACACACATACAAAAACACACACACACACATACAAAAACACACACACACACACACATACACACAAAAACACACGTACACACACACACACACATATACATACACACATACACATACAAACACATACAAAAACACACACATACAAAAACACACACACACACACATACATACAAAAACACACACACACACACACACACACACACACATACATACAAAAACACATACACACATACATACAAAAACACACACACATACAAAAACACACACACACACAAACTCCACCATCAACCCCACCTCATGTCCATTCGCCCTCAATGACCAGGCCTTCCCGGGCCACTCAATGAGTCTTTAGAAAACACAGACGAGCCCTCGGTAGCCGTGAATTAGACTTTATTGCGCGTGCATAGTGGCGTTTTTATTAATGGTGTGTGCCGGGTCGGCCGTTCCTGTTAGTCTTGGCAAAGGGGGTGGTGTTCGCGGGGCTCGCTTGGCTTGGCGAGTCAGAAAACAAACTCGCGAGTGAAATCTTGCAGTGTCTGATTTATGGTCGTTTTGTGTCTCTCAAACGAGGCCCGACGTTTGTGTGTGGACAAACCTCTTTAGACTTCGTTTTATTAAGAGCTATAGAGACGTTTATTGAAACCTTTCAGGGCTTTCCTTGTGCGTGCGGACAATAGGCATTTTGCAACAAGCCTCATGTTGTCTCGCAATAGTCGCTCAAGGACCGAAAATGACGTTTCTTGGGGGTTTCTGTGGTTCAGAAAAAACACTGAATTTGGAAAAACATAACACTTCATCCTTGTTTGAGATGTAACATTTAAAAAAATGTCTGAGTCACTAACTTTTGATAACAATCTGGAGCAACTTGGCCTCCAGTTTGCACCTCTTTGGAGGAGGTCTTCCAGGTTGATAAGGGGGGAGTTGGTGTCCCTACTTACCAAGCTAATACTGTTTTGGTGGTCCCATGTTGATCTTCATCCATATGGTGAGCCTTCGAGAGGAGTTTGAGTCGGATCGGATAATTGTGCGAGTCAGATGTTTCTACAGAGAAACGCAGGAAACTTGAGCACGGTCTGTCTCACTGGTTTTCAGAGTTGCTGGAGGAGGAAGTGCAAGTTTCAGAAACTGCTCCATTGTCTGTGGCGCCTTCACTTTATTGTGCTGGCCTGGGAAAGAGGACATCAAAAGGTGCCGCAAGGTGGTACCTAGACGCGGCCTTTTTGTTTCAAAACAAAACTTCACTCGCCTTGAGGCTGAATAGCCTCAACAAAGGCTCGGAATTCTTGGTGGTGAACAATCGCAGAGAGCTTGAACTGGTTCGGTCAGGGCAATCTGCTGATTTATCAGTGCTCGCTCTGCTGGTTTCGGTTTGCTTCTCTGTACCTAATCAAATCTCCTTACCGAGGCTCATCATTCATTAAGGTCAATGAAGTATGGCAACAGGACAGATATATATATATACACACACACACACACACACACACACACACACACACACACACACACACACACACACACACACACACACACACACACACACAGTGTTCTCCACAAGTACTGGAACGGTGAAGTGAAATTTGCCATTATTGCTCTGCACTCAAGAAATTTGGGTTTAGCCTGGTGTTGGCTTCGCGGTTCGGGTGCCGGCTTGGGATTTTAGGATCCTGAGTTCGAATCCCGGGCCAATCACTGAATTAACGCCAGGGGGTTGACTCAGCCTGTCATCCTTCCGAGGTTGGGCAAGTTGCGTACCGGCTCACTGGTAATTCCCTGTGTGTCGCAAGAGGCGACTAACTGTGTTGGCAGCAGGAAGGGCATCCGGCCATAAAACATTGCTTCAAAAAGGGGACCACCGTGCCCGAAAAAGGCCGACCCCTGCTCTGCGGGGAAAAGTGGCCTCTAAAGGTGGTATACTCAAGAAATTTGGATTTGAGATCAAAAGATTAATATGAGGCAAGAATATAGAACGTCGTCCTTTATTTCTTGGTATTTCTATTCATATACGTTTTCCCATTGTAGAGCAATTGCACTTTTAAGGTTTCGTCCCTCCATTTTAGGTAAGCATAAGTATTGGAACAGATGACTGACAGGTGTTTCTTGTTGCTCAGATTAGACAACAGCCAGATCAGCCAAGAAAAACAACTGCAGTTGATAACAGAAAAATCATCAGAGCTGTGAAGAAAAACCATAAAACAACTGTCAGTGACATTACCAAGAACCTCGAGAGTGCGGGGGTGAAAGTATCACAATCTACCATTCGCAGAAGTTTTGACAGCAGAATTACAAGTGTTCACCACAGTCTAAGGTCTTTTGCACCCTGAAGCAGGTTCTCCTCAAGGATTTACCTGTATATGGCTCCATTCATTGTTGCCCCCATCCTTAGAAGTCACCCAGTCCCTGCTGCTGAAAAGCATCCACATAGTATGATGATTCCAGCACCATGCTTCATGGTAGGGATGGCGTTAGATGGGTGATGAGCTGTGCTCGGTTTCCGCAAGGCGCAGGACTTTGCATTCAGGCCAGAGTTCAATTTTCGTCTCGGACTACAGAATATTTTACGTCGTGCTGTGTCTTTCACGTGCCTTTTGGCAAACTCCATGCGTGCTGTCATGTGCTTTTTTCTCAGGAGTAGCTTCCATCTGGCCACTCTCCCACATATGCTAGATTTGTGAAGGGCCACAGAGACTGTTGTCCTTCCGGCAGGTTCTCCCATCTCGGGAAAGGATCTCTAGTTCTGTCAGAGTGGTCATTGGGAGACCAATGAGGAGACCGAAGGTTCATTGGGAGACCTCTTTGACCAAGATCCTTCTTGCCCGGTTGCTCAGTTTGGTCGGACGGCCAGCTCTATGAAGAGTCTGGGTAGTTTCATATTCTTTCCATTACTTAATGATAGAGCTCATTGTGCTCTTGGGAACTTTCAACACTAGAAATTGTTTTATACCCTTCCCCAGATCTATACTGCCTCACAATTCTATATCGGAGTTCTACGGCCAGTTTATTGGACTTCATGGTATGGTGGAATTTCTCTTCTGACATGCACTGTCAACTGTGGGACCTTGTATAGAAAGATGTTTCTTTCTATATCATGTCCAAACAATTGCATTGGCCACAGGTGAACTCCAATCAGGTTGTGGAGATATCTCAAGGATGATCAAAGGAAATTGGATGCACCTGGGCCCAATTTGTAGTATTATAGCAAAGTGGTTGAATACTTATTGATTCAAGACATTTCAGCCCTTCATTTTTAATTAATTTGTAAAAAAAAAAAAATGTTAATCCACTTTGACATTATGGGCTATTGTGTGTTGATCAATGACAATTTTTGTTATTATTCAATCTATTTTATATTCAGGCTGTAACACAACAAAATGTGAAAAAGTCCAGGGGTGTGAATACTTTCTTAAGGCACTAACTAATGGGGAGCTCTACATGGCATGGGTGTTCGTTCCCCTGAGTGCCGGTTTCATAAGTCACAGTTTATTTTCACTAATTAAATGCGCTTCGTATGTTGAAAAATGAAAACATTGGCATGTCTTGAATTATTGTGTACCTCTGTATCCCTGATACACAATGGTGCAATTGACCATTTCGGATATCTTGGCTGATAGATATCCGCTATACATTGTGCAAATAGAATGTGCTACATTGTTTCAGATGCTGACCAACAATGAATAGCTCTTTAGCGCCACCTCCAGAGTGGTCTATGGACTTTGATAGTGGACAGAATTTAAAATGAAAAACAGGCCTTTTAAGGAAAGCATAGCCTGTAGTACATACAGTAAGAGGTAAATAACAATGTACACATAGGCGTTTATATTATAAAACAGGAGTGTCCGTCTGTCCATCCGCCCCAAAACTTACTCCTTCAGTTTTTGGGCTACCTCTTCTGTGGAGCGTTTTGGGGTCCCAGCGGATGTTGTAAGGTAGGTAGGAGGTTTCATAAATTCCTCGATAAGATTATGATTTTGAAATACCATCGTTATGGAGCTGAGCTACTGCCGATCCGGAAGTGAACAAGATGACAATTATTCGCCGATTTGATAATATTTCAATACAATCGTAATTTAACATTATATTTTGATATATTAATACCGTAGTATTAATTTGTGATTGGAATGATGAATGATGCTGTTTGGAATAAAAATATAGAGATATTCAGTTTAAAGCAGAATGAGGAAATGACGTCAAGCTTTCCATCGATGACATTCGCGGATTCCTCATTTTCAGTTTCGCCATTGACTGGGTATGGGACCATTCAGATGGGGTACGTTTTTTTTTGTATAATTCCTTCACGGACCTGCCGTCAATGCCTAACGTTCGACTGAAGGTGGCACAGGAATGTGGAAGTTATTGGTTCATGGTTTAGCATTTGCCGTTTCTGCATTTTTGTTTGCTTTTGGCTCAAGTACCTCACATACATATATATATATAGATATATATATATACTGTATATATATATATATATATATATATATATATATATATATATATATATATATATATATATATATATATACATATACATATATACATACATACATACATACATACATACACACACAGGGTGAATCAAAAGTATCACCCACGCCCGATTTCTGTTTTTTCAGTTGTCAGATTCTTTCTGGGATGTCATGTTGTTAATAATTGTCTTGCAGATTATTAATTTTCTAAATTTATTTATTTTTGTTTTTGTTTTGCAGGTTATTGCTGAGAGTTTGGAAAGTTACTGAATTTGCACGAAATTGAAACATGAATTACCTTTCAATGAATCGACGCATTGCGGCCGTGAAACATTACTACAAATATAATGAACAACCAACGATGGCGGCACGCCGTTTGGCACAGGAATTCGATATTAACCCACCCCAGGGAAGAAACATACGATTGATTGTCGAGAAATTTGAAGCAACAGGGTCGGTAGCCAATGCAAAGAAGTCCGGTCGTCCGAAAACGGCAACGAATGTAGCTAAGGCTGAAGAAGCCATCAGGAGACTGGAACAAAGTCCGCAAAAGTCAACTCGCCGTTTATCTGCAGAGTTGGAAGTGAGCCAATCAAGTGTTATCTGTATCCTTCACCAGAAAAAATGGAAACCTTGCATTCCACACTTACTGCATGCCCTTCATGATGGAGATGACGACCGCAATCTTCAATTTTGCGAAGAGTTCTTAGCTAAACTTGACGAAGAGGACACAATGCTAGACAACATCTGGTGGTCAGATGAGGCATGTTTTAAGCTTAACGGCACAATTATCAGACACAATTGTGTCTCATGGGCTGCGGAGAACCCAAGAGTGACAGTTGAGAAGGAGGTAAATTTACCTGGCGTGACAGTTTGGGCAGCCATATCTCCATTCGGGATAATTAGACCCTTTTTCTTTGAGGGATCTGTCACTGCAGAAATTTACATGGATATGCTGCAAACCTTCTTTTGGCCCAGGGTACAAGATCAGGACTGTTATTTCCAGCAAGATGGAGCTCCACCTCATTATGGACGTCATGTTCGTCAGTGGCTTGATGAAAACTTTCCCGGCAAGTGGATCGGCCGCCGCGGTCCGATCGAGTGGCCGGCACGCTCCCCAGACCTAACACCTCCAGATTTCTTTCTTTGGGGACTCATGAAAGACCTTGTTTATCGTGAAAAGCCTCGTACCATTCAGGAATTGAAGGCTCAAATCACTGCAAAGTTTGAGGAAATTGATATCGAACTCTGCAAGCGTGTGTGCCACTCTGTGCCTGCTCGGCTGCAATTGTGCATCGATCACGAGGGAGGGCACTTTGAAAATTGCAAGTAAAACAGCTTGGTACACTTCCGTAATAATTTTCCCCCGAATAAATGATTAGATAAACATGTCATTCATTTATTTCTACCTTCTTGTACACTGCAATACAAATGGCAAACAAACAATCAACTGACAGAAATATATATATATTTGACTCACCCTGTATATATATATATATGTATATATTATTATGAAGTAATATACCATTTTAAATGAAAATGTGAATTCAAGTGAAGCAGGTACAAGTTCAGTCAATTGTACTGTGGTAAAAGGTGGTTTTTAAAAATGAATGTTAATTCCTCAGTATAGTCCAGCGTGTCAAAGGCAGCCAAGTGAGGCTGGGCTCTTATGTGGGATCTCAAGGTCACCGTCTCTGTGCTTGCTGGCTGAAACTATGTGCTGATGAGGGATAATGGTGGGGGGCTTGGGTCCCCACAGCTTGGTGCAGATAGAGCTGTGTTGAGGCGAAAGGTTTGAGTCCTACCTGCACAAGAAAGAGACATGGCTGTGTTTAGGTGAACTGTCTGAGTTCTACTCACACAATGAAGAGACGTCGACTGTGGCAGAGGTTTGTTATGGAGCGAGCTGGACTGGACCAAGGCTCTAGTAGCATTCACGGAGACAACAGAATGCAGACATTTAGACGCCAGGCCTCTTAGTTGACCTTGTGTGAAACATATAAAACATCATGAGAGCGGATGGGGTGAGATGCAACACCAAATGGACAACTCGCCTTGCCCGGGGGGGGGGAGGTGGGGCGACATGAGCGAGGGAGGCTGAGGAGAGAGGGTTCACCGTGGTGCAGTTCACCCTGATGAGCTGCGTATTCAAACAAGCGTCCAGTGAAGGGACACGAGTGCTGTACGAGGACACCGATGGGTTCCACACTCCATGCCTTAGTTAACTAACTAGCTGCATCCTTGCGTAGGCTGGTCGCTTACCTACTGGTGGGTATTTGACGAATGCTGCCGTTCTGGGGTCGTGGAGACGACATCCAGTCAAGAAAAACCTCTGGTCACAAAGACCACGCCGAGAACACAGCCTGATTTCCCTCCTCACTCCTCATTCACTCGTCCTCACTTCTCTCACCTCATTCTTCAGCTGCCGGTATGCATTGGGTTCTTTAACAGCATGCACTTTCTATATTCAACATCACTCAGCTTGGTCACAGGACACAGGTGCTTGTGTGAGACCAAGCTCACGGAGAGAACTTGCAAGACAACTGGCCTGGTCGGACTTCAACCTGGACAACCCAGCTGGACAAGATCGTTTGAACATGTGAAGTGCCGTCTCTGAACATCTGTAACCTGCTGAAGTTTTATGTATTACAAACTGGTTACCGGAGATAAGTGGCCAACCATGAAAGTTTGACTCGACGCTTGACTGCAAACAAATCTGTGAAATGTGTGTTGTATAATCTGGGGGATTTTAATCACTAAATGTTTCTTTTCATCAGTATTAATTAGTTTAAGTATAATAAAGGTAAACAGTGGGGATTAATCAATATTGTTTGTTAAATCACCTTCTGCCTCGTGTGCCATATGTTGGTTTCACCTGAATTGTGACAGACTGGACATAGTCTAGGCAAGAAATTCAAAAATGTGCTTATTTAAGCTGCATGAGGCATTTTTGAGGAAAAGCAAACAAATAGGTTTTTCTGAAAGGGATTTTTGTGCTGAATATGAATATCTTGTTTGTGTTTCCCAAAATTGCCTAATTAGGTCATTAATTAAGGTCAAAGGTCAATAAGTGCAAAATTCAGGTTTTCACAGAAATTATTTTATTTTTAATATCCAATACAGTGGCGAAAACGTTTATCGAGTATCTATCATATTAAGCCATATATCGTATGTCAAAGATTTGAATTTAATGGAAAATGTGAGAAGTTCGCTGTTCATGGGAAGAATTGTGGTACATGTGATAGGGACATGTGATATGTTCACATGTGATATGTTCATGAGATGTGATATCACAAGTGATATCATGTGATATCACATGAGATGTGATATCACAAGAACATGTGATATGTTCGCTGTTCAGTAAAGCTGTTCAGTAAATGTCAGGCACCAGAATCAATGCCACCATCCAGTGATGCTGCACATCACCATATACAGCGTGCAAATTACCAGAGCTTCATATGGAGAGAAGCGTGCAATCCCAACCCAGTAATTCCTTCCCCAATGGACTCTGCTGGATGGAAGCTGGCTGATGGTCTTCTCTCACCGGTGCTCACATCTTTACCCCCTATCCCAAAAGCATGCAAGGGCATTGTACAGTGTGGCTGTACCAAGGGTTGCACCAGTGATAGGTGTTCGTGCAAGAAATGGGATTTGAAGTGTACGGACGCATGCAAATGCAGTGACTCGGAGACCGTAACATGCAAAAACAAGACTAAATAACGCCAATGCTAGGATATTGCCACAATACGGTTATTTGACACTTCATCAGTGTTGGTTTAAGGGGGTGAAATATAAATATAAAATATAGAAATATAAAAAGGTGACATGTTCCTTTCTAATATATTGTTAGATATATTGTTGTCATATATAGAGAGGAAACCAAAATCCGTTTTGGTGGCCTACGTTGGAAAAGAGACAAATCCATGCGACCAAAATTGAACTGTTATTGAGATATTGGCAATTGAACCGTTATTGAGATATTGGCGATAGAATCAAGAATTCCTATCATATTTTTCATTTAATTTGAATATTCGGCACATAATATGACGTTTAATTTGAATGATATGTAGAAAATTCTGGTAAATTCATCTAGGGGACGTCAAATAGGACCTTACGAAAATTTCATAAAAATTCGCATTTTGTACTAATTAACCCTTGACCTTAATTGGTGGCTAATTCTGCAAATTTCGCAAAACAAACAACAAAGTCTCATTCCCCTGAACCTAGACAATGATGCTATGCCATATATTCTTTTCACTGGTGCATTTTGACATGAAACATCAAAGGGAAATCGACTGACATGGCACTCCGTAGAAAGGTCAACCGTTACGGAGATATTCTCCATAGAAGTGAAAATTTCTTTCACATTTTCCATTAAATTCAAATCTTTGACATGCAATGTATGGCTTAATATGATAGATATTGGAAAATCTTTTTTTACCACTGTATTGAATATTAAAAATAAAACAATTTCTGTGAAAACCTGAATTTTGCACTTATTGACCTTTGACCTTAATTAATGACCTAATTAGGCAATTTTGGGAAACACAAACAAGATATTCATATTCAGCACAAAATTCGCTTTAAGAAAAACCTATTTGTTTGCTTTTCCTCAAAAATGCCTCATGCAATCGCATTTGCTGGAAATTGAACCAGTCTAACATATTATTGTCCGCAAATCTTTTCTGCCGTGCTCCCCTCGGGGTAGCGAAGCCTGGTGTTGGTTTAGCGGTTAGGGTGCTGGCTTGGGATCCTCGGATCCTGGGTTTGAATCCCGATCAATCGCTGAATTAACGCCAGGGGGGTTGACTCAGCCTGTCATCCTTCCGAGGTCGGAAAATTGAGTACCAGCTTGCTGGCAATTCCCTGTGTGTCGCAAGAGGCGACTAACAGGGTTGGCGGCAGGAAGGGCATCCGGCCATAAAACATTGCTTCAAAAAAAGGGGACCACGGTGCCCGAAAAAGGCCAACCCCTGCTCTGCGGGGAAAAATGGCCTGTAAAGGTGGTTCTTCCCCTCGGGGTAGCTGGTGCACTCTCATTGGTGCTTCAAGGCAGCACGTAACGACATAAATAAGCAATATAATACCAGAAAAATAGACTGTAATGCTTCATTTGTGACATATTGTGCGAGGAATTTATTGGAAAATTGAATTGCAAGTTGTACAGAGAAGCATAGTGTGTCTGCCATGACAAAATGTAATAAACTTTGGACAATTCTAACGGAATCTGACTCTCCATTAAAGTGATTAATATTCTCTGCTTTGCTCTGATGTGGTTTGTGTGGATTGATCAGAGGGCGTTATAAAAGTATCTCACACTTCATTAAAAACACCATTTTGTGATAATGTGGTATTGTGTATTGATTGTGAAAACGTGCCTCAGGTCGTGTGTGTGTGCATGTATGTATATGCATATACCACCATTGCTTCACTGATGGGAATGCAAAGCGAAGGGAGGAGGGGGTGGGAGAGGGGTGGGAGAGAGGTGGGAGAGAGGTGGGAGAGAGGTGGGAGAGAGGAGGGAGAGAGGAGGGAGATAGGGGTGGGGGAAGGAATAGAAGTGGGGGAGAGGGAGAGGTAGGGGTGTGGGAGGGAAGAGAAGTGGGGGAGAGAGAGAGAGATAGGGGTGGGAGAGAGGAGGGGGAGAGGGAGGGATATGGGTGGGGGAGGGGAGAGAAATGGGGGAAAGGGAGAGATAGGGGTGGGGGAGGGAAGAGAAGTGGGGGTGGGGGAGCGATGCCTCACCACACATCGCGATACACTCCGGGAGGGAGTGGGTGTGAAGTGGGATGGGATAGAGGAGGGGGAGAGAAAGAGAGAAAGGTGAGGGGGGGATGGGAGTTAGCAAAGAGAATGTTATGTTATGCATTATGACCACACACATGCATGAATACATAAATATACACACAAAAAATATATCGATATAAATATACAGTATAGTATGAGGTGGATATGATAACGTCCCATATGAGCACGTGAGTGGACCACAAAGGTGGGTGGGGCCTCAACTTTGTGCTTTAATCCATCGACCAGTTATTACGAAGGGGAATAGGATGTAATTTTGGTTGTGTTTCACAGAGTGACAGTGTGTGCAGTGGTGTAGTGATGGTTTGTGGTGCTCGGGGTGAAGGTCAAAAAGAGCGTCCCCTTTAGGCACTGGCATAGTCAGGAATTCCTATTGGGGGGGGGGGGGGGGGGTGGGTGGGGAGGGGTGGGTGGGCATATGAAAGAGCTCCAATTTTCCTCAGGGCGCTCAGCAGCAGAGCCCTGAAAGTTGTTCAAAATGAGAATAGATTTAGATGTGATCTGAGATGATTAGGGTAATTAGCTACAAAGAATCCGGAAGAATTTTTATGTTTCTAAACATGCGCCATGTTGAGGTGTATAGAGCAGTTTAATAGGTCTTTCCATGGCATGTCATTGCAATTACAATATAAACAAGAAAAAGAGCAATCAGAGATTGCAAACCCTCGCCAGGATGTATTTTCAGTGGTTTTTAAGGCTTTTGTGTTAAAACAAATATGGCGGCCGAACCACGTGACCGATGACGTCATCATTATTTTTTTTCTAAACTAATTTATTCCTAGATTATGCTCAAGAAATTTCATCTTGATCGAATGAAGTTTTGTACTTGTCGAATTATGACGTCATAATGGAGGCACCTATGACATCATCATTAACATATTTTATTCTCCATGGAGAGTTCTTTACAATGAGCCATGTCTCAATTTTTTTCTATTCAGCACTTTCCGAGATATAGAGGTGCAAAGTTTTTAGATTTTTCCAATATGGCGGCCGAACCACGTGACCTATGACGCCATAATTATCATTAAAAAATTATACAGGTGGAGTTGCACCTATGGTGAAAATTTCCTGTCAATCGGACCAACAGTTGCAGAAAAAATCATATTTATTCTGTGCGGCCAAACCGACAGACAAACAGACAAACAAACAAACAAACAAACGGACTCAAATGCAATACCCTCTCCTCTGGCGAGGGTAATAACACAAACAATAACATTAACAAAACATTTATTAATACTAATAATATTAGTACCATTTGGCAAGAACAATAACGAACAAATAACCCCCAGGGAGACAGCTCTGATTTCCTGTTTGGCATCGAGGACCTCCATCTATTGTTGAGACAGCAGAAGCAGCATGTCCAGAGTAGCATGACCTGTTCTGAATCCAAATTTATGATCTGAGATCAAGCCATTGGAGAAGAGGAAGGATTTGATATCTGAAGTGATGATGGATTCCATGACTTTGCTGATGATTGGGAGCAGGCTGATTGGTCTGTAGTTGCAAGGATCTGTTTTTGCATCTTCTTGTGTTATGCGGAAATATTGGCTGATTATCAAGCAGATGGCAGATGACCTTGAGCAAAAGAGAACAGAGAGAGGGTGAGATAGAGCTGAAGAGCAGCATTTTAGGACCCGTGGGCTGATGCCGTCTGGTCCAGTTGCAGAATCAGAGTCGAAGTTTGACGAAAACTTCTCCACCTTGTCAGGAGAGAAGGACACAGAGTCCAGGAGCAGCTGGGTTCGACTGGGTACGGTGGGTACAGATGTCGGTCGAAGACCTCAAGGGAAGGAAGAAGAACAAGGATCAGAGCAACAATGTTTAATGAAATCGATTACAAACACACAGCGTGGAGCAAGGCTCAAAAATGCACCGCCTGACATGCAGCGGGCAATTTCTCAAGACACTCGCTGCAAAATAAGCAAAAAGGCATTTCATATATAGCAAAATATCAGACAAGAGTCTGCGATAAAGACAAAGCAAAACTGGGCCGTAAAGACCCACCTACCATCGTCCCTTCCTGCAGAAGGCCAAACTTAGACAGAAAAGATGTAAGCATAGGATAGGGTGACCCTTTTTGGCCCTTTATCTAAACACATCAGACCCGAGCGCAGGCCGAAGGAAATATTCTCATAATACCTTCAATGGTTTTCTTGACACTAGGCAAAATAGTAGATTAATGATTGAATACACATGCTGAATACACAACAATCAAAGGATATGTAATGTCTATATTTCTTTTCCAAGGTTGGTTATGTCCTTGATTTAGGAGACATACTAGAAACTACAAAGATATATAATTAATTATTCCCTTTGTGAAGAAGGCGTTTGGCAACATGTTTTCCCTGTACGTGGGTGGTGAGCATATTATCTACTGTCTGGCACATACATTCAAGGACTTGTTTACTGGGCTAAGGATCCACCCTGCACCTCGAGCCTCGAAACCACATTTTGTCCACCCGCCTCTGCCTGCAGCTGAGTTCAAATCAGTTTTCAGAAGCACGATATATAATTTCAGATGTTATGATCAATTGAGTCATGGGGTTTAAACCCTAATGGCTAACAGTTCCTCCCTTTGTCTTTACATGACAACTCCTTGGAAAGACACCGTATACCCCAGTGGTCAGCATCCCAATTAGTCACATGCCAGGCGCGACACAGCGTCACGCATGCTCAAAGAAAGATACCGGCCCTAACTGGCCGTCTAACATTCAACGCATAAATTGTTAGCCATAATTCGCGACGACGGCGCCTGGTTAGGAGATTGCTGCCGCCCGGCCGGATCCCGAATCCACCCTCGGCACGGCGTAGGTGCGACCCAGTTGCCAGCCAGATTTGGGGCCCTCCTTATGCAGGTGTGGTCCTCGCGAATCAGGGCAAAGAATCGACGTCCAATGCCATCAAGCCTTGTACATGTGATTGCTCTGTGGAAGAAAAGGAGGCACATTCGTCATCACCAATATCCATCTCCTCATAATCACAAATCTCCATCTCCACGTAGTCTGTATCAACGTCAGTATTCAATGTGTTGGGTGTCTTAAGCTGAGACGATCCCAAAGTGGTTGTTATGGGTGGTGTAAGTGGTGGTGAAGGTGGTTCTCCCGGATATCCCGGATACATGTTTGCCATCCGCTCCTCACTGCTGGCATAATAGCAATAGCTCTTAAAAGAACCTACACTTTCTAAATCACAGGTATAATCATCCCAACTAAAATCATAATCATTATCAGAATCCCAAGCATCAACAGGTTCATCGATTTCAAGCCAGGAATCATAGATCCCTAAAGCCACATCCTCTTGCCACGAAACGTCGAGGCCATCAACCCAATCGTGGGGGTCCGAGACGATAGAGTTGGCCGGTTCACCAATGGCCTTTGGATCCTTCCCATATAGTGAAAGTAACATCCCGTTGGTGGTGGTGGGTGGGGTCCATCCTGTGAAACATTTTCTCACACAAATCATGATTAGGGATTTCATTATAACTACGGTGAGTACGATTCCCACGATTATGGCCAGGCCTGTCAATAGCCATTTTACAATGACCCCTGTCCATCCTCTGAACCAGGCTGATATGCTGGACCATACATTATTGGCTTCTTCCCTTTCCTTTCGGCTATCCGTGAGATCCTGGGTCGCGGCCTTAAGCCGAATGATTGAGGCCTCTATTCCTTCCGAGTGATCGGGGACATATGTGCAGCATTTTCCATCGATCACCCCACATACTCCTCCCTTTTCTGCCAACAACATATCCAAAGCCACTCGATTCTGCATCACCATCGTTCGCATATGCACTAATTCGTCTTCCAATTGTAGTTCTGCGATTCGGGTTTCGTTTCCAATTCGTTCCATTACTAATGCGAGACTATCTATTCGCCAATCATTCATAGTCACTCCCGCTTGGGGAAAAAATGCTCCTAGTAGGACCTGCCACCAGCGTCCGTCCAGTCTTACTGTTCCATCCGGGTTCCAAAGAGAGAATCGTTTCTTCCTCTCGTGGGTAGGGGTGTACCCTGTTTCATTAAAATGATCTACCAAATTTACCTTGGGAAAAATGGATCCCAGATAACAAGTCCCTCCCCACTGTTCGGGTAGGTATGGATATGCCTTATTTCTGCAAATAAACATCACTCCATGGGGTGGGATAAGGGCCGAGGCCATGCATTTACTGATTTCAACGCGGGTGGCGCTTGGTGCTCCCCAAGATATGGTTAGCTTGGTTACGTTATGCTGGGCTTGGTCATCTATGGTTATTACAAGGGGGCCTCCCTTTTCTCTCCCTCTGGTGTCGGATGGCAGGGTATGGGTGCATTCCGAGGTTCCCATCTGAACGTGTCCCTTTCCTATAAGACACACCCGTCCCTTTTGCTCTGTCACCCAGACTGGATCAGGTGGTTTGTCTAACAAAGCCTGCCTAATGGGTGGGGTATATCGAAACTCCCGGGAACACACTGCTGGGGATTTTGGGCCTATCAGTTCCAAGGTTGTGGTCAGACATGGGGTACGCAAGGGTCCTGAGCACATATCTCGTAGGGACAGGGGCAGCACTACCATTTCTATCCCTGTCGTACTGGTGTGAGGAAAATGCATACACACCCAACAACGTGATCGGTTCTGTACCTTCGCCATTGCACGGGTCACTGTCCAATACGTATTTTCCTTTGGCTTTTTCTTGCTTTCGATCCGTGGGTGCGGAATTAATATGTGTGAGATGCATGGTGGCCTATAGGCGTAGGGGGAGCTCTGTGAGGTCATGAATTCACATTGTAGTAACAGAGTAGTGCCGCTGTTCAGTAATACATGCGTGGTTAAATTGTTCGAGTCCTTTCCCCATTTGTAACCTGCCCTGGCCATGTTTACTATTGGTGCGCCGCCTTGTCGTGGCGCTTGCTTTATACGACTGAGGGCAGCAAAACCTGTCTTCCTTCCCTGTGAGTCTGTGTACAACGCCCTCCACATTATCCGTGTCCATACGTCTTCCTTCACGTGGCAGCAGGGTATATTTATCCTCTGACCCCAGATAACTCTCTGCCGGTAGACCTTAACGGTTTGGTCGCCATATGCATATGTCTCCGTGTTCGCCCATGCCCTCATGTCCCCCCCACTTGAGGCGTGACACGGCAGGTGCAGTGCTGGCAAAGCGGTATATTAAACTAAGTGTGATTGCCACCCCTAACAGGCGGTGGTGCAGCATCCTCGATCTGTGGTGGTGCGTTTGAGGTGTCTGTGTTTGTGGGTATGGCCAACTTACAATGTGTGGCATGTACCCAGGACGACTTGCCCTCACAAAACACCGCTGTTGGTGTGATCAGAAGAACTTGGTATGGCCCCGTCACCTTGGTTCGAGCGCAGTCTTACGGGTGAAATGCTTCACCAGCACGTAATCTCCTGCCTCGAAGGTGTGGATAGGCTTGCTTGTTGGCTCCGGCAGGGCCTCCCGAACACGTTCATGTATGCTGCGCGCCACATGGGACAGACCTATGCAAAACTTTAAAAGCATGTCATCCATGATAGGTAATTCAAGTGCTGCCATATCCACTGGCGCCGATACCGGCAAACTCATGGGCCGACCCATTAATATCTCGTGCGGAGAGAGACCAGTGGTGCGCCCTGGAGTAGAGCGCACGCTCATTAACGCTAGCGGAAGGGCCTCCGGCCACTTGAGGCCTGTCTCGTCGCAAATCTTTGCCAACTTACCTTTCAGTGTGCCATTCGTTCGTTCTATAAGTCCCGCCGACTGAGGGTGGTAAACACAGTGGAACGACTGTATCACCCCCAAGGCCTTTAACACGGCTTTAATGACGTCCCCTGTGAAGTGCCCGCCCTGATCGGATGACACTTTCTGCGGGACGCCGAATCGACATATGAAGTGCCGCAAAAGGCACTTGGCCACCGTTATAGCGTCAGCCTTGACGCATGGGTAGGCCTCTACCCACTTGGTGAACATGTCCACCACTACCAATACATGCTTAAAGGACATACAAGGCGGTAAATTGAAAAAATCGAACTGGATATGACAGAACGGCCCGACCGGAGCCGGGTGGCCCGCGTTGTGGCGGCGCCTGGGGGGAGCCCCCCTATTATGCCGTTGACATATAGCGCACGAGCGACAGACCATGGTAACCACAGCCGAAAGGCCTGGTGCTGCCCAGGTGGAAGTGACCTGCCTCATCACCCCCCTATGGCACACATGGCCATTTTGATGCGCCATGCGTGCCAACCATGGCAATAAAGCTCGCGGTGCCACGGGTTTGTCATTAATCGTCCACATTTGTCCTTCCGCGGGGCGCTGAGCTCCCAATTTAATCCAATCTTGATGTTCTACGTTTGAGGCCGCGGCTTGTAATTGTATTACATCGAACTCTGTAGGTGCGGATGTCGGAACGTCTGTCTGGGCGGTCGCTTTAGCGCCCTGTTTGCGCGTAACTACTGGCATATTATACCCAACCTGTTGGTTTGCCGCTTGTCCTGCTGCTTCGTCGGCTCGGGCGTTTCCACAGGCCACAGCGTCGTCTGTACGCTGGTGACCTCGGCATTTAACTACAGCTATTTCACGTGGAAGCATAATACTATGAAGCAGATTTCGCACTAAGTCCCCATTTTTAATGAGTGCTCCCGCTGAAGTGAGGAACCCTCTCATTTTCCATATGGCCCCTTTGTCGTGGACCACTCCGTGTGCGTATGCCGAGTCAGTATAAATTGTCACTGCCTTTTCCTCGCTTACTTCGCACGCTCTCGTGAGTGCGTACAGTTCAGCTTGTTGTGCTGACCAGGTGGGCGGGAGGCGGCCGCTTTCGACCATCTCCGTATCCGAGCATACTGCGTACCCAGATAACAGGGATCCGTCCCAAGCCCGTTTGGCTGAACCATCGACGTAATAGGTGTGATCGGCTTCCTGTAGCGGTGTGTCCTGTAAGTCAGGCCTTACCGTTGATATTAACTGGACCACGTCCGTACAAACGTGCGGGACTCCCTCCTCCTTTGTTGGCAAAAGTGTCGCTGGGTTAAGAACGGTGCACCGCATCACCGTCACGTTAGGTGCCATAATTAATGCCGTTTCGTATTGCATCAGTCGAGTGGCTGTGAGATGCTGTGTGTTTCGCTGTTGTAGTAGCGTATGGACACAATGCGGTACCTGTAAAAGGACCGCATGTCCCATTACTATGTCGGCCGTCCGCTCAACTGCATATCGGGCAGCCGCCACGGCTTGTAAGCACAGCGGAAAGCCTTGTTCTACCGCATCAAGCTTTTTGCTGAAATAGGCTACCGGACGTTCCCTATCTCCATGAGTCTGAGTTAACACGGATTGCGCGAATCCCCCTACTGCATGGGTGAAAAGTGTGAAGGCCTTTTTATAGTCGGGAAGGCCCAAGGTTGGGGCCGTTACCAGGGCTCGTTTGAGTCCTTCGTAGCAGCGTATTCGATTGTCCGTCCAGTTCACCATCCGTGGCTGGTCGTTTTTCGTCGCCTCATACAGAGGTTTTGCTAGTAACGCATAGCCAATTATCCATGTACGACAGTACCCTGCCATTCCCAAAAATCGCAACACCTCCCTTTGTGTACGAGGCAACGGGGTTTCCATGATGGCCGTGACCCGGCTCGCGTTGAGCTCACGTCTCCCATGCGAAATCGCGTGTCCCAAGTATGTAACTATCTCCCGCACAAATTGCAATTTTTCCCGGCCTACTTTGTGGCCTTTCTCGGCTAGCGCATTTAACAGCGCTAGTGAATCCGTCTCGCAGGCTGCCTTGGATGGAGAGCAGATTAATAAGTCGTCGATGTACTGCAACAGCACCGAGCCGCCTTCCAACTGGACATCCGCGAGATCGCGGTGCAGCGCCCGTGAAAACAAGGTAGGGCTATCTGCGAAACCCTGCGGAAGCACTGTCCAGGTGAATTGTCTCCCCCTAAAAGTGAAAGCGAAGAGGTACTGGGACTCTGGAGCTATTGGCACTGAAAAGAAGGCGGAACACAAGTCTATGACTGTAAAATGTGTAGCCTCTGGCGGAATGGAAGTCATCAGAACTTCTGCATTTGGTACGACCGGATGAATACCCTGAATTATTTTATTAATCTCCCGCAAATCCTGCACAAATCGCCACTTTCCTGTCATTGGTTTTGGCACTGGGAAAACGGGGGTGTTACATGGGCTGTTGGTTTCGATTATTATTCCCTGCTGCACGAGCGATTCTATCACCGGAAAAATGCCTGCGTCGGCCTCGTGCCGAAGTGGGTACTGCCGAATGTGTGGTAAAGGTAACCCTTTTTTAATTGGAATCACCAACGGGGGTGCATCCCTAATGCGCCCTACTTCATTCTCGTGTTGCGCCCATAGTGACGGGGTGACGGTGTCGAGCAACCCATCGGAGTCCCCTGGGGTCGTGGGGACCGCTCTAACCATGTGTGCCGCTTTGGGTGGTAGTTCCACCATCTCAAATCTAACTCGTCTGTCCTGAGGTGCCAAATTAATTATGAACCCTTCATTGTTGTCCAACACATGGACCGTTCGGTGTTCAACATTGTATCGACGCCTTACTGGCGTTTTCCGCAGTCGGTCCATCATCCATCCAATGCTCTCGGGTGGCCATCCTCTGGCGGTGCTAAGGGTAACATGCGCTACCATCCCCTCGGGGTACTTAGCCTTTGATCTCTGGCGCGGCGACAAGGTTACCGTAATCCCAATGCCCTCTCGGCCAATCCATATGTGTGATAATTGAAGATCAGAGGTTTCCCCTAAAGCTGCCGCAACCATGTCTAAATAATAATCATCGCTCCCAGTCGCGTCATAACATGCGGTGCAGTGCGGCGGGTTGTATTTCAATTTTGTGGCTATGTGGTGTTCTTCTAGCCAATCGCGAATTTCTTGCGTCTGCGCGCCAATCGTGTCGATCACATGGGTCCATGTTGCTAGAGCCCCTTCCTCCAATCGCCACCAATACACGGTGGGGCTGGCTCGCTGCAATGCCATCATTAACAAATCGCGGTTCGATTCTCCGACGTCGACGTATACACCTTCTTTGGTGCACGCAATGTTACAACCTAATCGACACAGCAAATCCCGTCCTAGTAAATTAGTTGGGGCAGTAGTGGTCATGAGAAATGCATGCTTAGCTTCTAGCGGTCCGAGCATTACTCGGGCCTCCTTTGATACGGGGAGAGCTTCTAATTTTCCTGAAACGCCCTGGATTTGGACGCTCTTGTGTGTGGGTTTCAAAGTAGGTAGTTGTCCCTTATTGATACAACTGCGAGTCGCACCAGTATCCACTAAGAATTCTAGTGGTTGTCCATTTACATCTAACGTCAAGGTCGGTTCCTCATCTGGGGTCATTGTTATCAATGGACATTCCTTTGGCGGCCCGCATTCGTCCCGTCAATAGGAGTTTCCATATGACGGCCCTTGCTGTCCCTGGGGTCCTCGTGGTCCCCTTGGATAATTTGGACAATCCCGTCTCCAGTGGCCCATTTGTCCACATTCAAAGCATGCCCCTCTCCCTGGGGGTCCCTGTCCTGGACCCCCCTGTTGGTTTTGTTGGTTTGGCCTTCGCCCCCCTTTGTAGGGAGGTGGGCGCCCTTGCCCTCCCCTCGGCATTTGTTGGCCTGGGGCACAAGGCCCGTATGGCATGCCCGAATTGGGGGTAACCCATGGGGTGGGGCCCATATTGGAGGGTCCCCATTGCGGTGCCCATCCTGGCATGGGTGTTTGTGGTGGCCAATAGGCCGGCGGGGGACCTAGCACAGAACATGGTGGAGCAGCCCATTGGGGTTGTTGGGGTTGTTGGGGTTGTCTCCACGTCTGATTCCCTGGCCCACTAGGCCCTTGTGGTCCCCGGGGTACTTGCATCACAGCTGCCTGCAGTGCCGGACCGAGTGTCTCGTCATCACTTGACCCACTCTCACTGTCACTTCCCATTATTTCTGCCCCCTTTTGTTTCTTCTTCTTGCTCCCCATTGTTTTTGTTGCTTGTTGCTGGGCCAATTTTTCCCTTACCAACATCTGCAACATTTCGTCTTTAATTTCCTTCTTTTCCTCCGAGGAGGAGCCCGGACATTGTTCGAGTTTTGTACATAATTCATTGGTCCCCATTCCTTTCCAACCGAAAAGGACGGCATGCACTTGTTTTTTTAATGCGGGCCGAAGCCCTTCTACTAGGTAATTGTTCACCAGGGGAGCGGGTAGGTCCTCGACTTGGATTAATCCTAACCCGCCCCATCGAGCTATTGCTTTTTCTATCCTCTCTCGGTAATCGCCGATTGATTCTCCTGCCTTTTGTTTTATGTTGCCAATTTTTCCCCAATCTGGTCCTCCAGGTGGCGCGAGCGCATTGCCAATGTTGGTCAGGAGATGATTTTTCAAAATGACCCAATCGTTTCCGGCCATGGGTGGCATCCGGGCCATGGGGTCATCTATTGGCCATAATGAAAGGGTTTTAGCCTTTGCCCATACCTTTGGTGGCAATATAGATGCTCCCAAATGACAAATATCTCTCCAATCCGGGGCATCCTCTGTAATCCAGTGACGGAGCAATATTACTATATCCAAAGGTTGGTCGATCAACATTTCCTGAACCCTCTTTTGCATGGCCGTTAAATCAGATTCTTTCCAAGGCACACGTTCCCTTACTACCACGCCGTTTGCATCTATTCCCACGCATCGCATGGGGAACACTCCCTTTGTTTCTATCGCACGTTGCACTGGTGCCTGATACTCCACTAGTGAAGGGTATACTTTCTGACCTGGACCTATCGGGGGTGGAAACCCCGGGGTGTCTGTGCCGCTATCTCCATCGTCCTCGACCTGAGGGGCTGATGGTTGTGGGGTCTTTTGAACTCTAGGGGGTCTCCCATTTGTTTCCCCTATAGCGCCCTGGTGTCGGGTACGTGCCTTAGATCCTGGGACTGGACCATGGGGGGGATAGGAAACAGGGATTTCATCTTCCTCATCCTGTTCCTTCTCATCGGAATTAATCCGGGCTACCATTAGCCTCTGGCTTGTCTGCGCTGCGAGCGCCTTCATCTGTTTATCCTGCTTCTTTCGACCCTGTTTGCGCTCATCCTGGTATTTGCCCAACTCTCCTCGCAAACTCGCTTGTCTGGAGGCTGCCTGTCTCTTCAAGGCCTCCACCTTCCACCAACTATAGACCTTCCATGAATCAGGTGGGAGTCTCTTCTTCTTCTTCTCTAGGGCATCTAAAGCCCCATATAGCACATCTAACCTGTCTATTGCAAATGACCCTTCCTCTGGCCAAGGCGTATTCAAACCCTCGGTCAATATAGTCCATGCCTTGCCCGGTTGCAAAGCAGCATACCCATAATCTCTTTTCATGTAAAACGCTGGAGTGTTCTTCAAAGGCTCTCCCTCCTTTCCTACCTTATTACCCATTCTTCCTACCTTCTTGGGTTAATCCTTCCTGGTAGTCCTAAGATCGGGTCGCCCCCCCGATCTCTAGCCTTAAACGCAGTTCTCACGCCGGAGTAACTTAACACCTATTAATCTATCACCCACATATGGGTCTACCTGCTTCCCACGCAGGAAGCTTACCTGAGGGGTATCCCTCCTTATCTCGGGCGCCCTGTATAATCGATTCGTTACCCACTGCTGCTCTGGTTAAACTAAATATGGTTCGGAATACAAGCCAGGTAGTACAGCCGACAGAGGTCCACACATCCAAAGTAAGGCAGGAGGCTTTCAATTTCGATGTGCAAAAATGCTTACCCAAATTAGATGCCGGCAGGGCCCCCTTCCCGACCTGGGACGTGAGGAACCACCTCGTCTGCACACCTGGATGATCCCACTTCTGACCAGATTTGTCGGTCGAAGACCTCAAGGGAAGGAAGAAGAACAAGGATCAGAGCAACAATGTTTAATGAAATCGATTACAAACACACAGCGTGGAGCAAGGCTCAAAAATGCACCGCCTGACATGCAGCGGGCAATTTCTCAAGACACTCGCTGCAAAATAAGCAAAAAGGCATTTCATATATCGCAAAATATCAGACAAGAGTCTGCGCTAAAGACAAAGCAAAACTGGGCCGTAAAGACCCACCTACCATCGTCCCTTCCTGCAGAAGGCCAAACTTAGACAGAAAAGATGTAAGCATAGGATAGGGTGACCCTTTTTGGCCCTTTATCTAAACACATCAGACCCGAGCGCAGGCCGAAGGAAATATTCTCATAATACCTTCAATGGTTTTCTTGACACTAGGCAAAATAGTAGATTAATGATTGAATACACATGCTGAATACACAACAATCAAAGGATATGTAATGTCTATATTTCTTTTCCAAGGTTGGTTATGTCCTTGATTTAGGAGACATACTAGAAACTACAAAGATATATAATTAATTATTCCCTTTGTGAAGAAGGCGTTTGGCAACATGTTTTCCCTGTACGTGGGTGGTGAGCATATTATCTACTGTCTGGCACATACATTCAAGGACTTGTTTACTGGGCTAAGGATCCACCCTGCACCTCGAGCCTCGAAACCACATTTTGTCCACCCGCCTCTGCCTGCAGCTGAGTTCAAATCAGTTTTCAGAAGCACGATATATAATTTCAGATGTTATGATCAATTGAGTCATGGGGTTTAAACCCTAATGGCTAACACAGAGAGAGATGGGTTTGGGACACAATATTTTGAGGCAAACACAGAGTTGAGGCATTCGGCTTTTTCACATGCGGAGTCAGCTGTGTAGCCGTTTGAGGTAAGGAGGGGGTAAAGAAACACCAGAAACAGATTTCACCAGACGCCCCCAGGATTTGGAGGAGGGAGACAGGTTTGAGAGTGGAGAGATATTGTTTCCTGGCTCTCCTGAGGGTCGACATACACTTGTTCTGAGCTTTGTGAAAGGAACTGAGATTGCCTTCAGTTGGATTAGCCTTCCATGAGGCGAAGGCAAGTTGTTTCAGGGCAACTGCCTCACCACAAGATTCACTGTACCATGGATGGGAGGAAGGGTATGACAACTGAAGACGAGATGGGATAAATCTGTGCATGAGAGAGAGCAGTTTACTTTGGAAGAATTCCCAGGAAGAGTTGTCAGAGGCAGTAGAGATGGGAGACCAGCCCAGATGATTGATGGCTGCTTGAAGACCGTACCAGTCATCCTGAATGAAATGCCAGACTCGTCGACGCTGAGGAGGCTCTCTGAGAATGGCCAGAGAGATGTCCACTTTAACAAGCACATGGTCAGAAGAACCGATTGGAGCAGAATAATAGCAGCAGACATTTGCAGGGAAGTTTGTCATAACGAAGTCTAGATACATTAGAAGAGAAGATACTCTGTTGACTGAGATCCGGGTCGGGAAATTGACAGATGGTGTCAGTCCCAATGAGTCGCAGATGTCCTTTGCTGAGATGCCATGGCTGATGAGAGAGGAACCCACACCCAGCCAGCTGACATGACAGTTGAAGTCGCCACATATGAGGAAGAGAGATTTGGGATGAGTGGATAGAAGTTGGTCCATGTTGACAGACAGGGAGATGTAAATGGAGTCATCGCTGTTTGGAGGACGGTGCACCACACATATGAAGAAAAGGTGGGAGCGGAGGGGAAGCCGTAGCCAGAGGTACTCCTGGGGGTGAGGTGGAGAGAGGGCAGTGCAGGGCGAGTGAGGAAGAGAGTTTCTGATAAAGATAGCCACCCCACCTCTAGGACGAGGCTCAGGTCTATAATACCGGAGGAGGGAGTAACCAGGAAGAGATATTAAGGAATCAGAGACATCTTGAAGTACAAATACGTGTGTGAACAACATGGGCCGCACCACAGGTCTACCTCGAAGTACCACCCGTCGCTAAGAAATACCACCCGTCACTTAGCTAATGGGAATACCCAGAGCTTGGAGAGGGTGTGAGTAAGAAGGGGGGGGGGGGGGGGGAAAGGAGCATGGGAAAGGAAGGAGGGGTGGGGTGGGGGAAGGAAGGAGGGGGTGGGGGGGAAGGGGAAAATATTTTTGTGCCACAGTTCCGGTTGTTGAACGAGGTTGTGTCAGCTTATATGCGAATATCAAAATAAGCATTTTTCATGTGTTGTTTTGTATATTGTGTTGTTGAGATTTGTATAAGGGCTTGTGGGTTTTGTATCTATAATGGTTGTTGTGTTCATAGCAGTTCCACGCTTCGAAGTAGTTTTTTGGAAGAAGCAGGGTAAGGCCTAGCAAATGAATTTTGGCCACATACGAGTTATTGTTCTAAATGATCAGTTATTGCAAATTATCAATTATCAGCCAGTTATCATTCGTTCTAAATGTAAAAACGAGTTTCGGCCACATACGAGTTTGCCCGTCCGGGGAGACATCATGTGCCAGTTATCACTTGTTCTAAGTGCAAAAAGGAGTTTCGGCCACATATGACTTTTCCCGTACAGGGAAGTATCATGCGTCAGTTATCATTCGTTCTAAATGTAAAAAGGAGTTTCGGCCACATACGAATTCGCCCGTCCGGGGAGACATCATGTGCCAGTTATCAATCATTCTAAATGTAAAAACGAGTTTCGGCCACATACGAGTTTGCTCGTCCGGGGAGACATCATGTGCCAGTTATCAATCATTCTAAATGTAAAAACGAGTTTCGGCCACATACGAGTTTGCCCGTACAGGGAAGCATCATGTGCCAGTTATCATTCGTTCTAAATGTAAAAACGAGTTTCGGCCACATACGAGTTTGCCCGTACAGGGAACTATCATGCGTCAGTTATCATTCGTTCTAAATATAAAAAGGAGTTTCGGCCACATACGAATTCGCCCGTCCGGGGAGACATCATGTGCCAGTTATCAATCATTCTAAATGTAAAAACGAGTTTCGGCCACATACGAGTTTGCCCGTACAGGGAAGCATCATGTGCCAGTTATCAATCATTCTAAATGTAAAAACGAGTTTCGGCCACATACGAGTTTGCCCGTACAGGGAAGCATCATGTGCCAGTTATCATTTGTTCTAAATGTAAAAAGGAGTTCCAGCCGCTTTCGAATTCGCCCGTCCTGGAAGACGCAAAGTGCCGGTTATCAGTTATTATAAATCTAAAAACGAGTTTCGGACACATACGAGTTTGCCCATCCGAGGAGATATCATGTGACAGGTCAGGCACTGTGCAACTAATATGGAGGTGTACCTCTGAGAAAAAAATTCCATGAGATATTTTGTGCCAGGGAGTTCGGAGGGTAAAGCCGGCTTAACTTTCCATCTGAATGATGGGTCATGCTGCGTGATGCGGTGAGCGAGCACTCATGTCGGTTCACCACCAGTTGAGGATTTCGATGAATCTGATTCTGTCACGGACCAGGGAAAGCCAGGACCAGGGATGATGAGATGAGCGCTTAACTTCCTTGCAACATTCAAATTAGACTAAGGATCCTTTTTCCCAAACCAGAAGGTGGTAAAGGTGTGATAAAAGGATTCGGTGTTTTTAAATCTCGTTTTCAGCCCTGTCTATACCCTGGTGTTGGGTTAGCGGCTAGGGTGCCGGCTTAGGATCCTAGGATCCTGGGTTCGAATCCCGTTCGATCGCTGAATTAACGCCAGGGGGGTTGACTCAGCCTGTCATCCTTCCGAGGTCGGCTAATTGAGTACCAGTTCACTGGTAATTCCCTGTTTGTCGTTAAAGGCGGCAAAAAGGGTTGGCGTCAGGAAGGGCATCCGGCCGTAAAACATTGCTTCAAAAAGGGGACCAAAAAACAACAACAACCACGGTTCCCGAAAAAGGCCAACCCCTGCTTTGCGGGGAAAAATGGCCTCTAAACGGTGGTTTTTTTCAGCCCTGTCTGTTTGTCTGTTTGTAACTTGCGAAAATCGAAGATTTTTCAATCGAAGTTGGTCTTGTGCGTTATTCTGTCTGTCTGTATGTCAGTCGCCTGCAGGTCACAATTTTCAACCGATCTTCACGAAACGTCAACAATTAGTAGAGTTTGTCATAAGGAAGAAGCCTATTGTTTTTAAGGTCAACAAAGGTCAAAGGTCAAAAACTTTGTTTGATTTCTAAAATCTTCAATTTTCCTCCGATTGACTTGAAATTTGAAGAGGATTTGCATATCAGATCACTAAATTCAACCACCTATTATTTTTGAGGTCAACATCGGCTAAAAGGTCAACATAGGCCAAAGGTCAACAACTTATTTTAGGGACTTTGCAAGTATCGTGCTATGCACGACATATTTCTTGTTTGTCTGTGAACAAGATATCTCATAAAGTTGCGGAGGGATTTGGATGAAATTTGGTAGAGAAGTTGGGTACATGACACGGACAAAATGATTAGATTGTGGTGAATATCCGGCTCCAGATCTGGATCTGAGAATTTTAAAAGTGATTCTTCACCATTGAGGGACAGGACAAAAAACGATATGTAGCATGATATCTGAAAAAGTTGTGGACGGATTCAGACCAAATTTTGTGGACAGGTTGGGTGTGTGACAAGGACGAATCGATTATATTTTGGTGAGGATGCGAATACGGATCCAGATAGAGGGATTTTTTAAATTTACCAAGTGATTCTTCACCATTGAGATATTGGGCCAAAAACGATATACGACATATTTCAAAAAGTTGTGGATGTGTTGTGACAAGACTTGGTGGATGAGTTGGTCAGGCGACAAGAACAAGATGATAATTAGATTTTGGTTCAGGTCAAAATCCAGATCTGGGCTAATCAGTCGGACACAAAACAAACTTTTCAGTCTGCTATGCTCTCTTCCGAGTGCCGTTGTGGTTTATTTTTGTGGAGCAAAGACCAAAAGGTCGCAAAGAACTAGGAGCATGATAATCTATCATAATAACGATAACAGTAACAATCTGTACATTAAAGCCTGTGGTCCTGTCTGCAGCATTTCCTAAGTTACAAAGAAGCCAAGGTGGGATCATATTGTCATCACAGTTATTCTAGACATCCTCGTTTAGCAATTCCTTCCCATGATGCTTCATTTTAACCTTCCTGGGATTCCAACCATTGTTTTGTCTGCAATTTGCTATTCGCAGCTCAATGCAGACGATTTCCCAGGCGATTGGGACCACAAGATGTACGTAGGGGGAGGAGGGGATTTTCATCCGAGTGCTTATTGTACCGGAAGGGAAACTGCGCACGAATTAGAAACACATTGTCCTGAAGTCGGTTGTGAATTTAAACTTTTTTTTCTTTTTTTCCCCTCAAGCAGTCTATATTGTGTTTTTATCCAGCAGATTAGGCAGATAAAGAGTTCGGAAGAACATTTGCCTGAGGTGGAAAAAAGTTGGGAGCATAGAGGACGAAGAAGATTTGCGAGGCCTCGGTGATGAAATCGGTTTAAGGCCTGCAGGAACTAGTCCGGTATCGACTAAATCGGAGGGCAAGAGACCTGAAGTGTATAGCCTCAAATCCTAATCGTGTCGTTTTGAAATGACGGGTTGTTAAATAGCAAAAGCAAGTGATCATTCATCCAAAATGTTATGTCGGAGGGCCCAACCTCAGGAAAAAATGTAATGGAGCACAGGAGCGGGTAAGACGCAGACAAGGGGAATTGTGTCAATTCCCCACAACAGATGGCCTAATTTCACTTACAACAGGTGTCCTGTACTTTTTCACGAGCCTCGATACAAAAAAAAAAAAATAAAAAAAAAAAAATCATGTGCTCTGATATGTACATTTAGTTGGGTGAAAGACTGAACATGAGCATGACCTAGGTGTACAGACATTTTGAATTATATATAATGAAGCAAACCAGAAATGTAATGAAGATATTCAATATGCTTCCATGATGAGGAGAGATTACCAGTTGGCATTATCCAAATAATAATTAATGCCTCGTAATATTCAGACGTTGTTATGAGTTGGGGCTGCAGATGCAAACGTTACCAGAACCTGGTTCAAATTTGCAGAAGCTCATGATATAAAGAACCCTGGTTCAAATTCTATACAGGGGCATGTTTGCACACTGCAAACATCTACTTGGGTACATTTTACCTGTATACATAATACATATAAGCGTTAAATATTAATAATGTGGATTGTGAGTGGATTTATATACAAGAGCACGAGGTTGCGATGACATGCAAGGCACGAGACAAACTAAAAAT
The DNA here is from genome assembly GCF_964187855.1 of Myxine glutinosa. Taxonomy (NCBI): domain Eukaryota; kingdom Metazoa; phylum Chordata; class Myxini; order Myxiniformes; family Myxinidae; genus Myxine; species Myxine glutinosa. Next base: position 81,615,521 of record NC_136273.1, read on the forward strand.
TACATTCTATTCTTAGAATACTTACCCTGCGCAGTCAACTTGGTGCGAGACAACTCTTCTGTTTTTGAACATTTTTTTCCTTTCATCCAATATGGCTGCCAGACAACGTGAGCGATGACATCATAAATATATATTCTCCAATATAATTGTTGCACAGATCACGCTCAATACATTTCAAAATGATCAGACTTAGCAGTTGTCCTGTCAAATTATGACATCATAATTTCGACACCAATGACGTCATCGTTAACACCTATTCCCCATGCGGAGTTCGTTTCAATTTTTTCCATGAGTGGTTTTGGAGAAATACAGGTGCAACGTTTTTCAGTTTTTCCAAGATGGCGCCTGTACCACGTGATTTATTACATCATAATTATCAATAAAATATTCTACAATAGGAGGCGCTTCTGTGGAGAAAAGTTATTGCCCATCAGACAAACAGTTGCAGAGAGACAAAAAATCATACTGCTCGGATGAACAGCCTGAACAAGGAATCCACTCAAATTGAATCTACTATAAATGGATAATATTGTTACAGATCGCGGATTAAGATGTTAGTTACCGAGCGGTTTGGTATTGCCGCGACCGTTACAGGATCCCTGACTCACCCGATTCACCCAGAACTTTGGCCGTATCGCACCACAGCTGCTCAATGAGGGAAAAGACAAAAACGACGCAATGCAAGAGGAAAAGGAATAAAACGAGAAGACGTACAGACGAGTAATGGGGTTTATTATTTACACACACAAGCAAAAAGGAGCAATCAAGTTTTATTTACAACACATAAGACGCAGGTGACACAGTGCAAATTTTAGCTCACCTACAGACTTAATTAAATACCCAGGGACAGAACAAACAAAACAAACTCACATATACAAGAAGGATGGAATGGAATGAATGTTGGAAGGAGGAATGGGAAGGTTCAGCTGGGGGCAGATGGTTCGGGCTTGATCCCGCACGGGACGTCGGCTGGACCTCGACGGCCACCGATGCCACCGCTATTTGGTCCCCGCGGGGTAACGGGTTGAAGCTGCCTGGTGGAGTCAACGCTGCCTCTCTGGCTCAGCTCAGGGCGCGTCTGCCGTCTCTGGCGCAACTGCTGGTAATGGCCCTTGGCACCTTCTCTCTCTTGGCCCTGGTGTCTCCTCACCATTGACAACTCAACGCGACCAACGCAACCACTGACCCCTCGACGCCACCACTTCTCACCACCGACTTCTTACCACCGCAACCAACGCAACCACTGACCCTCCTCTGGCAACCGACTCAGACCAACTCACTACTCACTTCCGTTTGCGCCTTTTATAGCGCCTCCAGCGATTACGCCGCCGGCGTTTTGGACACGCCCATCGGGGTGCTCACCTCGGCCCTGGTTGGTCGCGCGACCCTCGGGCTCCGCCCTGGATGACGACGGGCGGGCACGCCCCTCCTCCCCTCTGACGAGGTGGAGACACGCCTTTCTTCTCCGACTCAAGCACATGGTCAACGGCGGTTATTGGAGGGGAGGTGATTGGGAATCGAGGGCTCAGCAATGACGAGAGGGGATGTAATATGGAAATGGAGGTTTTGGGGATGGGAAGGAAAGGGAGATTTTGGGGATGGGAAGGAAAGGGGATCTATTCTCTTTCACTGGTGCAATGGAGTATTTCAATTAATGGAAGACACAGCCTTACACTAATACACATAATAAGGATATAACTGTCAAAAAAGATATATCGTGTCCTGCATGTATGTTTTATGGACTAACTACGGGAACGCCCTTTGACCTTTATACAACCACAAACGGAGGGAGGAGGGGTGATATTTTACAACAACCTTTTACAACAACATTTTACCACAACAATAAAAAAAAAAAACATTCTCATATCCACAACACTGCACCCTCCTCCCCTTAGGCACGACCCGGGCCTATAACTTTTACCTTAGTGTGGCACGTAGGTGTAGTTCCCTCTACTTTTAACCTGACCCTGAGTGCGACAGTTTTAAAACATAAATAAATGTGTCCCGCTGCTCCATTGCACCCTGCCTAACAGACTTACACCCACAGTTAACCGAATTGCGGAATGGTCTTCAAACTATACACTGATGGTGGGAAGCATTATTTACACTTGACGCTACTTTTATTTACAAGACTAACCCAGGACCTGTGATTGTTCTTTCTGGGGGGGAGACAGTCTGCTCTGCATCAATGCACCATTAAAGCACCCAAAAACGCACCAAAGCACCCTCAAGCACCAATTGGTGCACAGTCATCACTGTTCATGAATAAAAATAACCAAACAACCCCTAACCCTGCAGGTGATCTCTTGCTCTTCGGCTCCCTCTGCTGGTTATTATTTTTTGTTCTTCCAGATGTTGTCATTCTTTTGCTTTGCTTACTGGCGGCCTATTTGTATTAAAACTTGCACCCAATGTGTCCTTTTTATTTATTTTATTTATGGCCCACAGGGCCGACTAGTGTGGTTCACCTGTGGGGCATCGGTGCCCTGTGGCCAAGGTCCGCCAGCAAGATTTCAGGCCCTCATGGCCGGTTCCAGCAGAGGGGCCATGCCCCAACCCATGGGGTCCATAAGTGGTGCTCGGCCACAGGCATGTGGTCCATAATGTGGTGCATCGATGCAGACAGCTGGTTCTGGGAATTTCGGGCGCACAATGGCCGACCCACGCATGCTCCCCTCGGCACCCAATGGCGCACAGGTCATGTGGGAGACAAAAGGGGAAAGACAATTGAGCGAGGGGTAAGGTCACAAGGGTACACATCAATAAGGCAATGCAAGGCGAAATGCGTACGGAGGGCGAAGTGAGAAAGCTCGTCCCTACCGTACGTCACCCCTCTGTCACCTACCCTACCCTTGCCCTTACCCCCATATGTACAAAAATCTACACATTTACAAATTCGTCACTACTGTCACGTCTTCCCCATATTTCCCCTATACCAAATTCGTCTCCACAATCCCTCTACTTCAAAATTTGCCATCACCAAATTCATCATCAATCCTCATAAGGAGGCAGAGATGGAACATCAAAGCACAATGTCACACCCACGTCATGATGCGTCTCACATTCCAAAACATTTGCATCAAAAATAATTAAACATGGCATGGTGCGGAGTACCTGTCACCCCAGGTGAGTGGATGCAGATGGTGCGAGGAGACTTCATCCTAACTACTTTCTAAATGACATTAACACACTTTACACTACCCGGGGTCTTTCCCTGCCAATCCATTGGCCAACTTACACTACGCGTTCTAAAAACCAATTCCCATTGACCAAACTGTGGTGCTTCTCAATTTGGGGTCTCACTCCCCCGATTCATCTCCCGGTGCCTTCGCACAATTTCTGGGCTGCGACGTGTAGCTCTCCCAGCAGGTCTACCCACCTGCACACCTCCACCACTGCAGTTGCCACCCGAGCTTACCTAGCTCCTCACCCTAACCTAACTAACTGGGGACAGCCCCTCTCCTGGCTCTGTCACCCCATGGTGCCCTCTGGCACTGGGCTACCCGGGTCCGTCCTCCGGATCCTCGGGCCCCATCCACAACAACTACTACCGGCTCCCAGAGCCCACCTGCGGCCTCACCTGGCCGACATCCTCACAGTGGTGGAGCGCCCAACCAACTACACACACTAACAGGCTACACGCCCAGCCATTTCCACAACACTAATGCACCCATCCAAAGACCATTCTTTCACCCGCACCACAGATGCCAATATCCAACCACAATTTACCTGTACCCTCTACCTAACACTTACACTACCCGTCCCGGGTATCCGTGATGGGGGTCCACTCTTCCCCCATTCACACCTTCGCACCATCCACTCCACTCCACAATTTCCACCATACTCACTCCACGACCATCCATTCCTATACTCCATACCATTTATTCCATACACCTGTCCTTCATTCACCTGTCGTTGCACACCTGTGCAATCATACCTGGTGCCACCTGCACCCTCCTCCTCTTCCTGGACCCGTTGGTCAACACAACACACATCACCATCACTCACTCAAACACTGCTCCACACACCTGTTCAGTTGCACACCTGTGCAATCACACCTGTTCAATCACACCTGTCCAACCCTCACCTGTTCAATCCTCACACACACGGCATCATCTCAGCTAACTACTCCCCTCTGAAACTTGCGCTTCCCAGTCGTCCCTTTAAACTATTGCGCTCCCACGTCATTATCATCCACACTAAACTACCTGCGTCCCCACTACAGGTATCAGTCACTAACTAACCTTAACGTTACCTACTGTCATCTTCGCTAGATCCCTACAATATAACCTAACCCACCCGGGCTAGTTTTCACTGCCATACACCCCATAATCTATTGCGCATTTGCCCCACCTGTGAGGGATGGTGGATTTGCCATCCCACCACATCGGGGGTCTCTCACTATAAATTTTGCTCGTCCAAATTCCAACCAATTCAAAAATTTTCCATTTACTGCCAATTCTACCCATACCATCATCAAATTTTGCTTTTTTCTAATTTCGGGGCCAAAACACTATCCTCATCACCCGTCTACTTATTACATCCTCTCGGTGCGCCAATTTCCTTCGAAAGCTCGGCTTCGTACAGCCGAGCCATGAACGCGGGTTCTTTGGTTGCCTGCAGGTTGAATCCGTCCGGCTTTCGGTTCAAGGGAGGTGGTTTGGTTGGGCCGAGGCTCCACGCACCATCTCGGCGCGGCACCTTGCGGTCCCGGGCCCGATGGCTCAATCTCCCCCGGTCGGAACCCCGTCCCCACGAGGGGGCACTGTTCCGCTTCCTCCCACTCGCCCTTGAACCGGACCGGTCGCCTCGCCCGACAAAGCCCGGACTCGACCGTGCGGGGCGGGGCCAAGCCCGAATCGGCAACGACGCTTCGAAGAGAAGCAACGCAGCATCGACCCGCGCCGGGCCTCGCACCCAACAAAGCACCCCTCGCACCGAGCGCTCGCATCGGCTATCCGTCGCCCTAACCGCTAACTCGGTTGCCGTCGATGCTTCACCGGCATGCTCACAAGCATACGCTACCCCTTTCACCCTCACAAAATCTGGCGTTCCAACGCCGTCCGTACATTCCACCAACGCTCTCTCTGTTACACACCACACCTCTTGCGCACACTTCGGTCCACACCTCTCCTCCATTACGTCCTCCGTAACACTCACCATGGGCGTGCACTCCGTATTGCTCTCGCTCCCTGTGTCACACCCCGTACACACCGACGTGCATTCTCGCTCGCACTCGGTTTCACTCCCACACTTTATAACACACCCACTCGCTGACGCACACTTTTTCCTCCCACGCGTGCCATTTCCACTCACACGGGACCCTTCACCAACGCCCGGATGCCTCCTCGATCCCAAGCGCGCGAAAATTCTTTTGTCGCTAAACATCCTCCTGCAAAATCTACCCGCACAATATACAGCACGACTCACCTGGGGGATCCTTTTCTCCACGCGAACCTGTAAACTTCCATTCGGGTTAAGCACAGCATCGTGATGTGAGCAGGGACTTTGTACATAATCCATTTCTCCCTGCAATTCCCGGGCTACCTCCGTCATCTCTTCAATTTTAATTCCCAGCACTGCTTTTTCTTTATTAACCTCGGCGACCGCTGGCTTTAATAAAACACCCTCTACCTCATCGGTCGCCGGCTTTTCCAAACCCCGTGTCGCGATTTCTACCCCCGTCATTGTACCCGCGCTTTCCTCCGCTTCGCTCAACCAGCGCTTTTCGACCCGCGTTACTTCCTTGTGCACCCCTGGGACCCTTTCGCCCAACTTGCGGTCTCTGTCCCTCTGCTCCTCCCTTGCTTCATATGCGACTCTGTCCCTCGCCAGTCCCTCATTTACTTCTTTGGCCCGGTCATTTATTCCCTCCAATTTTCCCCGATCACACCTTGTTTTGTCTATCATGGCATCCATTTTTGCTTCTAGCCTCTCCATAAGGGCCCTCATTTGTATCATCATAAAAAGGTCCGAATTCCCCAGCGTCGCTACTACGGTCACGGGCGCGGCTAGATTTGGTGCCGCTGTAACCGCGTGCGCAAAGGCGCCATTTTGTGCGTCTGATACTCCCTCAACCGCCTCCTCATTGCTCCCCTCCATTTGATCCTGGGTTACTCCTAACCCCTCTATCTCTCCCACCGGCATCCCGTCGCCTTGACCAGCCATGGCGCGATTTCAAAATTCGGGTTTTTCTTTAAAAAAAAACAAATTTCGGCAGCTCGTAATTTTGACCAAATTTTTTTTTTTTTTCCTCTATTCGTTTTAAAAATTTGGTTCGGGCCTCGAATCCCACTCCGACACCAATTGTTACAGATCGCGGATTAAGATGTTAGTTACCGAGCGGTTTGGTATTGCCGCGACCGTTACAGGATCCCTGACTCACCCGATTCACCCAGAACTTTGGCCGTATCGCACCACAGCTGCTCAATGAGGGAAAAGACAAAAACGACGCAATGCAAGAGGAAAAGGAATAAAACGAGAAGACGTACAGACGAGTAATGGGGTTTATTATTTACACACACAAGCAAAAAGGAGCAATCAAGTTTTATTTACAACACATAAGACGCAGGTGACACAGTGCAAATTTTAGCTTACCTACAGACTTAATTAAATACCCAGGGACAGAACAAACAAAACAAACTCACGTATACAAGAAGGATGGAATGGAATGAATGTTGGAAGGAGGAATGGGAAGGTTCAGCTGGGGCAGATGGTTCGGGCTTGATCCCGCACGGGACGTCGGCTGGACCTCGACGGCCACCGATGCCACCGCTATTTGGTCCCCGCGGGGTAACGGGTTGAAGCTGCCTGGTGGAGTCAACGCTGCCTCTCTGGCTCAGCTCAGGGCGCGTCTGCCGTCTCTGGCGCAACTGCTGGTAATGGCCCTTGGCACCTTCTCTCTCTTGGCCCTGGTGTCTCCTCACCATTGACAACTCAACGCGACCAACGCAACCACTGACCCCTCGACGCCACCACTTCTCACCACCGCAACCAACGCAACCACTGACCCTCCTCTGGCAACCGACTCAGACCAACTCACTACTCACTTCCGTTTGCGCCTTTTATAGCGCCTCCAGCGATTACGCCGCCGGCGTTTTGGACACGCCCATCGGGGTGCTCACCTCGGCCCTGGTTGGTCGCGCGACCCTCGGGCTCCGCCCTGGATGACGACGGGCGGGCACGCCCCTCCTCCCCTCTGACGAGGTGGAGACACGCCTTTCTTCTCCGACTCAAGCACATGGTCAATGGCGGTTATTGGAGGGGAGGTGATTGAGAATCAAGGGCTCAGCAATGACGAGAGGGGATGTAATATGGAAATGGAGGTTTTGGGGATGGGAAGGAAAGGGAGATTTTGGGGATGGGAAGGAAAGGGGATCTATTCTCTTTCACTGGTGCAATGGAGTATTTCAATTAATGGAAGACACAGCCTTACACTAATACACATAATAAGGATATAACTGTCAAAAAAGATATATCGTGTCCTGCATGTATGTTTTATGGACTAACTACGGGAACGCCCTTTGACCTTTATACAACCACAAACGGAGGGAGGAGGGGTGATATTTTACAACAACCTTTTACAACAACATTTTACCACAACAATAAAATAAAAAAACATTCTCATATCCACAACAATATTGTGTGTGTGTGTGTATGTGTGTGTGTGTGTGTGTGTGTGTGTGTGTGTGTGTGTGTGTGTGTGTGTTTGTGTGTGTTTGTGTGTTTTCACGTCTATTAATTAATTACGTACTATTCAAATGTGCCTTTTATCCCTTTAGACTGCTGAGACCCCTTAGACCTTGGAAGACCCTTTAACACTAGACCCGAAAGACCCAGATGACCCAAAAGTCCCTGAGGATCCAAATCATCCAAAAGTCCCCGAAGACCCAAATCACCCAAAAGTCCCCGAAGACCCAAATCACCCAAAAGTCCCCGAAGACCCAAATCACCCAAAAGTCCCTGATGACCCAAATCACCCAAAAGTCCCCGAACACCCAAAAGGTCCCCCAAGACCCAAAAGTCCCCGAAGATTCAAAAGTCCCCAATTAAAATTTGGGCCCTCTCGTTAATAAATATTTGAACTGACATTTCGTGTTCCTTTCATCTTTGTTTTGGCATACTGCATCGACTGGTGGTCAATGGTCAATTAATGGATATTTAAATATAAAGATCCTAGTTTCTTTATGTCTATGCCCTATTAGTATTACCTATGGCTACTGGGGTTGGGGATTTGGGAGAGGGAGGTGGAAGCAGGGGGTGGAGGGGGAACAATTATGTTATTTTAAAAATATTAAAAATAATGCCAGACACCCCCAGTACGCAAATGGTGAGCAAGTCTATAAAGTTTGTACTATAACATTTGTAAATCAGTAGAACATCATCTACTGAAATATTATAATAACTAGCGTGACTCGGCGCGCTCCGCTCGCCTCACCACACGTCATTTCAGAGGGATAGGCATATTTGACCATTTTGGTGTCTTTTGGGTCTTTTTGGTGTTTTGGATCTTCAGGGTCTTTTGGATCCTCTGGGCCTTTAAGGGTGTTTTGGGTCTTCGGGGTCTTTTGGGTATTTAGTGTCTTCAGGGGCTTTTGGGTCTTAAGGGTCTTTTGTTTCCTCTGGGTATTTAATTAAGAGTCTTTGGGGTATTATGGTTATTCGAGGTATTTAAAGGTATTTTGGGTCTTTGGGGGTCTTCAGGGTGTTTTGGGTCTTTGGGGTATTTTGGGTCTATGGGGTATTTTGAGTCTTTGGGGTCTTCAGGGCCATTTGGGTCTTCAGAGTCTTTTTGAGCCTCAGGGCCTTCAAGCATATTTTGGGTCTCTTTGGGGTGTTTTGGGTCTTCGGGGTCTTTGGGGTCTTCAGGGTATTTAAGGTCTTCAGAGTGTTTTGGGTCTTTGGGGTGTTTTGGGTCTTTGGTGTATTTTGGGTCTTTGGTGTGTTTTGGGTCTTTGGTGTGTTTTGGGTCTTCAGGGTCTTTTGGGTCTTCCGGGTCTTTTGGGTCTTCGGGGTTGTTTTTTTTTTTGTTTTGTTTTTGTATACAAGATCGAGGCTCGTGAAAGAGCTAAGTTTAAGGGTCTTTGTGGTCTTCAGGGTGTTTTGGGTTTTCAAGGTCTTTTGGGTCTTCAGGGTATTTTGGGCCTTCGGGGTCTTTTGGGTCTTCCGGGTCTTTGGGGTGTTTTGGGTCTTCAGGGCCTTTTTGAGCCTCTGGCCCTTCAAGGGTGTTTTGGGTCTTTGGGGTCTTCAGGGTATTTTGGGTCTTCAGGGATCTTGGTGGTCTTAAGGGTCTTGGGGGAAATAAAGGGTCGTCATAGGTCTGAGGGGTCTCAGCAGTCTAAACGTAATGAAGAAGGTTAATTAAGAAGGTGTTGATTATTTTTGAGGAAGAAGAAGAAGACGTTTTCGTCACAAATAAACAAACATACATAACGACATATTAACCATATACGTTTGCTCTATTATAATAAATTATTCAGACGGTGTATTTCTCAGCTGGGCCTCTCTCAATGGCAATGACTGGAGTTTTACTTGGTGCAGAATCCTTTGTTATAATTTGTTTCTCCAGTTTATTTCTCCAGCTAAATATTTACACATACTCTCTGAGAGCGTGTTCTCTCGTGCTCAACCGAGGCCATCTTAGTTTGGCAAGGCCACGCCCATCCCCACGTCTACTCGATCAACCCTGAACCTTGCTATGCGCATGCGCAGATAAGAAAGCGTGTCACGTGTCCAGTGTGTTTGACTAATGTCTTTCTGATGATTTATAGTGATGTGTTTTTGTCTGGCGAGAATCTGCTCAAGTATTTCCGAGGTCTTCTGATTTCTCAGAACCAGGATTTGGATACTTCAGATAAATACTTATATCTTGTCTTGATAAAGTTCTTCATTGAAGTTAATTTTACAAAGCTATTATCAGAGAGTGTGCTGGCACTGTCGACTCGACGTACTAACGTAGGGATGACGTGGTATAAAAAATGTCGGCCTCACCCACTGATACAAAACAAAAGTTGGAGTACCTCTTCGTACTCTCGTGGTAGTTTATCGATGACATTTGCATTTCGAGTGTATAAGTTTTATTGACACTTCAAGTGAACAAAACAGTAAAACCCACCAGAGTGTCTTTCACGTGTCCAGCCGTGCATAAATTCTTCGAGAGGGTCCGCCCCTCCCCTCTATCCCCGCCCCTCCCCTCTATCCCCGCCCCTCCCCTCTATCCCCGCCCTATTGGTTAGAGGGAAATCACACCAGTTATTTTGGGCATTTCTAAGTGCAGGTCCTTGTGTGGCCTGAGGCTGTATGAAGACTTTACTCTTTGAGAAACGAGCAATAAGACTATACCTAAGACAATAAAGGAACACATGCAGTGTTTGATTAAGATATCTGTCTAAGATATCTGACTAAGATATCTGACTAAGATATCTGACTAAGATATCTGACTAAGATATCTGACTAAGATATCTGACTAAGATATCTGACTAAGATATCTGACTAAGATATCTGTCTAAGATATCTGACTAAGCTATCTGTCTAAGATATCTGTCTAAGATATCTGTCTAAGATATCTGTCTAAGATATCTGTCTAAGATATCTGTCTAAGATATCTGTCTAAGATATCTGACTAAGATATCTGTCTAAGATATCTGACTAAGATATCTGTCGAAGATATCTGTCTAAGATATCTGACTAAGATATCTGTCTAAGATATCTGACTAAGATATCTGACTAAGATATCTGACTAAGATATTTGATTAAGATATCTGACTAAGATATCTGTCTAAGATATCTGACTAAGATATCTGTCTAAGATATCTGACTAAGATATCTGACTAAGATATTTGATTAAGATATCTGACTAAGATATCTGTCTAAGATATCTGACTAAGATATCTGTCGAAGATATCTGTCTAAGATATCTGACTAAGATATCTGTCTAAGATATCTGACTAAGATATCTGACGAAGATATCTGTCTAAGATATCTGACTAAGATATCTGTCTAAGATATCTGACTAAGATATCTGACTAAGATATCTGACTAAGATATTTGATTAAGATATCTGTCTAAGATATCTGACTAAGATATCTGTCTAAGATATCTGACTAAGATATCTGACTAAGATATCTGACTAAGATATCTGACTAAGATATTTGATTAAGATATCTGACTAAGATATCTGTCTAAGATATCTGACTAAGATATCTGTCGAAGATATCTGTCTAAGATATCTGACTAAGATATCTGTCTAAGATATCTGACTAAGATATCTGACTAAGATATCTGACTAAGATATTTGATTAAGATATCTGACTAAGATATCTGTCTAAGATATCTGACTAAGATATCTGTCTAAGATATCTGACTAAGATATCTGACTAAGATATCTGACTAAGATATTTGATTAAGATATCTGTCTAAGATATCTGACTAAGATATCTGTCTAAGATATCTGACTAAGATATCTGACTAAGATATCTGACTAAGATATTTGATTAAGATATCTGACTAAGATATCTGTCTAAGATATCTGACTAAGATATCTGTCGAAGATATCTGTCTAAGATATCTGACTAAGATATCTGTCTAAGATATCTGACTAAGATATCTGACTAAGATATCTGTCTAAGATATCTGACTAAGATATCTGTCGAAGATATCTGACTAAGATATCTGACTAAGATATCTGACTAAGATATCTGACTAAGATATCTGACTAAGATATTTGACTAAGATATCTGTCTAAGATATCTGACTAAGATATCTGTCTAAGATATCTGACGAAGATATCTGTCTAAGATATCTGTCTAAGATATCTGTCTAAGATATCTGTCTGGGATATCTGTCTAAGATATCTGTCTAAGATATCTGACTAAGATATCTGTCGAAGATATCTGTCTAAGATATCTGACTAAGATATCTGTCTAAGATATCTGACTAAGATATCTGACTAAGATATCTGACTAAGATATTTGATTAAGATATCTGACTAAGATATCTGTCTAAGATATCTGACGAAGATATCTGACTAAGATATCTGACTAAGATATTTGATTAAGATATCTGACTAAGATATCTGTCTAAGATATCTGACTAAGATATCTGTCGAAGATATCTGTCTAAGATATCTGACTAAGATATCTGTCTAAGATATCTGACTAAGATATCTGACTAAGATATCTGACTAAGATATCTGTCTAAGATATCTGACTAAGATATCTGACTAAGATATCTGACTAAGATATCTGACTAAGATATCTGACTAAGATATCTGACTAAGATATCTGATTAAGATATCTGACTAAGATATCTGACTAAGATATCTGACTAAGATATCTGACTAAGATATTTGACTAAGATATCTGACTAAGATATCTGACTAAGATATCTGACTAAGATATCTGACTAAGATATCTGACTAAGATATCTGACTAAGATATCTGACTAAGATATTTGACTAAGATATTTGACTAAGATATTTGACTAAGATATCTGACTAAGATATCTGACTAAGATATCTGACTAAGATATCTGACTAAGATATCTGACTAAGATATCTGACTAAGATATCTGACTAAGATATCTGACTAAGATATCTGACTAAGATATCTGACTAAGATATCTGACTAAGATATCTGACTAAGATATCTGACTAAGATATTTGATTAAGATATCTGACTAAGATATCTGTCTAAGATATCTGACTAAGATATCTGACTAAGATATCTGACTAAGATATTTGATTAAGATATCTGACTAAGATATCTGTCTAAGATATCTGACTAAGATATCTGTCGAAGATATCTGTCTAAGATATCTGTCTAAGATATCTGACTAAGATATCTGACTGAGATATCTGACTAAGATATCTGACTAAGATATCTGTCTAAGATATCTGACTAACATATCTGACTAAGATATTTGATTAAGATATCTGACAAAGATATCTGACTAAGATATCTGACTAAGATATCTATGATATCTGACTAAGATATCAGACTAAGATATCTGACTAAGATATCTGTCTAAGATATCTGACTAAGATATCTGACTAAGATATCTGACTAGGATATCTATGATATCTGACTAAGATATTTGATTAAGATATCTGACTAGGATATCTATCATATCTGACTAAGATATCTGACTAAGATATCTGACTAAGATATCTGACTAAGATATCTGACTAAGATATCTGACTAAGATATCTGACTAAGATATCTGACTAGGATATCTATGATATCTGACTAAGATATTTGATTATGATATCTGACTAAGATATTTGATTAAGATATCTGACTAGGATATCTATGATATCTGACTAAGATATGTGATTATGATATCTGACTAAGATATTTGATTAAGATATCTGACTAGGATATCTATGATATCTGACTAAGATATCTGACTAAGATATCTGACTAAGATATCTGACTAAGATATCTGACTAAGATATCTGTCTAAGATATCTGACTAAGATATCTGTCTAAGATATCTGACTAAGATATCTGACTAAGATATCTGTCTAAGATATCTGACTAAGATATCTGACAAAGATATCTGTCTAAGATATCTGACTAAGATATCTGACTAAGATATCTGACTAAGATATCTGACTAAGATTTCTGACTAAGATATCTGACTTAGATATCTGACTAGGATATCTATGATATCTGACTAAGATATTTGATTAAGATATCTGACTAAGATATCTGACTAAGATATCTGTCTAAGATATCTGACTAAGATATCTGACTAAGATATCTGACTAGGATATCTATGATATCTGACGAAGATATTTGATTAAGATATCTGTCGAAGATATCTGACTAAGATATCTGACCAAGATATCTATGATATCTGACTAAGATATCTGACAAAGATATCTGACTAAGATATCTGTCTAAGATATCTGACAAAGATATCTGACTAAGATATCTGACTAAGATATCTGACTAAGATATCTGTCTAAGATATCTGACTAAGATATCGGACTAAGATATCTGACTAAGATATTTGACTAAGATATCTGACTAAGATATCTGACTAAGATATCTGACTAAGATATTTGACTAAGATATTTGACTAAGATATTTGACTAAGATATCTGACTAAGATATCTGACTAAGATATCTGACTAAGATATATGACTAAGATATCTGACTAAGATATTTGACTAAGATATCTGACTAAGATATCTGACTAAGATATCTGACTAAGATATCTGACTAAGATATCTGACTAAGATATCTGACTAAGATATCTGACTAAGATATTTGATTAAGATATTTGATTAAGATATCTGACTAAGATATCTGTCTAAGATATCTGACTAAGATATCTGTCTAAGATATCTGACTAAGATATCTGACTAAGATATCTGACTAAGATATTTGATTAAGATATCTGACTAAGATATCTGTCTAAGATATCTGACTAAGATATCTGTCGAAGATATCTGTCTAAGATATCTGACTAAGATATCTGTCTAAGATATCTGACTAAGATATCTGACTAAGATATCTGACTAAGATATTTGATTAAGATATCTGTCTAAGATATCTGTCTAAGATATCTGACTAAGATATCTGACTAAGATATCTGACTAAGATATTTGATTAAGATATCTGACTAAGATATCTGTCTAAGATATCTGACTAAGATATCTGTCGAAGATATCTGTCTAAGATATCTGACTAAGATATCTGTCTAAGATATCTGACTAAGATATCTGACTAAGATATCTGTCTAAGATATCTGACTAAGATATCTGACTAAGATATCTGACTAAGATATCTGACTAAGATATCTGACTAAGATATTTGACTAAGATATCTGTCTAAGATATCTGACTAAGATATCTGACAAAGATATCTGTCTAAGATATCTGACTAAGATATCTGTCTAAGATATCTGACGAAGATATCTGTCTAAGATATCTGTCTAAGATATCTGTCTAAGATATCTGTCGAGGATATCTGTCTAAGATATCTGTCTAAGATATCTGACTAAGATATCTGTCTAAGATATCTGACTAAGATATCTGTCGAAGATATCTGTCTAAGATATCTGACTAAGATATCTGTCTAAGATATCTGACTAAGATATCTGACTAAGATATCTGACTAAGATATTTGATTAAGATATCTGACTAAGATATCTGACTAAGATATCTGACTAAGATATTTGATTAAGATATCTGACTAAGATATCTGTCTAAGATATCTGACTAAGATATCTGTCGAAGATATCTGTCTAAGATATCTGACTAAGATATCTGTCTAAGATATCTGACTAAGATATCTGACTAAGATATCTGACTAAGATATCTGTCTAAGATATCTGACTAAGATATCTGACTAAGATATCTGACTAAGATATCTGACTAAGATATCTGACTAAGATATCTGATTAAGATATCTGACTAAGATATCTGACTAAGATATCTGACTAAGATATCTGACTAAGATATCTGACTAAGATATCTGTCTAAGATATCTGACTAAGATATCTGACTAAGATATCTGACTAAGATATCTGACTAAGATATCTGACTAAGATTTCTGACTAAGATATCTGACTAAGATATCTGACTAGGATATCTATGATATCTGACTAAGATATTTGATTAAGATATCTGACTAAGATATCAGTAGTGTAATAATGTTGCTTCTGGGACACCTCCGTTTAACATGGGAAATCCCTATCTAATGTCATTTACCCCTTTGTCTTTTTCAAAAATCATAAACACCTCTATTTCTCCCACCCTCATCTTTATGAACCTTTTGTCTGTAGTACCTATCCTTAATGTTGTTCATTAGACCACTCAAACACTACAAATATTTGTTTTCTCTTATAGACCTATCATCCTTCTTCTACATATCATCTGGCAGATTAATCTTTGACCCACTCAAACATTGACCCATTCACTTCCATATTAATTCTTTCCCTCCCTCATTGCCCCTAAAGACCTCTATTTCTCTCACCCTGTTCTTTACGAACCTTCTAACCTTTTGACATGTTATCCTTATTCATTAGACCACTTAAACACCTGTGATCCTTCTGACCTTATGAACCTTTTAACCTTTTACTCTTAATATCATCTGGTGAATATAACCCACTCAAACAACGACCCTACAAATATTTGTTTATGTGTGGGAAATAATTTAATTCTCCTACAACTCTCCTCACCGTCTAATACATTAACAAAAAATATGTTTGAGTTTGGTTCTTTATTAAGATATTTTAACTGAGCTAAGATAAAATGGTAAACCTCCCTCAATGTTCTTATTTGAGCGCCTCCAGTGCCACATACCATTTTTAAATTAAAGTATATATTTTCCTGACAACCATCAAAGTTTTCCGTCCACTCAAAAATATTTCCATCTTTTTTACCCAATTCACCGGTATTTAAATTAATTCTCTTATTTGTTTTGTGAACTTTTTTACCAGTTGCCTTTTCAATTATACCTATTTGATATTTTTCACATTCATTATGTTTTCCATTTATATACCAAGGTTGATTACACCTCCACTCTTTAGTCTGGTTGATACTTGGTTCTATCATTTATATAATAGTAAAAAAGGCGGCGGTAGCCCGTTAAAATCCCCAACCCCCCCCCCCCCCCCCTTTTTAACTTATCACTTATATATATCTTATCACTTATATATATCTTATCACTTATGTATATCTTATCACTTATATATATCTTATCACTTATATATATCTTATCACTTATATACTTATATAACCATAAGGGAGACTATCAATTCCATTTTCTAAAATAAACCTCTTATCATCAAAAGCCCCCAATGCTTTCTTATTTATCTCTTCTGAATATAATTGATGTTTATAACTTCTTATTCCATTAATCTTTCTAAACTCTTCTTTCTTTGTTGTTAAACAGTTATAATAATCCTTAAAGTTTATTGTTTCTTTAATAACATTTTTCTTTACACCTTTTAACTTCTTATCAGTCTTTTCAACGTTATTCACAATGTATTTATAAGCATAAGCCTTTGACCTCAATCCCACAAATTCACTCATAACATTTCCTCCTAATTCATCCTTGAACTTTCCAATCACCTTTTTATTTTTAGAAGAGAACAACTCACTCTCTGGACTGTAATTACTCGTGTCATAGATATTAATGTCTCTTTTCATGTCTGAATAAACATCGTTGGTATTAATTTTCAAAATAAAACTATCTGTATCCATATAAAGTAGATTAACATCATTTTGATATTTCTTCCTCAAGTTATTATAAAAGTAATCATACATTAATGACTTTGATAAATCAAGAATTGTTGTTCCAATATAAATAGGTTTGTTCATTTCAATACTCTCTTTAATCAAATGGATCGCACAAAAGTTCTCAGTAAAGACCTCAGCTCGAGTAAAACTCGGTCTATTAATTAATTTTGATGCTTGTTCCCAAGATGTTGATAGTCTGATATTTTGTCTTTTCCTCACATTCTCCATAGTCTTACCAAAGACCGCATTATTCATTAATTTATAAAAGTCTTTCTCAAAATCTGTTTTTGACTCTGTTCTTCTTTGTGTATTAAAATCAATGTACCCCTTTAACCAATGACTTTGATTGAACTTTAGAACCCTATGGATCTTCTCTACTCTTAGACCTTTTGATAAATATTGTCGCAAATTTCTTTGGTGTAGAACATAATTTTTCTTGTTATATAATGTAGTAAGTAATTTTTCTGTTGATTCACCTATATCAAACGATCGTTGATAATCACTCAACCATTCTTTCTTTGGACTTTCTTTCTCACAAGCAAATGGGAGATCTTTGTGTAGGTTATGGAGTTCCTCTGGATATTTTAAATCAATTTCAAAATAATAACCAACTTTTTCTTCATCCAATTCTTTTTGTGTAGAGATACATACATCTTGTAAAACGTTTTTGTAGTCTTTTTCCTTTACCCATCTAAGTTTTCCATAAGGAAGAGCCTGAGACATTGCCCAGCCATACAGGTTGTTCGCGTCATAGTACATCAAGTAAGAACTCTCTTTCGTTGGATCATAATTTGGAAGATATTTGTTATTTGCTTTTGCGTATCTACTCGAGCAGACTTGTGAAATTCCACCTCTTTTTGCCTTTTCAATCATCAAAAGCATATCAACATCGATTATCAAATCCAAATCTTGTTTTGTCATTTTCAACATCGCACTCCAGGCCAATCCAGGTGCTGTGTAGTAGTGAGCAGGATCCAATCCATATCCAGTGCGACAAACAGATCTAAAGGCTTCAAATACATCGGCCAATAAAAGCACATCAGTTTTGAGATACAAATCGTGATACTCGCCAAGATTCTTGATGTTATATTTTTCCCAAACATTTTGTGCGTGTACATAATCTTTATCAGATATATGACTATTATTTAATTTGTTATAGAAATTTTCTTTTGAAGGAAGTTGTGTTTCATTGAATCTCTCAAATGAGTCCATATAATCATAGGGGTAAATTCCCTTTTGTGTTAGAAAATCTTTATCTAAAAAATACTCTGAAAGACATGGAAACTCTTTTAGATTTTGAACCAAGTTAACCAATGGACTTGCCATGAATTTAAATGTATCAAGAAATCTGATATGAGTAATAGGAGATGTGTGAATTGTTTTTGTGAATGAAATGTATTTCTGATCCGTGTTTGGAATTGCTGAGATACTTCCAGAAGTCTTTGAGAGTTCCTTGATAAATAGATGTGTATCATAATGAGCGTTGTTATGAAGAAAGACAGGAATGAAAGAGGGGAGTTGATAATTAATATTACAACTTTGATGAGCCGGACCTCTATATTTACCAGTGAGATGACAATGGTCTCTAACCTTTAGACCTTTACCAATTTTCTCCTCACAAATATGACAGACATTGTTTTTTATAAATTCCCTTTTTTCTTTACTTGTTAAGGACATTGGTTTATTGGTTTCTCTCATTATCTTGGTTAATCGAACACAGTCTTTTTCTAGTCGTTTCACAAACTCCTCTGGGGTATTTGAGCCTCTATACATCTCTAACTTGTTATATTTATCACCAACGGATGATTTGATATAATAACAAAAACCACAAGGAGTATGTTTTTGATATTTATTTGTGTATGATTCTTTTGGATCTTGAGAAGCAGTATCAATTTTTTCTAAAATACTTTCAAAATCAGCATATATAACAAATGGATGTTTGATCTTTTTATTTTCATCTTTGAATGTGATCTTTGAGCCTTCTTTAGGCATATTGATTACCGTTGATTTATGTTCGCCACAATAATTTGAATGTTTATCTAATCTTTCTTGTGAATTGAAGAAGTTAAGACAACGCAAACAAATATATATTTTATTTGTTCTCTTACAGACTTGTGGTTTTATTAATTTAGCAATATCTTTGATGTATGTATAATGTGAATTTTCGTCTGAATTAAAATATAGAAGATTAATATGAGTTTGTTTACAATTGTCAGAAAGCTTTAAAACCTGAATGTTGTTTGTTTCTGTTAGACCATAAACATTAACTGATAAATTATTCATCTTTTCAAATTTAGGAATATCATTTAAAGTCATCGGAAACTTTAGATCTTTCGTATTTAATGTATTCTCATATTTTTTATAATGAGATACTCTTTCATCATGAAAATGTGGAGGATGTAAGTGTGCTAAAATAGACCAGAGAAAACATTTATTGTCTTTATTTTTGATATTGATAACTGCTTTTCTATTTTTGATAACACTGGGTAAATCAATGTAAGAAGAAGCTTTTAGAGGATCTGATTTAAGAATATGAATGTCTATGTAAATAATTTTTCCTATATTGAATCCACTTCCTACGATTGAATTATCCACATCTTGCTCTTGTTTAATAAGTTCATCATAGACTCCTGATGTTTTAAAATCTTGATATGAAGATATAAAGTGTGGCTCAGTTCTCATGTATGGTGCATCTATAACTCCTTCATCCTTTGTCATTTCTAATTTTACTCCCATATAAAATTTAAGTGGTTTCATTTCCTTTAGTGTTTTTTCAATCAACGTTTGAACAGCAGGTTTAACTATTTCTACAGCATCAACTATAGACTCTGGTTCAGGAGGTTTGAAGTTAAAGACTCTTATTTTAATATGTCCTTTGAATGCTCCATCAGAGTTTTTAGTTGTGATAAAATTTGATAAATGTAGATTTGTTTTAAGATGTATTTTTAAGCCTTTCTTGAGGATATTTTTATTACATGTAGAACAGTGTTTTGTTTCAGGTGGAAGAGGGGAAAGTTTGTTTAAAATGTTGTATGTATGTTTTGCGGTGAGAATATGTTGTTTATAATATTTTACTTCCTTCTCGCAAGTATCACAATAAACCATATTTATAGCGTGAGAAAACGTGGTGTTTTATATATATCACTGTGCTTAAAATAAAACACTTTTGAGCTTTACAGCTCCGTTTTATATATATCGCTGTGCTTAAACTAAAACACGTTTTCACTCAGAATCATCTAAGTCATAACTATCACATGAATACTCAGAATCATACTCAGAGTCATCAATAAAGCTACTCTCATAACTATCATTTGAGCACAAACTATTAGTATCATAACTATCATCTGTGTTCAATGAAATACTATCATCACCATCGTCCAAGTTCAATGAAATACTATCATCACTATCGTCCGAGTTCAATGAAATAGTAAAATCTTCACTGCTGTATTGACTCATATTTAATTAGCAAGAAAAATATTCCCATCAATATCTATATACTTTCTTTCATTAACAGATTCAATCTCTACAATTTTTATATCAAAAGTTATCTTTAAATAATCTCTAACTATCATAGAACGAAATGACATTTCACCAGAAATATTAACATCATTCATTTTACTTAGATCTACACCCTTTGGATTATTAAAGAAAATACAAATGTCTCCTCTAGAATTATTAATGGTCTTATCATTCTTTTTCAAAGTATCGTGGTCAATCACTTTTTCAAGCTTTGAATAAATTGCCAGGAGTAGAGGAGAAACTTTTGTTAGATTTACTTTAATGGATGTCTTTCCAGGTATAGTTAGAGCTCTTCCTTTAAATGAAATAGAGGGGCTCATGTTATTTTCCATAACTGGTTTTACCCAAAAATTTCCATATTTATCTTTGTTCAATTTAACATCTTTGACATATTTTTCTATATCTTCCACCGAAGTAGAGATTGATTGAAATTTGTCTTTTGTGCTTTGAAACATTGTATTTATTAATGAATAAACTTGCGTTTAGTTTAAGTAAAAATTTACCACATAAATATGATAAGTTCTGAAGGATATTTAGAATTTCCAGACTCTCCATATGATAAATTAGAGAATTGTCCGGCTTGTGATAGAGTGGGGCTTAATGATGAGGATTCATATAAACAATGTTTATTCTGTGATTATATTCTAATTAATGATAATAAGAAATATAAAAAAACATATAACTCTTTTAAATTAGAACCAAAAATGAATTACTTTACAAGATTAATAAGAGAGATGAATGTTAAGCATTATGGTGATAATACACCATTTCTTACAAGGAAAGAGACTCTTTGTATTGAGGAAATGTATAAGGGTTTAATGATATTTATTATTCAAAATAATTTTAATGGAAATGTTAATACAAGATACTACATAAATAAAATAATGAATTATTTTGAAATTAAACCCGAACTCAGGATAAAATATAGAGTTTCTAAAATAGCTCAAAAAAAGTTGGATGACTTGTTTTCCAAATATATAAATGAATGATTTTTTACCCGTTTGGGAAAATAAGATAAAATTTAATAACCATAAAAACATTCCAAATTCATTGAGATGTCTAATAGTTGGTTCAAGCGGATGTGGGAAAACCTGTTTACTTTTAAAGATGCTCCTTGGTCCTAATTTTTTAGATTATGATAATTTAATAATTTTTACAAAGTCAAGTTTTCAACCCGAGTATCAACTACTCTCACAGGGTTTTAATGCAGGTCTTAAAAAGGAAGACATTATCGGTTTATTTAAACTTCAAAACAAACTGAATGATTATAATATTGAAGATATAATACAATTATTTTGTGATACACAGAAATCAAAATCGAAACCCATAACTTGTATTCTCAGTGATAATACGGATGATATACCTTCACCTCAAGATTTAGATAAATCAAAAAAGAACCTCGTCATCTTTGATGATTGTGTTAATGAGAGAAACCAAACAGTAATGGATAGCTACTATACAAGAGGGAGACATTCTTCTTGTAATTGTATATATCTTAGTCAATCATATTTTCAACTCCCTCGACGCTCAATAAGAAACAATGCCAATACTTTTATTTTATTTAAGTTAAATTCAATAGATGTAAATAATTTTTGGAGAGATAATTGCTCTACGTTATGTAGTAAAAAAGAATTTGAAAATTATATGAAACACACGATTGGAAAATATAAATATATTGTTGTGAAACAAGATGAGATACTAAATGATATTTTTCAATAAATAAATACAGAAAATGAATACCGAAGAAAGAGAAAGAAAGTTTAAGGAACATCAACAATTAGTTTCAAAAGTTGTTAAACAACAGGAAGAGATAAAGAAGAAACGGAGACAGAAACTAACTGGTGAAGAAGCCTTTGAAAGAAAACAAGAGAAATTCTTTAAACCACTTTTGAAAACTCAACACTCACCTACAGTTCCCACGGTAGAATTTACTCCGAAAAAACTTCAAATGCTCAAAGATTTTAGTCAGATAACAAAACAAGAACTTGGTGAATTAGAATATGATGACGAGGGATTATTTCGGAAACTTGAGGAGGTAAATCAACCCCCTAATTATGTTGTGGAAGCTCTTCAAAACAATGAATATTCGGCGGGTTCAAAAACCAGAGCAGGTCTCATTCCAACAGAAGAACCAGCAGTGTTTCATCTTGTGGAAGAAAAGGTATTGATATTTAATGATGAATTGATGTTCTTGAGTTCTACTCAACCAAATGTTAAATTAACTCCAAGATTAATGTTTCTTCTAACAAACCCCGGATTCAGCGGTTCAAAATATTTTGAGGAACCACTTGATATGGAAAGAGAGGAAGATAGGGTATATATTGAGTTGCTAAATGCACTTGATTATGGAGTTTCTGTTGCTGGTAAAAGTAAGAAGAATGAGAAGGAGAAACATATTATTGATGCTTTAAGTAAGCTTGGTTCGGGTGTTAGTTTTCTTCCAAATGACCCATCACAATTAGTTAATAGGCTATTATTGTTGTTAGGTAGTAAGAAGGCTGGAAACAACAATTGTTTTAATGAATCCTCAGCCATTTTAGATCAGTTGATGAACATGAAAATAATTAATAAATGTCAATACAAAGATATTTTATTAGATATTAAATAAGATGAGAAGCACAATTCTTAGTTTTAATTTCACAACGAGCGATTACACAGCTTCATTCCCTTACCCACTACAACTTGACCCCCTTACCTCATATGAGGCATCTTTGTTGTCAATGGAAACTTACAATACCCTTTTTAATATCACAGAGAAAAACAACAAGTTTAGTTATAATCCAGGAAGTGGATATAAAACTATAACCGTTTCACCTGGAGCTTACGAGATTTCTCAAATATCTTCAGAAGTCTCTCGCCTTATGAAAGAAAAAGGTGATGAACCAAAAAATATTGTAATAGATATTCAAAAACACACTTCAAAATCAACTATTAAACTTAAAAACAATTATAAAGTTGATTTCACGATTGAAAATTCGTTTAGAGAGCTATTGGGTTTCTCTTCAAAAAAGATTGAAAATAACGGGACGTTTTACAGTGATAATGTTATCCAAATATCCTCCGGTATAAATTCAGTATTAATTCATTGTGATTTGATTGATGGTGCTTATAACGATGGAATAAGAACAAATACAATATTTTCATTCAGTGCATACTCAACCACGATTGGTTATAAATTTAATATGGAACCAAAAAATCTTGTCTATTTACCTGTGTCAGGAAAAACCATATACAGAGTAAGTTTTAGGATAACCGACCAAGATAATCGTATGATATCCTTTAATGATGAAATTATATCCATCAGAATTCACCTACGTGAAGTTTTTCAATAAATAAATAATGGTTATTGTGAGAAAACACGAGTTGGGAAAATATAAAATAATTACAGGGGAGGGCATGTTCCTTTCACCAGACTATACAAGGTATGTGGGTAGAGGATACTATAAACCTAAGAGACAACGAGGTGTAGGTCATCAATTTCGAAATAAAGGAGATGGGATAATTGATACTCTAATGGGTATTGGTTCAACCATCCTTAAACATAAAGACCTAATTGATTCAACTGCTTCTGCCGTGGGCTCCGTTGCGGGTGCTATAAAGAGTATAAAAGATGCTCAAAAGGAGTCTCATAAATTACAAGCAATCAAAGAAATAAAAAAAGGTAAAACTCAACTATCTTCACAAGAACGACAAAAAATCATTAAAATACTTGGGTCAGGGTTTCAACAATTTTAATGCTATATAAATACAAGTATGGAAGCGATTGATAGTATCTATGATTTGGATGATACGATTATCATTTCAAACTCCACTAAAAAGGAAGACTATTTTAAGGTAAATGCTATAACAGGAACAGACTGGAATTCAAACGGAACAAAAAGTTTTGAAATAAATAATCAACAAACTTACTTGAATATAGCTGATAGTTTCTTGCTGTGTAAATTTAAATTCACTAAGGCTGCGAATAATACTAATGCTACACTCGTAAATGATTTCTTCTGGAAAATGTTTGACAGTGTCCGCCTGTATATTGGAACACAAGAGGTTGAAGCGGTTGATTATGTCTCTGCTACATCTGAAATGATGAAATTTACACTATATTCGTTTAGTGATAGAATGGGTAAGGGAGCTGTTGAAGGTTTTATTCCTGATATGTCAACGGGTACAAACGCAGACCCTGGTTATAGTCAAAGGAAGTCAATGTATAATGATGAAACAAAAGCAGTGAATAGTTTTACCGTAGCAGTACCTCTTAAAGGTATATTTGGATTTTGCGATTATGATAAAGTTTTGTATGGTCTTAAAATTAGATTTCAACTACAAAGGAATGATAATGTAAATAGGTTGCTTTTTGGGGATGAAAATGCTTTTGGAGACAACAATAAATTTGTTATTAATGATTTGTGTTGGTATATCAGTGAATATACTCCTAATCTTAAAACGGAAGAGATGTTAAATAGAAGACTTAACTCAAAGAAACCCCTAAATGTATCATACCTTAAAAGAAGATGTCAACACGTTAAACTGGAACACACTACCTACACTTGGAATTTGGGTGTTCTTCAAGGAAAGCCACGATACCTCTGGCTCATTTTTAAAAAACCAGATGGAGAGGACGGTACTAATAAGAATAATGCGCTGAGTGATAATGCTAAGGTGAAACAACTTCGGGTTTCTCTTGATGGCACATTTTATCCGCGAGATAGATTGGAAATTGATTGGGAAAAAAATGATTATGCGGAAGCCTACAAGTCCTACCAAAAGGTGTGTGAAAGTAATGGTAATAATGATCCTATTTTGGATATGGTTGCGTTTCAAAAACTTTATACAATCTACGCAATTGACCTGAGTTCTCAAAAGGAAACTATAAAGTCTAATCGAGTGGATACTTCTCTATACATTGAAAGAGGGGAGAGTGAAGAGGTTAATGCATATTGTTTGCTTTTGGAGGAAACAGAATTACAGATTAATACAGATAATGGTGTTATGATTAATATCACATAGGTTTTTTCTCATAAATAAATGGTTGGGGTATATGTTAATCAAATCAATCTTAATAAATTAACATCTTGTATTCAAAATCAAAAGCCTTGTATTATTAATGTTAATACAATTCAAAGAAAAGGAGCTGTAAGAATTGATGTTTTACTCACACACACACAAGTAAAAACACTAAATGATGTTGGATCACTTAAAATTAAAATGACGAAACCTATGTTAAAGAAATATTCAATAGACGAGTCAAGAGGAGGATTTCTCCCGTTTCTAATTCCTTTATTTGCTGGTTTAAGTGCGGCGGGAGCATTGACTGGTGGTATTTCAGCAGCGGTAAAAACTGCTAACGAAAGGAAGGCACAACTAAAAGCTCAAAAAGAATTGGAAAGACATAACAAGGAGTTGGAGAAACAAATTAGTGGAAGTGGTGTAATTGTAGATTTTGCTCAAAAACTTGAAAGTCTACCTGATAAAGCTAGATTGTTGGTTGGAGATATGCTTTCCTCTATCGCTCAAGCGGGTGTTAAACTAACTAAACGGGGTAATGGATTGTATCTTTCTCATAAATAAATGGATAAATGGTTTAAACAATTTGGAAAGAATACAACGTCAAATATAGAACTAGCTAAGTATTGTAAAACACTAAAAATTGATAATGTGGTTATTTGTATGAGAGATGAATTAATACATATAAATAAGAATACAAAGAATATTATTATGAATTTAGACACACAGAATGGTTCTCATTGGGTTTGTATTCATAATAGTCAGGATAAATATTATTTTGATAGTTATGGTATGCCACCACCTGTTGAAGTAATACAATTCTTACAGAATGGTGTTTATCAAACATTTCAAGTTCAAGAAATTAATTCTAAATGTTGTGGTCAATTATGTTTATATGTATTATTTCAACTCAACAATAATGAAAATTTTTATGATATCATTTTTAATCTAATATAAATGACTTATGTTGGAAAAGATGGTTCTATCTTTGGAAAATCCTCTCAGGATATTGATTTATCAAATTATTATACAAAGGCACAGGCTGAACGACAAAAATATAGTGTAAGTAAAAATATTAATATGAAGAATACTTATAAATTAATCAATTATCCAAACCCTACAGATGCGAATGACTTAATTAGATTAAGTGATTTATCACAATATATATTTTTAAAGAAAACAGCACGTTTTGTGAAACAAGTAAAATTTACAACCACAACACCTGGTTATACTGACCATACACCTTTCCTCATTGAATTTAACTACCTGCTTACAATTGAATTTTATAAAGAAGGACATTTAGTTAATATGCGAATTAATAAATGGGGGTATGATATGCCTGATTTAGGGTATAATTGGTCTTTTTCAATAAACATAGAAGACCTACATGATTTAAATCAGTCTCGTAAAGAAGAATATTATCCACTTGGTGAGGATAAGGATTTATGTGGAAGTACAATTAGTAAACAACAAATACGTGATTTTAAGAAAAGAAAAATATATGATAGTATAGCGATGGTTCGCATGACAAAGAAGGAAGGTAATGAGATAAGGATAGAAAGCCGAGGAATACAAACCGATTTGGTAGTGGGAAGATGGGGTGGTATTACCTGTCATAATATTAATCTCACATATATTTCTGATACATAAATGGCAGGAAGAAGACTACAAGAGAATTATAATTTTTGTATTCAAGGATACCTACAAGAAAAGGGTGCTCGGTATTACATACCTTATGATTTGGAGCATATACATGGGAATTTTGTCATTAAAAACTGGCCTTATACTGATATTGTTAAACCCACAAATAGAGACTTGTTTAAAATATTAAATAAAAATGAACTTCTCAAAGTTATGAAATATAAAACTCTTTTAGAAATCGTCAACAAATCTTATTGGTATCCTATTATGAGAAAAATAATTATAGATACAAGAATATCTCAAAATCCAGATGAGTATATGTATAATATTCTTTGGGGTTCAAACTCAAGGGTAGCAAGGGATGAGGAAGGAGTTGAAGAAGAGAAGGAGGAAAGAGAGAAAAAGGAGAAGGAGGAAAGGGAGAGGGAGGAGAAGGAGGAGAGGGAGAAAAAGGAGGAGGAGAGGGAGAAAAAGGAGAAGGAGGAAGGAGAGAAAAGGGAGAAGGAGGAAAGAGAGAAAAAGAAGAAGGAGGAGAGGGAGAAAAAGGAGAAGGAGGAGAGGGAGGAAAGGGAGCAAAGAGAGAGGGAGGAAAAATATAAAAAGATGGAAATCAGTGAGATTCGTAAAAGATTGAGTGTATTACAGCAAATAAATCAATCTCAACGCACCGAAGAGGAAATTAAAGAATTAACAACTCTTATGAAGATAATGGTTTCAAAAATAACAACGTCAATGTCTTCAATTTCAGGGAGGAGATTTAAACGAGAAAGTGGTGAAGAAGAAGAAGAAGAAGAAGGAAAAGATTATGTGATTGATGATGTTGGTGTCATTGACTTTAGTTAGTTTTTATTTGTAAATAAATGGAGGAGAGAGTGAAGGCATTCCTTAGGATTCTTTATGTTTTAAAAATAAAGATTGAAATGTATATGTTGAAAACCAAAAAGGTTTTGATACTCTGTCGGAATTTTTCTGATAAATAAATATGAGTTATTGTCTCAAATGTAAAAAGAAAACTAAATCTAAAAATATCTCTTATGTTAAAGCTAAAAATAATAGAGTTTATCAAAAAGGAATATGTCAAGTATGTGGCTCTAAAAAGTGCCAATTCATCTCTCCTAAAAGAGGAGGAGACATACAAAAGTTTCTGTCAGGAAGTAAATTTACAACAACTGGAATTCCAGGGGAATTACACCTTCCAGGGTATTCTTTCTGTGGTCCAGGAACAAACTTGGATAAAAGATTAGATGAGGCTGACAATCCTAAACCTTGGTCTAAACCTACAAATAGGGTTGATGAAGTGTGTATGAAGCATGATATTGCTTATGGGAAAACCACTACGTTGACTGAAAAACATAAAGCCGACAGCGAAATGTTGTATAATTTGTCTTTGATACAAAATCCAACGTTGAGAGAGAAAGTTGATAGGTTTATTGTGAGAAATTTGATAAATGCTAAATTGAAACTTGGTCTTGGTTATTCCTCAAAAAACTATTAGGCTCTAATGATGTCATCAAGACTGAGGAGCTTTTGGCTGAAGAATTACACAAACCTATAATCACAAAGTTTAAAAGAAGGAAGGTTTATTCTAAATACACCGACCACATATGGTCCGCTGATTTAATTGAATTGAATAATGACAGGGGATACAGGTATGCTTTAACCGTTATTGATTTGAGGAGTAGATTTGCCTGGGTTGTCCCTTTAAAAAATAAAAGGGGTGATACTTTAATGTTAGCCTTTAAGCTAATATTTGATCGGGATAAAAGGAAACCAAAGAAGTTATGGACTGATGAGGGAACAGAGTTCTATAACAAAATATTCATGAAATTTCTTAAGGGGAAGGGTATTAAATTATACAGCACCTTTAATGAAGGAAAGGCAGTTGTTATTGAGCGTTTTAATCGTACTTTAAAAGAGAAATTATATAAAAAATTCACACAACTCGGTTCTAAAAAATGGGTGTATTTAATTCAGGATATTGTAGATAATTACAATAATACAGTTCATTCATCAACAAAATCAAAACCATCAGAAACATTTACAAAATTAGAATATGAAAAGGAGATTAATTTGAGAAAGCCCAAGTTTAAAGTTGGTGATATTGTAAGAATATACAAATGGAAAAGTCATTTTGAGAAAGGTTATACACAAAAATGGACTCGTGAATTATTTAAAATCATTGATGTAATGGATACAGTCCCTTGGACCTACAAATTATATGATTTAAATGGAGAAGAAATCTTGGGTTCATTTTACTCGCAAGAATTACAAAAAACACAAGTAAGCAGATAATACCCTTGAAAATAATAAATAAATAAATAAAATGTAATGGGGATACGTTTTTAAATCTGTGAACCCCAAACACAGAATCACACAACTTTTTAGTTGGGGCTTAACTTTTGTGTGTGCATAATGGGGATACGTTTTTAAATCTGTGAACCCCAAACACAGAATCCCACAACTTTTCAGTTGGGGCTTAACTTTTGTGTGTGTATAATGGGGATACGTTTTTAAATCTGTGAACCCCAAACACAGAATCCCACAACTTTTTAGTTGGGCCTTAACTTTTGTGTGTGTATAATGGGGATACGTTTTTAAATCTGTGAACCCCAAACACAGAATCCCACAACTTTTTAGTTGGGGCTTAACTTTTGTGTGTGTATAATGGGGATACGTTTTTAAATCTGTGAACCCCAAACACAGAATCCCACAACTTTTCAGTTGGGGCTTAACTTTTGTGTGTGCATAATGGGGATACGTTTTTAAATCTGTGAACCCCAAACACAGAATCCCTCAACTTTCCAGTTGGGGTTTAACTTTTGTGTATGTGTGAGTGAGTCATAATAATATACAAACCCTAACCCAACCCCATCCCTAACCCAAACCCATCCCTAACCCAAACCCATCCCTAACCCAAACCCATCCCTAACCCAACCCCATCCCTAACCCAACCCATTCCTAACCCAACCCCATCCCTAACCCAACCCAATCCCTAACCCAACCCCATCCCTAACCCAACCCCATCCCTAACCCAACCCCATCCCTAACCCAACCCCATCCCTAACCCTCACATTCAAAATCCCAACCCTAACCCAACCCCATCCCTAACCCAACCCCAACCCATCCCTAACCCTCACATTCAAAATCCCAACCCTAACCCAATCCCATCCCTAACCCAACCCCAACCCTCACATTCAAAATCCCAACCCGAACCCAACCCCATCCCTAACCCAACCCCAACCCTAACCCTGACATTCAAAATCCCAACCCTAACCCAACCCCATCCCTAACCCAACCCCATCCCTAACCCTCACATTCAAAATCCCACCCAAACCCTAACATAATCTTTTTTTTCTTCTTTTTTAAAAATATGTATTTCATTTTTATTTTTTTTCCTCTTCTTCCAATTCTGTCTTTCAAGGCTTTCAAGTTTGAAGAAGTAGAAATGGGAAGAAAGAATTTTCCAGCATTTTCTTCCTCGAACTTTCTTGATATTGCTTAAATCAAGCGTCATTAAACAAAGAACATTGTTCATTGCTTTAGAATCCAAAGAGTCTCCAAGATGGACCCCACAGGTAGAGTCTCCAAAATAAAACCAACTTTCCAAGTTCCCAAGGTATAACCACATTCCTGTTGAGCCTCCAAGATAGGTATCACATTCCGAGTCATCAAAACAAAACCCCCATTCCGAGTCTCCAAAAATATAACCATCTTTCCAAGTCCCCAAGGTAGAACCACAATTTTCAGAAATATTTGGGGTTTCCGTGATAAGTCTCACATTGTATAACTGCGGACCATCAGGGAAAACTTCCCTTTCCCAATTTTTTAGGGTTTCTATGATGTGTCTCACATAGTATAACTGCGGACCATCAGGGAGAACTCTCCTTGCCCAATTTTTTAGGGTTTCTATGATGTGTCTCACATAGTATAACTGCGGACCATCAGGGAGAATTCCCATTTCACAATTTTTTAGGGTTTCTATGATGTGTCTCACATAGTATAACTGCGGACCATCAGGGAGAACTCTCCTTGCCCAATTTTTTAGGGTTTCTATGATGTGTCTCACATAGTATAACTGCGGACCATCAGGGAGAATTCCCATTTCACAATTTTTTAGGGTTTCTATGATGTGTCTCACATAGTATAACTGCGGACCATCAGGGAGAACTCTCCTTGCCCAATTTTTTAGGGTTTCTATGATGTGTCTCACATAGTATAACTGCGGACCATCAGGGAGAATTCCCATTTCACAATTTTTTAGGGTTTCTATGATGTGTCTCACATAGTATAACTGCGGACCATCAGGGAGAACTCTCCTTGCCCAATTTTTTAGGGTTTCTATGATGTGTCTCACATAGTATAACTGCGGACCATCAGGGAGAACTCCCCTTTCCCAATTTTCAGAAATTTGTGGGTCTCCAATGTATGACTTGTATTCTGGCTCATCAAGGTAGAACTTGTTCAGTGGGTTTTGTTTTGATAACTCACAACAAGTATCATCATGGTAAAACTCTTTTTCAGGATTTTGTGGATCTCCAAGGTATAACTCTTTGGCTGGGTCATCAAGGTAGAACTCGTTCTGGGGGTCTTGGTTGTTCAAAATGTCTTCAAACAAAAAAATAACTTCATCCCAAGTTGTGTTAAAAGCAGAATTTTCATTTCGTATCTCAGATACAATTTCCTGTGAAAGAAAATAACAATGTATTAATTTAATACAATATTTTTTATTTGTATAAATCAAGCTCTATGAATATTAAAATTAACTTTGTTAACTCTTACACGAGTCTCATCTAAAAAAAAAAATTAAAATAAATAATTAAATAAATAATTAATTAAATAAATAAATAAATAAATAAACAAACTTACCTCCATTGATAAGAGGTTCGAGTCCAGTTCATCAATCTGAAGGTTGAGTTCTACACAGGTAGTAGGACTCCAAGGAATAGCAAAGTTATCCCATTCCATTTCGGCATAGGAGTCCATTCTCAAGTGAAGCAGAAAGCGTGTTTGAAAAAGCCTGTGTGGTCGGTGCCTTTTATAAGAAGGGCTGGGTGTGTGTCATTTCCTGTGGAAATTCCCTGGGCGTGTCTTAACTGGAAATGATGTGATGGAAATTCCCTGAAAATGATGTAATGTTTTACCTGGAAATGATACAATGCTGAAGAGTTTATAAAGTGGGTGGGACTTAGCAAAAGTGGGCGGAGCTTAGCAAAAGGGGGTGGGACATAGCAAAAAGTGGGCGTGGCTTAACAAAAAGTGGGCGGGCTTAGTAAAAGGTGGGCGTGGCTTACCAAAAAGTGGGCGGGGTTTTTCCAAAAAGTGGACGGAGCTTAACAAAAGGTGGGCAGAGCCTACCAAAAAGTGTGTGGCACTGGAGGCGCTCAAATAAGAACATTGAGGGAGGTTTACCATTTTATCTTAGCTCAGTTAAAATATCTTAATAAAGAACCAAACTCAAACATATTTTTTGTTAATGTATTAGACGGTGAGGAGAGTTGTAGGAGAATTAAATTATTTCCCACACATAAACAAATATTTGTAGGGTCGTTGTTTGAGTGGGTTATATTCACCAGATGATATTAAGAGTAAAAGGTTAAAAGGTTCATAAGGTCAGAAGGATCACAGGTGTTTAAGTGGTCTAATGAATAAGGATAACATGTCAAAAGGTTAGAAGGTTCGTAAAGAACAGGGTGAGAGAAATAGAGGTCTTTAGGGGCAATGAGGGAGGGAAAGAATTAATATGGAAGTGAATGGGTCAATGTTTGAGTGGGTCAAAGATTAATCTGCCAGATGATATGTAGAAGAAGGATGATAGGTCTATAAGAGAAAACAAATATTTGTAGTGTTTGAGTGGTCTAATGAACAACATTAAGGATAGGTACTACAGACAAAAGGTTCATAAAGATGAGGGTGGGAGAAATAGAGGTGTTTATGATTTTTGAAAAAGACAAAGGGGTAAATGACATTAGATAGGGATTTCCCATGTTAAACGGAGGTGTCCCAGAAGCAACATTATTACACTACTGATATCTGACTAAGATATCTGACTAAGATATCTGACTAAGATATCTGACTAAGATATCTGACTAAGATATCTGACTAAGATATCTGTCTAAGATATCTGACTAAGATATCTGACTAAGATATCTGACTAAGATATCTGACTAAGATATCTGACTAAGATTTCTGACTAAGATATCTGACTAAGATATCTGACTAGGATATCTATGATATCTGACTAAGATATTTGATTAAGATATCTGACAAAGATATCTGACTAAGATATCTGACTAAGATATCTGTCTAAGATATCTGACTAAGATATCTGACTAAGATATCTGACTAGGATATCTATGATATCTGACTAAGATATTTGATTAAGATATCTGACAAAGATATCTGACAAAGATATCTGACTAAGATATCTGACTAAGATATCTGACTAAGATATCTGTCTAAGATATCTGACTAAGATATCGGACTAAGATATCTGACTAAGATATTTGACTAAGATATCTGACTAAGATATCTGACTAAGATATCTGTCTAAGATATCTGACTAAGATATCTGACTAAGATATCGGACTAAGATATCTGACTAAGATATTTGACTAAGATATCTGACTAAGATATCTGACTAAGATATCTGTCTCAGATATCTGACTAAGATATCTGACTAAGATATCTGACTAAGATATCTGACTAAGATATCTGACTAAGATATCTGACTAAGATATCTGACTAAGATATTTGACTAAGATATTTGACTAAGATATTTGACTAAGATATCTGACTAAGATATTTGACTAAGATATCTGACTAAGATATCTGACTAAGATATCTGACTAAGATATTTGACTAAGATATGTGACTAAGATATCTGACTAAGATATCTGACTAAGATATCTGACTAAGATATCTGACTAAGATATTTGATTAAGATATCTGACTAAGATATCTGACGAAGATATCTGACTAAGATATTTGACTAAGATATTTGACTAAGATAATTGACTAAGATATCTGACTAAGATATCTGACTAAGATATTTGACTAAGATATTTGACTAAGATAATTGACTAAGATATCTGACTAAGATATCTGACTAAGATATTTGACTAAGATATCTGACTAAGATATCTGACTAAGATATCTGACTAAGATATTTGATTAAGATATCTGACTAAGATATCTGACTAAGATATTTGACTAAGATATTTGACTAAGATAATTGACTAAGATATCTGACTAAGATATCTGACTAAGATATTTGACTAAGATATTTGACTAAGATAATTGACTAAGATATCTGACTAAGATATCTGACTAAGATATTTGACTAAGATATCTGACTAAGATATCTGACTAAGATATCTGACTAAGATATTTGATTAAGATATCTGACTAAGATATCTGACTAAGATATCTGACTAAGATATTTGACTAAGATATCTGACTAAGATATTTGACTAAGATATTTGACTAAGATATCTGACTAAGATATTTGACTAAGATATCTGACTAAGATATCTGACTAAGATATCTGACTAAGATATCTGACTAAGATATCTGACTAAGATATCTGACTAAGATATCTGACTAAGATATCTGACTAAGATATTTGACTAAGATATTTGACTAAGATATTTGACTAAGATATCTGACTAAGATATCTGACTAAGATATTTGACTAAGATATCTGACTAAGATATCTGACTAAGATATCTGACTAAGATATTTGATTAAGATATTTGACTAAGATATTTGACTAAGATATCTGACTAAGATATTTGACTAAGATATTTGACTAAGATATTTGACTAAGATATCTGACTAAGATATCTGACTAAGATATCTGACTAAGATATCTGACTAAGATATCTGACTAAGATATCTGACTAAGATATCTGACTAAGATATTTGATTAAGATATCTGACTAAGATATCTGTCTAAGATATCTGACTAAGATATCTGTCTAAGATATCTGACTAAGATATCTGACTAAGATATCTGACTAAGATATCTGACTAAGATATCTGACTAAGATATTTGATTAAGATATCTGACTAAGATATCTGTCTAAGATATCTGACTAAGATATCTGTCGAAGATATCTGTCTAAGATATCTGTCTAAGATATCTGACTAAGATATCTGACTAAGATATCTGACTAAGATATCTGACTAAGATATCTGTCTAAGATATCTGACTAAGATATCTGACTAAGATATCTGACTAAGATATCTGACTAAGATATCTGACTAAGATAACTGACTAAGATATCTGACTAAGATATCTGACTAAGATAACTGACTAAGATATCTGACTAAGATAACTGACTAAGATATCTGACTAAGATATCTGACTAAGATATCTGTCTAAGATATCTGACTAAGATATTTGACTAAGATATTTGACTAAGATATCTGACTAAGATATTTGACTAAGATATTTGACTAAGATATCTGACTAAGATATTTGACTAAGATATTTGACTAAGATATCTGACTAAGATATTTGACTAAGATATTTGACTAAGATATTTGACTAAGATATTTGACTAAGATATTTGACTAAGATATCTGACTAAGATATCTGACTAAGATAACTGACTAAGATATCTGACTAAGATATCTGACTAAGATAACTGACTAAGATATCTGACTAAGATATCTGACTAAGATAACTGACTAAGATATCTGACTAAGATAACTGACTAAGATATCTGACTAAGATATCTGACTAAGATATTTGACTAAGATATCTGACTAAGATATTTGACTAAGATATCTTGGCACCTTTGCTCCAAGATTGGGTATCCTCTGAGTACCATATACCATTGTGTTATTCCACATTGTAAAAAATTACAGAAACAAGTGAATAAAAAAATTTATGCTAAATTAAAAAGGCAATGTAGGGATGACAATCTACAGTCTAAAAAAGGTTCTCAACAAGATAGGGATGATGTTGGTTCAGAGAGTAGCTAACAGTTTTGCCATCACATAACAATCCCTGCATCACTGCCTCCAGACTATTGTCTAGGGCTAGGCCGATCTAAAAGTATTAGAAGCGCCTATATTTCATTTCTGCATAAGTATAAGAAGCTCCAATATAATTTCAGGGACTTCTTGCAGCTTCAGATGTCTTTCCTACTTTTCTTTTTTTTAAATCAACTTAGAGTAACCAATCACAAATGGAGATAATTATAGAATGCTGTTATTAGAGATGTTCATGCAGTTTGTACGAGGTTGACGAACATGTACTGATATTATAACATTATACTTGGGCTGCTAATTTGTAGAGTCTCAGTATGTGATACACTACAGGAGTAATCAAGTACTGTTGTAACCAGTGGAGTTTTTGTAGAAGCTTGAATCAATAACTGATGAGTGTAGATGAGGCAGTGATGCAGGAATTGTTATGTCATGGCAATGCTGTTAGCTACTCTCTAAACCAACATCATCCCTATCTTGTTGTCAGGTTGTCAGTCAGCCATGTTAGGTTGACTCAACCATGAAGTCGAAGGAACTGTCCATAGAAGTCTAAGATAGAATTGTGAGGGTATAAAACATCTGGGGAAGGGTATAAAAACAATTTATAGAGTGTTGAAAGTTCTCCAGAGCACAGTGAGCTCCATCATTAGGAAATGGAAAGAATATGGAACGACCCAGACTATTCGTAGAGCTTGTCATCCGACCAAACTGAGCATCCGGGCAAGGATGACCTTGGTCAGGGAGGTGACAAAGAACCCAATGAACACTGACAGAGATATAGAATTCTTTGGCTGAGATGGGAGAACCTGCTGGAAGGACAACAGTCTCTGCAGCACTTCACAAATCTAGGCTTTATGTAAGAGTGTCCAGATAGAAGCCACTCTTGAGAAAAAGGCACATGACAGCACGCCTGGAGTTTGCAAAAAGGCACGTGAAAGACTTTGAGTGCATGAGGCAAAACATTCTGTGGTCTGATGAGACGAAAATTGAACTCTTTAGCCTGAATGCAAAGAGCTACGTCTGGCATAAACCGAGCATAGCTCATCACCCATCTAACACTATTCCTACCGTGAAGCATGGTGGCGGCAGCATCATGCTATGGGGATGCTTTTCAGCGGCAAGAAGTGGGAGGTTTGTAAGGATGCGGCGGCTGAAGGTACTGGGGGACTTGTGAGGATAGAGGGAACAATGAATGGAGCCAAATACAGGCAAATCCTTGAGGAGAACCTGCTTCAGAGTGCAAAAGACTGTGGCAAATATTTACGTTTCAACAGGACAACATGCATACAGCCAAAGCAATATTGGAATGGCTTCAGAACAAGTCCCTGAAAGTCCTTGAGTGGCCCAGCCAAAGCCCAGACTTGAATCCCATTGAGAATCTGGAAAGACTTGAAGATTGCTGTTAACCGACACTCCTCATCCAACTTGACAGAGCTTGAGCAAATCTGCAAGGAAGAATGGGACAAACTCCATAAATCCAGATGTGCAAAGCTGATACAGACATACCCAAGAAGACTCAAAGCTGTAATCACTGCCAAAGGAGCTTCTACAAAGTATTGACTCAGGGGGTTGAATAGTTATGTAAATGAGATATTTCTGTGTTTCATTTATGATTATTTTGTAAAAACTTAGAAAAGTTTTTTTTTCCCCACTTTGACATTATCGGGCATTGTCACGTTCCTGACGATAAAAATCTCTTCAAGGAACGGATAGCCAATGCGAGCTTTAACTCCGAGGAGATGATCAAACAGCAGATTTTATTATATGCGGGAGGAAGAAAGAGAAGGGGGAGGGATGAAGGGTCTCACCTGTCAATCCTGCTTGCAGTCCCAAAGCCTGGAAATAAAATATAGTCGAACAAAGACAGGAATTGGAATGTACAAAAATAACAGGTTTATTTGTCGGAAGGCCGGTAACAAAGAAAATGTACGATAAAATAACTAAATTTCCTATATTGGGACGTCCCCACACCAGACTCGAAAAACAGAACAAAGTGATATATAAAAACGAAAATAATGGTGCGATTTAATAGGCACTTAGCTCAAATTGGCTGAAGTATCCTGTCAGGAATAGTGTCAGCCCCAAACTCGCCGTCCGGACGCGGCTCCGTGCATGGTGGGAAGAAAGGCCGCAGTCTGCTTCGTTCACCAGACTGCGCCTACCAGCGCGGAGCAGGCCTCGCGGTCCGTCTCGAACGGCAGGCGCGCAGCCTGCTTTCCAACCGCATCGGCAAAACACCAGCTATTCCGCCTCGTCCCGACCACCACTGGCAAGATCTCAGAACACGACCGCCGCGATGAAGCCCGATGGAGAGAGAAATGTCAGCACACAGCCGCCTCCCACCAAAGTCCGGAACCAAGAGAGGAAAAATGTCTGCCAACAATTGTTTTTATTATCCCGACTCTGACGTCATCATCCTCCAATCCCCTAGCACCTCGCGCTCCAGGCTCAGCTCGCCACCAATCAATATGCAGTCCGCCTTCATGACGCAGTCCCCTTTCAATAAAAAACGTCCCGCCCAATCACGGCCCTTCTGGACATGGCTCTCGGCCTGCTTGTCTTTGTGGCGATGCAGCCGCTGCTGTGCTATCGGCAGTGTTCATAACTGGCCTCCGGTTGGTTTTTATTGTCCAATAATTGCAACTATTGGGTGATTTGGACAACGTGTCTGTGCTGTGCCTTAAGGGACAAAGGAATAGCTACAGAGGTATGACGTACAAGGGATACTTAACATAATCCCTACAACTAGTTAACACCAAGGCCATCCTCGTATGACCACGAAGATACAAGCTTAACCCAACATCCGGGCTAAACAAATACTTATTACATGGGGTGATTCTACCCGACATTCCAAGCACCTACCTATACATTCTACCTGGTCCTAAGGTAGCCATTACCCCCCCACAAACGTAACAATATTATGTAGATCAGCGACAATAAATAATGTACGATCGAGATCGACCCGATGTTGATGAGTGACAATAAATCTCAATAAAAGCCATCACAAATTACGGGTTGGAACCGTCCATTCGACGGTACAGCCTTGCGAGCATGCCAAAGCCTGGATCCTCGGCCTAGCATCAGGTGTGCCTATGTCTTCCTAATTTATGAGACATCATACGGACGTAAATGAACACTCATTTTACATTGCACACGTTGCACATCATGTGCAGCGAATTTCACCTCCCTGTGTTTTGTAATTGTTGTTATTTTTAAAAAAAACGCTTCTGTACATCACACTTGAGGCTCAGTTTGCAAGTCACCTTCTACATTTCCAATATAAGAGACTGCAATTACTGTTATTTTGGGTATTTTGGGTCCTCTGAGTCTTTTGGATATTTGGAGTCTTTAAGCGTCTTTTTGATGTTTTGGGTCCTTGGGGTCTTTTTGGTTCTCTGTGTGTTTTTGGGTATTTTGAGTCCTTGGGGTCTTTTTGGTTCTGTGGGTGTTTTGGGTATTTTGAGTCCTTGGGGTCTTTTTGGTTCTGTGGGTGTTTTGGGTATTTTGAGTCCTCGAGGTCTTTTGACCATAGTGAACAGTCATTTAAAAAAGATTTTCCATTCAAACCTACCCTTATAAAACCTTATGATTGTACTGTCTTTGTCCTGCACGTGATTTTAGTACCGAGCCTCCAACTCCATATTACCCAAATATTCCATAATACCTAATCATATGGTGCATCTTGTATCGCTCACGTGATTGAAGAATCCTGCAATTATTTGATGAACCACACCAAACGCTTGTTCCATTGTAATCTGATTTCGACAGAAACACAGAAATGAGCAAACAATCGATTGCGCATTCAAAATGTACTTATTAAACATTGATCTCAGGCCAAATGAAGAGTTTGTATAAAAACCACAAGCTAGACCAGGACCTTTAGGAGATATCACTGTACTTTTACATGACTTACAAGGACATCACGAAACGAAAGGACAAATCTATACAGTATATTGGATTTGAACCCGCAATCCCACAACCACAGACGGGGAGCACCAAGTCTTGCCAATGCTCATCACGTTTCTTCTACGCACACATCGATCTTTCAGCATGTGACCGTGGCCTAAAATGATAACCAAAATACCAGGTGGTGGAGTTATAACGACCATCGATTGTGTTTTGACTTTGATAAAAAACATTTTCATTCCGTAATTACAAGTCTCAAGTTTCCATGCAAGATGGAGTTAAACTCGAATGCAATGGAACGGGACAAGTTTCCGATAGTTTCTCGTAATTAATTCATTGTAATCAACTGCGGTGAATTGAAATGATTCGACATCTGCAGAAAGAAACTTTTTTTACAAGTTTAACAAGTCAGCAATAAATAAATAAATCAATTGATTAATAGGTAATTCCCAGTGTTTGTGAGTTTGTGAAGCAAACTTAATCAGTCGTTGGGATCAATCATTTAGTCGTAATAATGAATTGCAAAATCATTATTCGGCCGAGGAGGATTTTGAGCAGATAGAGAAACTTGTGCTGAATTGGAAAATCCATCGTTTGGAGCTTTGATCCAGCAGAGGGCACCGTCTGACCAGCTCTCGGTCTGAAATGGTTTGCAAACGTCACAATCAGTCCATTGTTGCCGTGGTTTTACATTGTGATGGTTTTGTCTTCTTTTGATGGTTAAATTGTTTGTTCTTAACAAACTCTTAACAGATAGTGGAGTTATAAACTTTTACAGGCTAGTGTGAATGATCCCCCTTTTCCCTATCAACCTGCCCTCCCTCTCTAACACAAACTCTCGGTCCACCTTCATGTATTCATGAAGTGCTGAGGGAAAAAAGAAAAAAAAAGTGCTGAGGGAAATGTTTCCGGATCGGGTGATCTCGTTGCGTGGCGAAGTTGGGTGGCCGGCCCGTTCCCCTGACCTCGCCCCTCGTGATTGTTTTCTGTGGGGCTACCTTAAATCACGAGTGTATACTCATCGACCCCAAACTCTTGAAGCCCTTAAGGTTGCTATTCAGCAGGAGATAGCCGTTGTTCCACCGACATGACCCGTCGAGCCATGGCAGCCTTCAGAAATCGCCTCCAAGCGTGTATAGACAATGACGGCCACCATTTGGAGGATGTCATCTTTAAAACATGATGAATAAAAACTGTATTGAATGAAGTTTCATGTGTGCAAATAATATCTTGATTATCTTTAACCATTTTTTTTTTCATTTACCTTTGAAATGTGGGAGGTTTTTTTGGGTCACCCTGTACTTGCCTACAGGTCACAATTTTAAACCAATCTTCAGGAAACTTCACCAAATGCTAGAGTTCGTGGTCCGACAAAATCCTATATATTTTTGAGGTGAAAAGATCAAAAGGTCAACAACCATTTCAAATTTCTAAAATCCTCAATTTTCATCCGATTGACTTGAAAATTGAATGGGATTTACATATCAGTTAACTGAATTCAACCAACAACAATTTTTGAGGTCAACAGGTCACATGGTCAACATAGGCCAATAGGTCAACATAGGTCCAATGTCCATGGGTTAACCACTTTTTTCAAATTTCTAAAATCCTCAATTTTCATTAGATTCACTTGAAAATTGAATGGGATTTACATATCAGTTGACTGAATTCAACCAACAACTCTTTGAGGTCAACATAGGTCACAAGGTCAACATAAGCCAAAGGTAAACCACTTTTTTCAGAATTTATAAAATCCTCGATTTTCAGCCGATTAACTTAAACTTTGAAGGCGATTTGCATACCAGGTCACTGAATTCAACCACTACTTATTTTTGAGGTCAACAGGATGCTCTACTGAGTGCCATTCTACCTCGTTCTGTTTTGCCAAGTGTCGCTCTATGAGTGATTTTTCATTTGTGTGTGTTTGTCCAGGCGATATCTCAGCCATCCTTTGAAATAGGAAGCTGAAATATCGGCACAATAGCACGTGCTTTGGCAAAAACGGTATTTTTTGTTTTTTAATTAATCAATTGATTGATTTGTTATTTAATTATTATCGATAAAATAAATACTTATTTATTTTCTTTCTCATCTGGGCAATATCTCAGTCACCTTTTGAGCTGATATTTGGACATGCCAATGACCAAGTGATTTGGCTGTAAAGGCTATTTTTGATTTATTGATTAATCAATGAATCGATTTATTCTTTAATTATTCAATTAATGACTTAATTCATTTTTTTTAAAGTTAGATTCGGATGAAACGGTGGTGGTTTAGGTATTATATTAGCCAATTGATAAATTATTTAATTATTATTATTATTATTATTTATTTATTTATTTTCATTATTAATTATTTATTTATTTTCTTTCTCATCTGAGCAATATCTCAGGCACCTTTTGAGATAGGAAGCTAATATTTGGACATGACAGTGATCAAGTGATGTGGCTATAAAGGATATTTTTAATTTATTGATTCATCAATTAGTTGCTTAATTATTTATTGATTAATCAATTAATTATATATATTTTTCAATTAATGACTTATTTAATTAATTTTCAAAAAGTTACAGCTTTGGATGAAGTACTGGTGTTTAGTTATGCTATTCGCCAATTGATTAAGAAAATATTTTATGATCGTTATTTATTGATTTTAATTACGCAATTAATCATTCAATGATTGTACACCTCTCCCACCCAATTCAGTCTCTATGAGCTGCACGGCGGTATTGCCTCGGGTGCTTCAGCAATGCTGCGCTGGAGGATATTTATTTATTTGGCAACAGGGCGGTGTACTTTGAATGTATCTGTACTTGTTTCTCCTTGAGGCTTAGATACGAGAATATAAATAAGCCTGTTCAGGGTTGGAGAATGTTTTGATCATTATGTAGACCAGGTTTGTCCAAAAAAAAAAAAAAAAAAAAAAAAAAAACATTGAAAGATAAGTGAAGAAGAGAGAAGTGATGATGTTAATTAGAAGTTGTCTTCTGATGAAGTTTTCCATGGATGTGTCGTTTTCTGCCAGTGCAAATAATGGAAGCACTTTAGTGCCGGCTCTTCCCACCAATTTTTAGAAAATTATACCAAGAAAAAAAAGAAGAAGAGATTGTGTGTGAATAAGTTGCATTTTAATTGTGAAGCTGATAAATTGTAATAATTTGGTTTCCTTAATTACACGTTTCTGCAGTTCCCGACAAGCTGCCTGAATATCATGTGACATCAACCGTACTGATTCCGATTAAAAACTCATCTTTGTTACACATGCTGTTCCAACAGGATTAAAGTCTTAAACAGGAAAAAAAAAAAATCCCATTTGGCAGATTGAATGTCGAAATATTAAAGGGTTTTTGAAAAGATAAATAAAATATAGGAATAAATTAACTTTTCATTGTACAGGGGCAGATGCTGTCATTTTGCGAACCTAATATCCAGATGATTTCTCCCCTTCATGGAGAGGAAAGTTCCTCCCCACCTCTTCAGCATTCAAGACAGCCCTGGTATTGCATTTATTGACGAACAGATATAATCTATCGTGACCTCTGCAATAACTAGATGATATTCATAGAATACTTACGCCGCGCAGTTGACTTGGTGCGAGCTAACTCTTCTGTGTTTTTAAAGGTGTTTTTTTCCTTTGATCCAAATGGCTGCCTGACCACGTGACTGATGTCATA
Organism: Myxine glutinosa; assembly: GCF_964187855.1. Classification (NCBI taxonomy): domain Eukaryota; kingdom Metazoa; phylum Chordata; class Myxini; order Myxiniformes; family Myxinidae; genus Myxine; species Myxine glutinosa. Next base: position 81,659,506 of record NC_136273.1, read on the forward strand.
AATTTACATTCTCCAATATAATTGTTGCGTAGATCACGCTCAATAAATTTCAAACTGATCGGACTAAGCGTTGTACTTATCGAATTATGACGTCATAATTAAGGCACCAATGACGTCATCCTGAACAACAATTATTCCCCATGCGGAGCTCTTTACAATGAGCCACGTTTCAATTTTTCCATGTAGCAGTTTTGGAGATATCGAGGTCCAAAGTTTTTCTGGTTTTCCAAGATGCGGCTGATACCATGTGACTTGCGACGTCATAATTGTCAATAAAAAATTCTACACGAGTCGATCCATACTATGGTGAAAATTTGATGTCAATCGGACCAACCTTTGCAAAGGAAATGGATTTTTAAAATGCAGACACGTACATATGTACACGTGTATGACATACGTACATACATACGGATGCAACCGATCGCTTAACTCTGCTTTTCGCTTCCGGATCACAGGGTAAAAAGGGTTTGTCCACGACATATGATAGTAGGCAGACCCATGTCTTTTCTTAGACTCCAAAGCCAAACACCATTCGGTCATGCTCGTCACAATTTAAAGATCTTCATTGGCACGTACTAGTTCCTCCTGATGCACAGTGTTAAAGGGAATAGCTCTCTTCTGTGGGCCGGGATCTCCTGCCACTTGCCTCTTGCCATTGGATGCAGAAAGGTGTTTAGGACCCTGGATATCACCGACACCTCTCAGCAGGAGGCAGGTGCACACACCTTCCTCTTTTTACAGACAGGTTGGTAACCTTTTCCTTTTCTCTCCAGTCTTATCCGATCTCACACCTCCGAGCTCCCCTCCTCCCTCTGCTCCCCCCTTCCTCCATTCATCCACCAACCTCTTAACATGACGAATCATTGTATTTTTCTCCCACGTCTGGAATCACGTATCTGTTTACATTAACAGTTATACTGTGTATATATATATATATATATATCATGGATGAGCTTCTTGTACATTTATTACATGCAGTACACCGACGTGAGGAAACATTGGGAAAATCAACACTGCAAGGGATTTCAACCCAGGATCCCGGCGTCATGGTGGTTCATGTGGAGCCTGTGGCTGTTTGGCTGCACCATTCTCTGGGGGTGCAGCGGTGCTGCTGACACAATGCCCCCCATTACCAGTAAGCAGGTACTCATTTTGCCAACCTTGGAAAGATGACAGGCTGAGTCAACCGACCAAGACAGGCCAGCCACCTTAACCCGCTAATCCAACACCAGGTTTCCGGCATCGTGATCACCGATATGTGCTCAGATGGGTACACCAATATAGCCATCTAATCCTGGGTCTTTTTTTTTTTGTATGCGGTCAAGGCTCGTGTAAGAGCTAACACTTACACAGGAAAAATGCGCGGACCCACAACACATACAATAAATAAAGAGAGTGGGAGACAAGGGGGGAGAGAGGAAAACATACAAGCAACAGTAGAGAACAGGGTCGTCGGTAGATCTGTGGAAGGAAGAGGGCAGGTGGGGCGGGGGGGGGGGGGGGTGGAGGGGGAAGGGGTACACAGTATAAAGCAAATTAAACTGCTTGGAATTTCAGGAATGAAGTTGGAGATTGAAAGAGGTGGATTTGGGGTTTATTAATGGGGGTAGAAAAGATCAATGTTTTGGATGGGGGAAGATAAGATATGGTGGTGAACAGCTGTTTTAAAGGCCTGGAGGGAGGAGAGGGATTGAAGAGAGTGTGGGAGTTTGTTCCAGAGGTGGGGAAAAAGAGGAATGAAAGAGTGAAGGTGAATAGAGAGCCTAGATTTTGACAGTGTAACCATAAGAGGGTTGCTGGCAGATCTTGTGCATCCTGCAGGAATATGTTCCACTTGTTTGACCAGTTTGTTTTTTTTATCCAGGTTTGTCGAGAGTGAAGAGGCTGCAGACTGCCGATCTGAGGGTTGAGATATGGAGCGGCAGAGAGTTGGGTCATCAGCAAAGTGATAGAGAGGATTTTCCAGAGAGTCGGAGAGATCATTAATGAAGACCATTAAAAGCACAGGGCCCAGAACACTGCCTTGGGGAACTCCAGCCTGAACAGGAAGGGGGGATGAGAGACTTCCATTTAGGGCCACACGTTGACTGCGACCGGTGAGGAAGTTGGCAAGCCATGTGTGGAGGTTTCCATCGATATAATAAGAGGCGAGTTTGGTGAGCAGTGCAGGGTGCTAGACCGTATCAAAGGCACGAGATATATCAAGGGAGACAACTCTGATTTCGAGTTTGGCATTGAGGACCTCCATCCATTGTTGAGACAGCAAAGCAGCATGTCCAGTGTAGAATGACCTGGTCTGAATCCAAATTGATGATCTGAGATCAAGCCATTGGAGAAGAGGAAGGATTTAATATCTGAAGTGATGATGGATTCCATGACCTTGCTGATGATTGGGAGCAGGCTGATTGGTCTGTAGTTGCAAGGATCTGTTTTCACACATTTTTTTGTGTAAAGCGGTAATGTTAGCTGATTTCCAAGCAGATGGCCTTGAGCAAAAGAGAGGGTGAAGCGAACAGAGAGTGGGTGTGGTGGAGCGGCAGAGCAGGATTTTAGGACCCGTGGGCTGATGATGTCTGTTCTAGTTGCAGAATCAGAGTTGAGGTTTGACAGAAACTTCTCCACCTCATCAGGAGAGAAGGACACAGAGTCCAGGGGCAGCTGGGTTCGATTGGGTAAGGTAAGTACAAAGAGAGAGAGATGGGTTTGGGACACAAGATTTTGAGGTAAACACGGAGTTGAGGCATTCGGCTTTGTTACGTGCGGTGTCAACTGTGTAGCCAATTGAGGTGAGGGAGGGGATGGAGGAGGAACAAACACCAGAAACGGATTTGACCAGATGCCACCAGGATTTGGAGGAGGGAGACAGGTTTGAGAGTTCAGTCTTGAGAGTAGAGAGATATTGTTTCCTGGCTCTCCTCAGGGTAGACACACACTTGTTCCGAGCTTTGTGAAAGGAAATGAGATTACCTTCAGTTGGATTTGTTTTCCAGGAGGCGAAGGCAAGTTGTTTCTGGGCAACTGCCTCACAACAAGCTTCAGTGTACCATGGACGGGAGGAAGGGTATGACAACTGAAGACGAGATGGGATAAATCTGTGCATGGGAGAGAGCAATTTTCTATGGAAGAATTCCCAGGATGAGTTGATGTCAGAGGCAGTAGAGATGGGAGACCAGCCCAGATGTTTGATGTTTGTCCAGATGTTTGTTTGATCCTGCTTTTCCTTTGAGTTCACTGCCAGGTCACGTTACCCTCAATTTCTACCTGTCTATCTGTACATCCTCTGTATGTGGACCAGAATTCATTGTGAATAATTTAAATCCACATATTGATGTGCAAATCTTGCTTTGATTGTCAAGTGATCAGCATGCATTGACTCACCATTGGCAGGTTATCAGGACCGGAACCACGAATGCAAATATTATTATCAATTAAGTAATATCATTCAGGCAATGTTGATCTGGAACAGAATACTTCAATATAAATGCATTGGTCATCCATTTATTGTAGCAAACATTTATGTTTCTGGTTCCATCATAAACCATCACATGAAGACTTTCCATTTTGTGCAGATTGACAGCCCTGCTGTGTACTTATGGCTTCTATCGGTGATTAATACATCTGTGCAGCTGTTTGTATGTACATACAGTCACGTGAAAAAGTAAGTACACCCCATGTAAAGTTTTTGACTTTTTCAACATGTTTCAACATACAGCTATTTGATCTTCATTTCAACAATATTGATAGATAAAGGTGATATAATATCACAAATATCATGAAACATTTACATTTTGTAGTCCACTGTATAATTTAAATAAACATGAATGCAAATTTCGCAGGTGGAAAAAGTAAGTACACCCTTGGCTCTAATAGGTGGTATTGCCCCCTTTGGCAGAAACAACCTCAAGTAGGCGTTTTTTATAACTGTCTACCAGTCTCTGACATCGACTGGGAGAAATTTTTGCCCACTCCTCCATGCAGAATTCTTTCAGCTGTGCGATGTTTAAGGGGTTTCTTGCATGCACAGCTCGTTTCAAATCCCCCCACAACATCTCGATGGGATTTAGATCCGGGCTTTGACTTGGCCATTCCAGAACCCTCCATTTCTTTCTTTTCAGCCATTCCTTGGTGGATTTACTGGTGTGTTTAGGGTCATTGTCATGTTGCAAGGTCCACCTTCGGTTGAGCTTCAACTTCCGGACAGATGGCCTCACATTATCCTCAAGCACCCTCTGGTACAATGAAGAATTCATAGTGGATTCTATGATGGTGAGCTGCCCAGGCCCTGATGCAGCAAAGCTGCCCCAAACCATAATATTTCCACCACCATGCTTTACAGTTGGTATCAGGTTCTTGTGGTCAAATGCTGTCTTAGGTTTTCGCCAAACATGTCTTCTGATACTGTGGCCAAATAGCTCTACCTTTGACTCATCTGTCCAGAGCACATTGTTCCAGAAGTGCTGGTCTTTGCCTAGGTGTTCATTGGCAAACTTTAGTCTTGCCCTGATGTTCTTCCTGGACAGCAAAGGTATCGTCCTGGCACACCTCCCATGTAGATCCAATTTGTGGAGCCTCTTTCTAATGGTTGACTCGTGCACTTTGACATCAACAGTGGCAAAAGCTACCTGTAGGTCCCGTGGTATTCTGGGGTTCTTAGAGACTTCTTTCAGCATCTTGCGGTCTTCTCTCGGGCTGAACTTGCTGGGGCCGCCTGGCCTGAACAAGTTGGCAGTTGTTTGGAATCTTCTCCACTTTTAGATGATCTTCCGGACAGTCGAATGATTGATTTCAAATTGTTTGGAGATCTTTTTAAATCCCTTCACAGACTCGTAGGCATCTATAACCTTCTTTCTGAAGGTCTTCGAGAGTTATTTTGATCTCGGCATGGTGACGCCGCACACTTCAACAACAAAGAGCAAACCAAACCAAATGTCTGAGGTTTAAATAAGACAGGTTCCTCCAAGATCCTCTCTAACGATGTTCTAATCATTTGCACCTGAGCTGGTGCACCTGATTCTAATTTTAGGTATTTGAAGTAGTGATAAATGTAGGGGTGTACTTACTTTTTCCACATGCGAAATTTGCATTTATGTTTATTTAAATTATACAATGGACTACAAAATGTTAATGTTTCGTGATATTTGTTATATTATATCACCTTTATCTGTCAATATTGTTGAAATGAAGATCAAATAGCTGTATGTTGAAATATGTTGAAAAAGTCAAAACTTTACATGGGGTGTACTTACTTTTTCACGTGACTGTAAGTAGCTTTTCAATGTCTACAACACCCTCCTCTTCCTCTTCCTCTTCCTCCACCTCCTCCTACTCCTCCACGTCCTCTTCCTCCACCTCCTCCTCCACTGCCTCCCCTTCCTACCCCCCCCCCCCCCATCCTCCTCCTCCTCCTCCTACTACTCAATTTACAATGTGTGCACATGGTAAATACGGATTGAAAGAGCCAAGTATCTCCATGAGCGACAATTATGCAAAGTTTTTCTTTAGATTGTACTTGTGTACATATAAATGAAGGGCCAACGGCCATTAATTGGTGAGGAGCGAATTAACTTAATCATCACGGGCACTCCTTCCATAAGCAATCATCATGCGAAAACCTCTTCCCGAAGCAATTAATCACCGAGACTCCTAACCAGAGGTAATTATGAAATGCTTGATTCATATACACAATATGAAGTAACATTAGGATGTAAATATGATGCAATAAAAATATGTAGATGAGTCGGTTCAGCAGCAGAATGGCCATTTTGATTTGTGAGTCTCAATATGCAAAGGTAGATTTGATGGGACAAACACCCAAAACCTAAAAAACATCTATTTACAATGGATATCAATGAAAAAACAAAAATGTCCAGTAAAGACGGCAAATTAGGGTACAAATTCATATACGTGTAATTTTGGGAAAACGTGGAGGGAGGGCACCAACCTCTATGAAGGGATTTCAAAGACCGGAAAGAGGCAAGATCAGAAAATATTTCTCGATATCTTTCTGTATATCTCTCTATATTCCTATCTATCTATATCTCTGTACATCTATATCTATATATCTATATCTGTATCTGTATCTACAGTGCCTTCAGAAAGTATTCACACCCCTTGACTTTTTTCACATTTTGTTGTGTTACAGTCTAAATTGAAAATTGATTAAATTGAGATTTATGTGTCACTGATCTGCACATAATATCCCATAATGTCAAAGTCGAATTTTTATTTGAAATTTTTACAAAGTAGTTAAAAATGAAAAGCTGAGTCAATAAGTATGACAACTTGAGTCAATAGTATTCAACCCCTTTGTTATGACATTCCAAATTGAGCTCAGGTGCATCCAATTTCCTTTTATCATCCTTGAGATGTCTCTTCAACTTGCTTGGAGACCAGCTGTAGCCAATTCAATTGATTGGACATGGTTTAGAAAGAAACTCACCTTTCTATACACAAATAATTAAGTTAAGCACCCCCCCCGTTTTTTTACAACCTCGCACATTACAAGTTTGTTGTCGTCAAAACAGTGTAATATACCCATGATATTGCTATATTTTCTGGAGAAGTGATATTATGGTCACATAAAACCATAACAATCATGCCGTTTTCAATATTTTATTCTGAATAATTTAAGGTGAAATTTTTTGGGAATTTTAGGCATATTTTCACCTCAATTTAAGTATGGAGCTATAGGTCCATCACGGACAGTGTGGATGACGTTTATGTTTTCTAACGTACAGTCATTGTTCTGAGAAGACCTCTAGCGATCTTTGCGTCAATAACGTGTGTAGGACCCACGTGATCGGATCACTGACTCAACCCTACGTCTCATAGACCCTATAAGCCGTCGTATGCGTTGCTGTGGCAGGTTGTTCCATTCCCGATGTAATGCACGTTCCAATTCATCCAGATTGGCTATTGGAGGGACCATCTTCGCAATTTGTCGTCCCAACATGTCCCAAACGTGCTCGAGGGGGTTCAACCTGCCACAGCAACGCATACGACGGCTTACAGGGTCTATGAGACGTAGGGTTGAGTCAGTGATCCGATCACGTGGGTCCTACACACGTTATTGACGCAAAGATCGCTAGAGGTCTTCTCAGAACTATGACTGTACGTTAGAAAACATAAACGTCATCCACACTGTCCGTGATGGACCTATAGCTCCATACTTAAATTGAGGTGAAAATATGCCTAAAATTCCCAAAAAATTTCACCTTAAATTATTCAGAATAAAATATTGAAAACGGCATGATTGTTATGTTTTTATGTGACCATAATATCACTTCTCCAGAAAATATAGCAATATCATGGGTATATTACACTGTTTTGACGACAACAAACTTGTAATGTGCGAGGTTGTAAAAAAACGGGGGGGGTGCTTAACTTAATTCTTTGTGTATATATAAGATCACACAGTTCACAGAGCATGTCAGAGCAGAAACACTGCCAAGAAGTCCAATAGACTAGACGGATATCCTGAGAAATGTGAATCTTAGGTGAATGTTTGGGTAAAAGTTGGGAACCTCACTTTTTAACATAACTAGGGTATGCTGAATTCGATTAACCCGGTTCCCAAGCCGAATATTGAGTTTTCGACCTTCTAATTAGCATAAACAAAATGGCCACCAAATTGCCATTTTTGGACAATTTCTTTGAATAAGCATTTATATATCATGTATATCCATGCAGCTCTTTTACTTTAACTTTACAACTTTTACCCCAAAATTCACCTAGAAGCTTATACATGGCCTTTTTCCATAAATCCGTCTGGTCTACAAGGAACTGTCCGTAGATAGAATTGTGAGAAGACGCAGATATGGGGAAGGGTATAAAACCATTTCTAGTGTGTTGAAAGTTCCCAAGAGCACACAGTACGCTCCATCATTAGGAAATGGAGAGAATATGGAAGTACCCAGAATCTTCCTAGAGCTGGCCGTCCGACCAAACTGAGCAACCGGACAAGAAGCACCTTTGGCAGGGAGGTGACAAAGAACCCAATGACTGCTCTCTCTCTCTCTCTGAAGTATAGCCTCCTACTGCAACTGCAATAGCCTCCTCTATGGTTCACCCTCAAAAATCACCAATAAACTCCAATACATTCAGAACTCCGCTGCCCGTCTACTCACTCATTCCCGGACCCGTGACCACATCACCCCCGTCCTTTACAAGCTTCACTGGCTCCCCATCCCCCAGAGAATCCAGTACAAAATCCTCCTCTTGACATACAAAGCCCTCCATAACCTGGCCCCATCCTACCTGGCTGACCTCCTCTCCAGACACACTCCCACCCGCAACCTCCGCTCTGCTGGTACCAACCTCCTGACCCCCTCCATCCGGACCAAATTCAGATCCTGGGGGGACAGGGCCTTCTCCATCGCTGCTCCCACCCTCTGGAACTCACTACCTCACACCATCAGAGACTCCTCCTCACTCACCACATTCAAAACATCACTAAAGACCCACCTGTTCAACGCTGCATTCAACATTCAACCCACAGCATTTAACCCCTGACTATCTCTTCTCCTTCTCCCTCCTTTTGCTTTAAATATTTCCCTATTGATTCTTGTCTTGTCTTTTTGATTCTTGTCTTATATATATGCCGTATATCGCTGCTGTTTGTTTTCTTGATTCTTGTCTTTTTGCAATTGTTGTTTTCATGTATTGTTATGCATTATGTTTTCCACTCTGTCAAAGCGCCTTTGGGCTTCTGGAAAAGCGCTATACAAAATAAATGAATTATTATTATTATTATTATTATAGAGTTCCTTGGCTGAGATGAAAGAACCTGCCGAAATGACAACAGTCTCTGCAGCACTTCACAAATCTCGCATTTATGGGAGAGTCGGCAGACAGAAGCTACTCCTGATAAAAGGCACATGTCAGCATGCCTGTAGTTTGCAAAAAGGCACGTGACAGTCTCTGAGAGTATGACGCAAACGATTCTGTGGTCTGCTGAGACAAAATTGACCTCTGACCTGAATGCAAAGTACTACGCCTGGCGAAAACAAAGCATAGCTCATCACCCATTTAACACCATCCCGACTGTGAAGCATGGTGGTTGCAGCATCATGCTATGCGGTGCTTTTCAGAGGCAGGGACTTGGAGACTTCTTTTTTTTCTTTTTTTCTTTTTTGTATACAAGATCGAGGCTCGTGTAAGAGCTAACACATTAAACACACATTAGCACATAAAACACAAAAAACATAAACACTCATAAAACATAATGGAGGGATGGGGAGAGAGAGGGAAGCACACAAGCACAATAGTAGATAACAGGGAAATCGGGAGATCTGTGGAGGGGAGAGGGCTGGGGTATGAGGGGGGGGGGGGGGGGGGATGGGGTATACGGTATAAAACAAATTGACACGACTAGGAATTTTAGGAATGAAGTCGGAGATTGAAAGAGGTGGATTTTGGGTGTATTAACGGGGGTAGAAAAGATCAAGGTTTGTATGGGGAAAGATAAGAGATGGTGGTGAACAGCTGTTTTAAAGACCTGGAGACTTCTTTTTAGACTTCCTCTCTGGCCTGGGGAAAGATAAGAGATGGTGGTGAACAGCTGTTTTAAAGACCTGGAGGGAGGAGTGGGATTTAAGAGAGTGAGGGAGTTTGTTCCAGAGGCGGAAGAAAAGAGGAATGAAAGAATGAAGGTGAGCAGAGAGTCTTGATTTTGGCAGTTTCACCAGAAGAGGGTTGCTGGCAGTTATTGTGCGACCTGAAGGAATATTTGGGGGACAGAGCACAGACAGAGGTGGAGCTAGGCCAGAGAGGAAGGAGTCTGTAGAGACAGAAAGACCACCAAGCTGCTTGCGGTGAGTAAGAGAAAGGCTCTCAGAAGGGGTGTACTTACTTTTTCACGCGACTGCACATATATCGATATATATATATGTAAATATATATTGTTACATTTATGGGGGAAGGTTAGAGAATACCGCAGGGAAACGATAGCTCCCCCCCCCCCCCCCCATTTTTGTAATGTTACAATCCCAACTTTGAATCGGGTAAAAGGTAAAGGGTGCTAAAGGTACGCTTGTAAGGGTACACTTGTAAGGAAAGAGGAAACGATGAATGGGGCCAAATACAGGCAAACCCTTGAGGAGAACCCACTTCAGAGTGCAAAAGACCAGTAGACATGAAGTATTGACTCAGGTGGCTGAATACTTATGTAAGTCAGGTATTTCTGCACTTCCTTTTCAATGATTTTGTAAGAATTTCTAAAAACATGTTTTTACTTTGTCATTGTGGGGTATTTTGGGTAGATCGGTTACACAAAATTTTTTAAAATCCATTTTAAATTCAGGCTGTAACACAATAAAATGAGAAAAGGTCAAGGGGTGTGGATCCTTTTGGAAGGCACTATATATCTGTATATCTCTCTACAATCTATCAATCTATATACAGGGTGAATCAAAAGTAGCGCCCGCGCCCGATTTCTGTTTTTTCGGCTGTCAGATTCTTTCTGGGATGTCATGTTGTTAATAATTGTCTTGCAGATTATTAATTTTCTTAATTTATTTATTTATATTTTTGTTTTGCAGGTTATTGCTGAGAGTTTGGAAAGTTACTGAAGTTGCACCAAATTGAACCATGAATTACCTTTCAATGAATCGACGCATTGTGGCCGTGAAACATTACTACAAATGTAATGAACAACCAACGATGGTGGCACGCCGTTTGGCACAGGAATTCGATATTAACCCACCTCAGGGAAGAAACATACGATTGATTGTCGAGAAATTTGAAGCAACAGGGTCGGTAGCCACTGCAAAGAAGTCTGGTCGTCCGAAAACGAGGGCACTTTGAAAATTGCAAGTAAAACAGCTTGGTACACTTCCGTAATAATTTTCCCCCGAATAAATGGTTTGATAAACATGTCATTCATTTATTTATACCTTCTTGTACACTGTAATACAAATGGCAAACAAACAATCACCTGACAGAAATATATATATATATATTGTTGTGGATCTTTGTTGTTGCTGCAGAAGAGATTTACTCTTCCAAAGTAAATTGCTCTCTCTCATGCACAGATTTATCCCATCTCGTCTTCAGCTGTCATACCCTTCCTCCCGTCCACGGTACATGGAATCTTGTGGTGGGGCTATTGCCCAGAAACAACTTGCTTTCGTCTCCTGGAAAGCAAATCCAACGGAAGGAAATCTCATTTCCTTTCACAAAGCCCGAAACAAGTGTGTGTCCACCCTCAGGAGAGCCAGGAAACAATATCTCTCCGTTCTCAGGACCAAACTCTCTTATCTGTCTCCCTCTTCCAAATGCTGGTGGCGTCTGGTCAAATCTGTTTCTGGTGTTTGTTCCCCCTCCATCCCCTCCCTCACCTCAAACGGCCACATGGCTGATTCCGCATGTGAAAAAGCTGAATGCCTCAACTCTGTGTTTGCCTCTAAATCTTGTGTCCCAAACCCATCCCGCTCTGTACCCACCGTACCCAGTCGTACCCAGCTGCTCCTCGACTCTGTGTCCTTTCCTCCTGACAAGGTGGAAAAGTTTCTGTCAACCCTCGACTCTGATTCTGCAACTGGACCTGACGGCATCAGCCCACGGGTCCTAACATCCTGTTCTTCCGCGCTTTCACTCCCTCTCTCTGTTCTCTTCACCCTCTCTTTTGTTCAAGGTCATCTGCCGTCTGCTTGGAAATCTGCCAACATCACCGCTTTGCACAAAAAGGTGCAAAAACAGATCCCAGCAACTACAGACCAATCAGCCTTCTCCCAATTATTAGCAAAGTCATGGTATCCATCATTGCTTCAGATATGAAATCTTTCCTCTTCTCCAATGGCTTGATCTCTGATCATCAATTTGGTTTCAGACCTGGTCACTCTACTCTGGACATGCTGCTTCTGCTTTCTCAACAATGGATGGAGGTCCTCAATGCCAAACAGGAAATTAGAGCCGTCTCCCTTGACATATCACGTGCCTGCGATACGGTCTGGCACCCCGCTCTGCTCACCAAACTCTCCTCTTTTGGTATCCATGGAAATCTCCACGCATGGCTGGCGGACTTCCTCTCTAGTCGTAGTCAACGTGTGGCCCTGAATGGGTTTCTCTCATCTCCTCTTCCTGTTCAGGCTGGAGTTCCCCAAGGCAGTGTTCTGGGCCCTGTGCATTTTCTGGTCTTCATCAATGATCTCTCTGACTCTCTTGAAAATCCCCTCTATCTCTTTGCTGATGACTCTACTCTCTGTCGCTCCATTCTTCATCCCTCAGATCGGCAGTCTGCATCCTCCTCACTCTCTGCAGACCTGGACAAAATCACAGACTGGGCAAACAAGTGGAATATGTCTTTCAATCCTGACAAATCTCACACTCTTACGATGTCTCTCCGAAAAGACCGACTGGAGAACCCTCCCATCCACTTTCTGAATAATCTTCTCCAAGAAGTTCTGTCACTCAAGCTTTTGGGTCTCACTATCTGTCATGATCTTTCCTGGGAAAACCACATTTCAAATCTGGCCTCCAAAGCCAGTCGCCGACTGGGCATCCTCCGTCGTGCGAAGTCCTTCTTTGGCACACCTGAGCTCCTCACCACATACAAGGCTTTCACCCGCAGCTGAAAGGAATACTGCTCTCCCCTCTGGGCTGTTGCTCCTGCCTCACACCTAGCTCGTCTTCATGCGGTTGAAACCAAAGCATTCAGAATCATTGGAATCTCCCGCGATGAAGCTAACTCCAAGGGCCTCTCACTCACTCACCACAGGCAGGTTGGTGATCTTTCCGTCTTCTACCGAATCCTCTCTGGCCTTGCCCCCCCAGCTCTCTCTGGGCTCTGTCCCGCAAATATTCCTACAGGTCGCACAAGATCTGCCAGCAACCCTCTTATGGTTAAACTGCCAAAATCAAGACTCTCTGCTCACCTTCACTCCTTCATTCCTCTTTTCTCCCACCTCTGGAACAAACTCCCTCACTCTCTTCAATCCCACTCCACCCTCCAGGTCTTTAAAACAGCTGTTCACCACCATCTCTTATCTTCCCCCATCCAAAACCTTGATCTTTTCTACCTCCGCTAATTTCACCCCAATTCCACTTTTTTGAAATACCAACTTCTGTCCTGGAAGTCCTTGGTGTCCTTGTTGTGTTTTATACTTCTCCCACCCCCCCCCCATTCCCACTCCTCCTCCCCCCAAGCCCTCTCCCTCCCACACATCTCCCTGCTCTCAAATGTTGTGTTTGTGTGCTTCCCCTTCTCTCCCCATCATGTCTTCCGCTCCCTCTTTTTATATATTTTGTTTGCCTGGTTGATTTGTTTGTGAAGTAAATGTTAGCTCTTTCACGTGCTTCGATTCAGTATTAAAAAAAAAAAAAAAAAAATCTCCGAACGTCGGCCTTCCCCTTACCAAGGGGGGATTGATCCCCTTGTCTTTTTACTAGCCGACGCGATCTGGGGCTATCACGTTCCTTCCGGTCGGTGTTAAATAGGGTTGTAAGCCGAATTAGTCTTATTACCGAAGTACTAACACCGGCCGTGAGGCAAGGAAATAACCCCACCCGAACCACGGTTTCAGTGGACACGCTGAGCGAAAGCGAGCCGCGATTCGGGCCGTTAACGTGAACTAACCCGATTGGAGCGGTTGTGATCGTGCCACGCTTACCCAATGGAGAAATCACTAAGATGGTGAATTAAGAGGAAAACAGGAAGAACAGGTAATTTATTACACACTTTGTACAACTAAGAAGAGGAAGAGAAGAAGAAGCAATGTACAGTAAAGAAGAAGAAGAAGAAGAAGCAGATACACAGGGCAGCCTTATACAGTCTTACTTATCCCTGGACACGGGCCCGCTCGCACTCAGACTCAGGCTCAGACTCAGACTCACACGGGGTTTGTAGATGGTCGGGTTGAGGGTCCACCGATGGCGTCCACAGCTCGCTCCGGTCCCCGACTCGTACCACGAAGCAAATGGTGATGGTAGACGGCAGGCAAGATCGCCCCGTGTCAGTGGCGCGGATCGGACAATTATACTGGGGGGGGATCGGTAAGCTGGCGATTATACTGGCGTACGTAATAGTTGTACCGGCGCCTTATACGCGCTCCCGGTATAGCTCGGTACAATGCGCCACTTCCCCAAGTCCTCTGCAATGCGCCGCTCCGGCAATGCTTTCCCAATGATGTCACCAAAGCGCCTTTCCCAATCGAGTCCTTGAAACCAGCAATGCAATGCGCTCCCACCAAGTCCTTCAGAGGGCTCTCTTCTCAATACTCTTCACACAAACTCGACGAGCGCCTCTCCCTTCTCATAACTCGAGCTCAGCGCTTTCCTGGGGGATCTGACTCAGCGCACGTCCTCCTCATAACTCGAGCTTAGCGCTTTTCTGGGGGATCTGACTCAGCGCACGTCCTCCTCATAACTCGAGCTCAGCGCTTTTCTGGGGGATCTGACTCAGCGCACGTCCTCCTCATAACTCGAGTTCAGCGCTTTCCTGGGGGATCTGACTCAGCGCACGTCCTCCTCATAACTGAGGTGGGGCCTCGCGCAACGGGTTTTATTGCCATGCCCAGCGAACCCTCTGGAACCTCCAGCCACACCCTGTCAGGCGATGTCGCCTCAGCCCTGATTGGTTGTTGGGGTCTTACCGGCTCCGCCCTTGATGGCTGCATGACGTGGCCACACCCCCACCCTTGCGCTCCGCCCCCTTTTCGGGCCTTACCTCGTGGCATTTGGGCTGGTTTCAGCATCCTAATGCGAGGGGCAATGGGGTGCAGACTGGATGGGCGCATTGGGGCATGGGGTGCAGACTGGATAGTGCGCAATGGAGTCGATTGGAGGGAGGGCTGCAGAATGAACGGGGCCTACTCTTATTGTCCCCCGTCACACAGCGTAGCGAAAGGGGGACTATGGCTTTCCCCTCTGTCCGTGTGTCCGTGCGTGCGTGCGGGCGTGCGTGTTTGCGTGTGGGCGTGCGTGCGTGCGTAAGTGAAGGACCGCATTCGAATTTGGTGTGTGGGTGCAACCCACGTCAAAATCCAAGATGGTCCCTGCCATGTATGTCTGATGCCATGTATGTCTTAACCTTGTGAGATGAATATCTTGAAAAATAAGCGAAGTACCAACTTCTATTCTGGTGTGTGGGTGTATCTAGGCATAAGGAAGAACACTATTGAAAATTGGGTCGCCACGTAAAAATCCAAGATGGCCGCCGCCATGTATGTCTGAACCTTGTGAGATGAATATCTTGAAAAATAAGCAAAGTACCAACTTCTAATCTGGTGTTTGGGTGTATCTAGGCACAAGGACGAACGCTATTGAAAATTGGGTCGCCACGTCAAAATCCAAGATGGCCGCCGCCATGTATGTCTGAACCTTGTGAGCGAAATATCATATCATAGCATGTTTTCTGCGTCTTCCACGTTGTCAACTCACATCACTTCACCGACGGGGGACCTAGGCGTAACGCTTGTTTGTTTTACACAACGCAGATAACTATTGGAAATGGCCTTATCTCACATATACTAAGAAATAACTAACGTTCTAAGGTGACCTACGTGTTGCTTGTGGCCTAACTATGGGGTGCAACCTTTAACCTTTAATGATGTTACCTGTGTGGGTTCTGAAAACCGCAACAATATATATATATATATAGTGTTGTGGATATGAGAATTGTGTTTTTTTATTGTTGTAAAAATATCACCCTCCTTCCTCCAGTTGTGTATAAAGGTCATAGGGCGTCCCTTAGTTAGGTCATATACAATCGCGTTAGCCAATCATAGATTTCCTGCTTGTTGGTAGTTATTTCCTTATTCTGTGTATTAAGTTAAGGCTTTGTCTTCCATTAATTAATACTCCATTGCACCGAATTCAAAGAGATAGATCCCCTTTCATTCCCATTCCCAAAGCCTCTATTGCCAACTGCATTCGCCGCCATTGCCCATGTGCTCCAACTCGGAGAAGAAGGGCGTGGCCCGCCCATCGTCATCAAGAGGTGGAGCCAAGAAGCCCCTACGACCAACCAAGAATGAGTGGGTATGGCTCAAGAGGGCGGGGTTATAAAACCCGTTGCATCAGCCCCCACAGAGAGTTGTGCCAGAGACGGCAGATGAGTCGAGACGAGCCCTCGGAGAGAGAAGGGAGATGCGTCCTGAGGTGAGCCAGAGAAGCAGCTTTGGCTCCACCAGCAGTTTTGGCTCCACCCGTAGTTTTGGCTCCACCAGCAGCTTTGGCTCCACAAGCAGCATTGACTCCACCAGGCAGCGTGGGCTCCACCAGGCAGCTTCGACCCGTTACCCCGCGGGAGCCAGATTGCGGTGGCATCGGTGGCCGTCGAGGTCCAGCCCGACGTCCCGTGCGGGATCAAGCTCCAGCCAGCTCCATGCCTTCCTCCCCTTCTCTGCCATCCCAAACCATTCCAGCCAATCGTTCCTGCTTCCATTCCCCATTCGTGTGAGTCCGTCTTTGTTTGTTCTGTCCTGGGTTAAGTAAGACTGCATAGGTAAGCTAAGTTTCACTGTGTCCTTCTGGTCCGTCCCTCTTTCTGCCTTTATTTTATTATCCTTCCTTCTCCTTGGTTTCTTTTGATTGTAAATAGTAATAATAAATCATATTCGTATTTCCTACCTCTTGTCTTCTTCTTCTTCTTCTTCACATCCGTCGTCTTTGTCTTTTCCAAATTGAATACCTGTGGCACGATTTGGCCGACGTTCAGAATCGGGTTAGTCTTTGTTAACGGTTCGGGCCGCGGCTGCCATCCGCTCGGCAAATTAACATCTTATCTGCGGTCATGAACAAAGCTGCTCACTGGCCTTTCCGGAGGTCGCGGTGCAGCTTCAGGGACCACATCGGTCAGTGACAAGCGAGGGGACTAATCCCCCCTCAAAGGGGAACCATAGGCCGACGTTGGGTTCCGTAACAATATATATATATATATATATATATATATATATATATATAAACAGCAATCGGGCGCTACCTTTGACTCACCCTGTATATGTATATATAATATATATATATTGTCGCATGACTACCCTGTGTGGTGAACGCCACAGGGTGATACAGAGGACCAAATGAGCCTAACACTCCGAGGTGTTCAATTCAATGGCCGTCCTTCATTATACGCGCGGGGAGCAAGTGGGGGAGAGGCCAGAGCGCTCACCTTCACGGATCCCACCGGCAGTCTTCACACCTGTGTAAATTAACTATAACCGAGACGGAATTAAAATGTGCAAATAAACAGGTTTAATGAAAGAAATGCCAGTAACAAAGAAAATGCACAATAAACTAAATTCCTAAATGGAGTACTCCCACACAGACCCGACTACAGACAAAAGGGAAAAATAAACGGAAATAAATATATGGTATTTATTGGGGCACTTAGCTCAAATCGGCCGGTGTATCTCGTCAGGAATCGTTCAGGCCCCGAGCGCGCTATCCGGACGCGGCTCTGGCCTTGGCGGGAAGAAGGCCTCAGTGCACCCTCGTTCATTCGACCGTGCTCGTTGGCGCGTAGTAGGCATCCCGCGAAGCGAACGAGCAGGCGTGCAGCTCGCTCTTCCAGCTGCGCCTATACCCACGATATCTGCACGGAAACCCGCAGTTCCCGGGCTCTTCCTCCTCACAACCACCAGCAAGATGTCCCAACATGGCTGCTCACGATGAAGCTTCCCCGTGCAGAGAGCAAAGCACAACCGTCCACTATCGCTTTTGGAACGAGAAGGCCCAAGAGGGAACGTTGGCTCTCAATCCCTAAATGCCACAAGCAAGAGAAAATTTTCAAAAACAAAAATTCAAAAAAGAACCCAAAAGCACATACATACGGGAGGGGTAGGTGCATACTGGAAATTTGGGACGATTACACTTCACCACCACGAAATTCAAAACACCTCACCACCACGAAATTAAAAACACCTCACCACCACATAATTCAAAACACGTCACAAACACGAAATTCAAAACACCTCACCACCACGTTATTAAAAACACTTCACAACCACGGAAACAAAAGTTTGAGGGAGTAAGTAGTTTAGTGACAACACAGACACTGCCCAGATATGCAGACATTTTGATAGATGACTGTACCTGAGTTGCTGTTTTGTCATGGTACCAATCATAGTACAAACAATTATTTTTCACAAATGTATTTGTAATATACGTGATCTAAATTTTATAAACAATTGAAGTTGAAGATTTAAGTGAAAAAATTAATTTTTCAAAAAATAAAATAAAATAATTTTCAATTTTTTTTAAAACAAATACCCTACCACACACACACGGGAGAGGTAGGTGCATACCACAAGTTTGGTAGGATTTCACAAAAGTTTGAGGGAGTAGTTCAGTGACAACACTGCACAATACAGACACTGCACAGATACATATATGTATATATATATGTATATATATATATATATATATATATATATATATATATATATATATATATATATATATATATATATATATATATATATATATAGAAGAAGAAAACCAAATATTGCACTGGAGTCATCAGAAGAAACCAAAAAAAAAGAAAAAAAAAGTAAAGAGCCAAGGTGAAGTCATCAGCAGGAACTTACATGGGATTCGGGTTTCAGCCACTTCTCCTCTACCCTCAAACCCATCCAAGCACAGCCAAGTGAACCTTCCAGGAAAAAGAAAGAAGACAGATTCGAAAACAGATAGATAAAGAAAGAGAGAAATATAGAAGAAGTAAGAATTAGAATGAATAAGGAGAAACATGAAAAAGTAGAAAGAAATGTGAAAGGAACAAAGATCCCTAACTCCTCGCACTAACTCCTCACCCTAACTCCTCACCCCAACTCCTCGCCCCAACTCCTCGCCCTATCTCCTCGCCATATCTCCTCGCCCTATCTCCTCGCCCTATCTCCTCGCCCTAACTCCTCGCCCTAACTCCTCGCCCTAACTCCTCGCCCTAACTCCTCGCCCTAACTCCTCGCCCGATCTCCTCGCCCTATCTCCTCGCCCTATCTCCTCTCCCTATCTCCTCGCCCTATCTCCTCGCCCTATCTCCTCGCCCTATCTCATCGCCCTATCTCCTCGCCCTATCTCCTCTCCCTATCTCCTCTCCCTATCTCCTCGCCCTATCTCCTCGCCCTATCTCCTCTCCCTATCTCCTCGCCCTATCTCCTCGCCCTATCTCCTCTCCCTATCTCCTCTCCCTATCTCCTCGCCCTATCTCCTCTCCCTATCTCCTCTCCCTATCTCCTCGCCCTATCTCCTCTCCCTATCTCCTCGCCCTATCTCCTCGCCCTATCTCCTCTCCCTATCTCCTCGCCCTATCTCCTCTCCCTATCTCCTCTCCCTATCTCCTCGCCCTATCTCCTCGCCCTATCTCCTCGCCCTATCTCCTCTCCCTATCTCCTCGCCCTATCTCCTCGCCCTATCTCCTCGCCCTATCTCCTCGCCCTATCTCCTCGCCCTAACTCCTCGCCCTATCTCCTCTCCCTATCTCCTCGCCCTATCTCCTCGCCCTATCTCCTCGCCCTAACTCCTCGCCCTAACTCCTCGCCCTATCTCCTCGCCCTATCGCCTCTCCCTATCTCCTCTCCCTATCTCCTCTCCCTATCTCCTCGCCCTATCTCCTCGCCCTATCTCCTCCCCCTATCTCCTCGCCCTAACTCCTCGCCCTATCTCCTCGCCCTATCTCCTCGCCCTATCTCCTCGCCCTATCTCCTCGCCCTATCTCCTCTCCCTATCTCCTCGCCCTATCTCCTCTCCCTATCTCCTCTCCCTATCTCCTCGCCCTAACTCCTCGCCCTATCTCCTCTCCCTATCTCCTCGCCCTATCTCCTCTCCCTATCTCCTCGCCCTATCTCCTCGCCCTAACTCCTCGTCCTATCTCCTCGCCCTATCTCCTCGCCCTATCTCCTCGCCCTATCTCCTCGCCCTATCTCCTCTCCCTATCTCCTCGCCCTATCTCCTCTCCCTATCTCCTCTCCCTATCTCCTCTCCCTATCTCCTCGCCCTATCTCCTCGCCCTAACTCCTCGCCCTATCTCCTCTCCCTATCTCCTCGCCCTATCTCCTCTCCCTATCTCCTCGCCCTAACTCCTCGCCCTATCTCCTCTCCCTATCTCCTCTCCCTATCTCCTCTCCCTATCTCCTCGCCCTATCTCCTCACCCTAACTCCTCGCCCTTTCTCCTCTCCCTATCGCCTCGCCCTAACTCCTCGCCCTATCTCCTCGCCCTATCTCCTCTCCCTATCTCCTCTCCCTATCTCCTCGCCCTATCTCCTCGCCCTATCTCCTCGCCATATCTCCTCGCCCTAACTCCTCGCCCTATCTCCTCTCCCTATCTCCTCGCCCTATCTCCTCTCCCTATCTCCTCGCCCTAACTCCTCGCCCTAACTCCTCGCCCTATCTCCTCTCCCTATCTCCTCTCCCTATCTCCTCTCCCTAACTCCTCGCCCTATCTCCTCGCCCTATCTCCTCGCCCTATCTCCTCGCCCTATCTCCTCGCCCTATCTCCTCTCCCTATCTCCTCGCCCTATCTCCTCTCCCTATCTCCTCTCCCTATCTCCTCTCCCTATCTCCTCGCCCTATCTCCTCGCCCTAACTCCTCGCCCTATCTCATCGCCCTATCTCCTCGCCCTAACTCCTCGCCCTAACTCCTCGCCTTATCTCCTCGCCCTATCTCCTCGCCCTATCTCCTCGCCCTAACTCCTCGCCCTAACTCCTCGCCCTATCTCCTCGCCCTATCGCCTCGCCCTATCTCCTCGCCCTATCTCCTCGCCCTATCTCCTCGCCCTATCTCCTCGCCCTATCTCCTCGCCCTATCTCCTCGCCCTAACTCCTAGCTCTCGCTCCTAGCCCTCGCTCCTAGTCCTAACTCATATCCCTAGCTCCTAGCCCTAGCACATTCCCCTTACTCCTTACCCTCAAACCGATGTATATACAGTCGTGGGCAAAAATATTGGCACCCTTGCACTTTGTTCAAATAATGCACCATTTCTTCCAGAAAATTGTTGAAATTAAAAATATTTTGGTATTGAAGGAACTGCGCTCCAACGCGAGTCGAAAGAATTGACGCGACCAAAGACGGAATTCGTCCGAGTTGCTTTATTGAAACAAAACAGCTCAGGTATTCTGACAAGCCCGTTTTTCGGGCAACAATATATATATATGTACACATTTATGTCGGGAAGTTTGCCCGGCAAAAGCTATACCGGGCATGCCCGGGTATCAAGGGCGAGCCTTGGAAAGGCGAGTCTGGACCTGCCCGGGCGTGTTTGGCTGCGGCCTGGCAAGTCGAGGCTGGGCGTGCCCGGGCGCTCTGGGCGAGCACTGGAAAGGCGATAGCGGGCATGCCCGGACGCTCTGGGCGAGCCCTGGAAAGGCGATAGCGGGCATGCCCGGACGCTCTGGGCGAGCCCTGGAAAGGCGATAGCGGGCATGCCCGGACGCTCTGGGCGAGCCCTGGAAAGGCGATAGCGGGCATGCCCGGACGCTCTGGGCGAGCCCTGGAAAGGCGAGAGCGGGCATGCCCGGGAAAGACGAGACCGGGCGTGCCCGGGAGGTTCGGGCGTGCCCGGGAACAGTGAGTCCGGGCATGCCCGGGAGAGGCGCGTCTGGCCGTGTTCTGGCCGGTGCAAGGCGATTATGTACATCCAGCGGTAACCGCTATACACGCCCCTCCAGAATCGACCTGCACCGGCAGGGTCAATTTAAGGGGGGTCCGGATGACCCGGCCGAAGCGACCCCTGGAGGGTCGTGGGGAGGGGTCTGACGTGGTGGTGGGTGGTCGAGCGGGGGGAACTGTGGACGGGGGGCGGCCTCGCCGCGGAGGAAGGGCCAACCGTGGTGGTTGGTCGACGTCCATGTGTGCCGGTTTGAGGCGGTCCACAGAAATCCGGTCCGGCCGGCCGCCGAAGTCGACGATGAAAGACTTGTCGCCCCGTCGCAGGACCCGGAAGGGCCCATCGTACGGCAGCCGGAGTGGCCCCCGGTGCGCGTCATGACGCACAAAGACGTACTCCGCTGTGCGAAGCGCCGGGGGGACGTAGGACTGGGGGCCACCGTGGCGGGACGTCGGCACGGGGGCAAATCGTCGGGCGGCCTCCTGGAGGTCCGAGCGCTGGCGAGCGGCGGACCAGGGACTGGTAGCGTCAGGCACGAATTCGCCCGGGACGCGGAGTGGCTGGCCGTAGACGAGCTCGGCGGCGGACGCCTGGAGGTCTTCCTTGGGGGCCGTGCGAAGGCCCAAAAGGACCCACGGCAGCCGGTCGGCCCAACCGTCGTCCTGAAGGCCGGCCATGAGTGCGGCCTTCATGGAGCGGTGAAACCGCTCGCACAACCCATTGGCTTGGGGGTGGTAGGCCGTGGTGCGGTGCAGCGTGACCCCCAACGAACGGGCGACCGCGCCCCAAAGCTCAGACATGAACTGTGGGCCGCGGTCGGACGAGATGTCCGCTGGTGCGCCGAAGCGCGCGACCCAGGTGGCGATGAACGCCTGCGCCACGTCGGCGGTGGTGGTGGAGGTGAGGGGCACGGCCTCCGGCCACCTGGTGGTCCTGTCCACCATGGTGAGCAGGTGGGTGAACCCCCGCGAGGGGGGCAGGGGACCCACCAGGTCCACGTGGACGTGGTCGAAATGCCGTTCAGGCACGGCGAAAGGTGCCAGCGGGGCCTGGGTGTGGCGGTGGACCTTGGCTCGCTGGCAGGCCGTGCAGGCGTTGGCCCAGTCGCGGATGTTTCGTCGAAGGCCGTGCCAGACGAAACGCGCCGACACCAGCTTCTGAGAAGCTTTCCGGCCCGGGTGAGAAAGGCCGTGGATGGAGGCGAAGATGCGGCGCTGCCAGGAAACGGGCACGATGGGGCGAGGCTGGCCCTGGGAGACGTCGCAGAGCAGGACGGTGCCCGCGAAGGGGATGTCGGCCAGGCGGAGGCCCGTGTCCGCCACGCGGAGTGCCTGCACCGAGGCGTCGGTGGTCTGGTCGGCCGCCATGAGCGTGAAGTCCACGCCGAGGTGGACCGCGTTCGCGCTAGCCCGCGAAAGGCAGTCGGCCACGGCGTTGTCTTTGCCGGCGACGTGCTGGATGTCCGTGGTGAACTCCGACACGGCGGAGAGGTGGCGCTGCTGGCGGGCCGACCACGGCTCCGTGACCTTAGCCATTGCGTAGACCAACGGCTTGTGGTCGACGAAAGCCGTGAACGGGCGGCCCTCCAGGAGGTGTCGGAAATGGCGAACGGCCAGGAATAGCCCGAGCAGCTCGCGGTCGAACGTGCTGTAGTTTAACTCGTTCGGCCGGAGTTGCCGGCTGAAAAAAGCGAGTGGCTGCCAAACCCCGTCCACCCATTGCTCATGGACGGCGCCCACCACGTAGTTGGAGGCGTCCGTAGTGAGGGCGATGGGCACGTTGAGCACCGGGTGAGCCAGCAGCGTTGCGTCGGCGAGGGCCCGTTTGGCACTGGCGAAGGCCGCGTCCATGGCCGCGGACCAAACAATGTCATGCTTGGCCGGCTTGCCCCGGAGGGCCTCGTAAAGGGGCCGCATGAGCTGAGCAGCGCGGGGCACGAATCGGTGATAAAAATTCACCATGCCGAGGAACTCTTGGAGGGCCTTGATGGAACGGGGACGCGGGAACGTGGTGATGGCCTCGACCTTGGTCGGCAGTGGCACGGCCCCGGTCTTGGTGATGCGGTGGCCCAAAAAGTCAACGGTCGTCGTGCCGAAGTGGCATTTGACCGGGTTGACAATTAAGCCGTGCTCGCTGAGGCGACCGAACAGTGTTCGGAGGTGGAGGAGGTGCTCGGCGCGGGACGTGCTGGCGACGAGGATGTCGTCCAGATAGACGAAAAGAAACGGCAGGTCGCGCAGCACGCCGTCCATCAAGCGCTGGAACGCCTGGGCCGCGTTCTTGAGGCCAAACGGCATCCGCAAAAATTCGAACAGGCCGAACGGCGTGATGATGGCCGTCTTCGGGACGTCGGCCGCCCGGACAGGTACCTGGTGGTAGCCCCGTATCAGGTCAATTTTCGAAAAGATGACCCGTCCCGCCAAACGGGCGGAAAAGTCCTGAATATGCGGGATCGGGTACCTGTCGGGGGTGGTAGCGTCATTGAGACGGCGGTAGTCGCCACACGGGCGCCATCCACCCCCCGGCTTTGGCACGATGTGCAGTGGCGAGGCCCACGCGCTATCGGAGCACCGCACGATGCCGAGGTGCTCCAACGCGTCGAATTCGGCCTTTGCCACGGCGAGCTTGGCTGGGTCGAGGCGGCGGGCCCTGGCGTAGACCGGCGGGCCCGTAGTGGGTATGTGGTGCTCGATCCCGTGCCGCACCGCGACGGCCGAAAACGTCGGCCGCGTGAGGGCCGGGAATTCCACGAGCAGGCGAGCGAACTCGTTCGTTGCCGGGAGGGCGCACGCCAGTTCGGTCGGCGCGGAGCTGCTCATTGTGCACGCCAGGGAGCTGAAGGTCTCGGCGTGGACAAGGCGACGTCGTTTGACGTCGACCAGCAGCCCGTGCGCGCAGAGGAAGTCGGCGCCCAGCAAAGCCACGGGGACGCTGGCGGCAACAAAAGTCCATTGAAAGCGCTGGCTGCCGAAGCAGAGGGTGACGACGCGTGGGCCGAAAGTGCGTATGGCCGAGCCATTAGCAGCGACCAAAGAGGGGCCGCAAACTGCGTCCAGCCTGTCCTGCTCGGAGGCAGGTATGACGCTCAGTTGGGCGCCGGTGTCGCACAGGAAACGCCGTCCAGACGCTTTGTCCCGAATAAACAGCAAGTTGCCCGAGTGGCCGGCGCTCATGGCTGGGAATGAACGCCGGCCCGGCCGTTTCCCGACCTGCCGAAAGTGCACGGGGGCCGGCACGTCCGAGCCTTGTATCCGAACCTGGCGTGGTAATAACACCATGCCCGGTCAGGTGGAGGCCCCGGCCGTCGTGTCGGAAGCGGGCGGTGCGGCGTGGCGGCCGCCAGTTGCACCGGCAGTTCGGCCTCCAACTCCAACCGCGCAGGGCGCTCGGGCGTCGTGGGCGTCGCCTCGGACGGCGGCGGGCTCCAGGTAACCGCGCCGATGTGCTGGCCCGCCGAGCTGATCTTATCGGCTTCCCTGGCGAGGGCGCGGGAATCCGTGATCAACGTGCCAGCCAGGGCGAGGCGTACCGGGTTAGGCAGCTGACGGAGACGGAGGAACAGCTCCCGGAACAGGAATGCCGGAGAGTGCTCGCCGAGCAACGAGAGCATATAGTCCATGCGCTCGGACGGGCGCGTGTCGCCGAGCTCGGGCAGGTCAAGCAGGCGCCGTGCGCGTGCTGCCGGTGAGAGGGCGAAAGCACCGAGGAGGAGCGTCTTCAGCGCGTCGTATTTGTCAGCAGCCGGCGGGTGCTGGAGGAGGCTCAAGGCGCGGGCCGCGGTGGCGGAACCGAGCGCCGCCACAACATGGTGGAAGTGGGTGTCGTCCGCGGTGATGCCTCGCAGGGCGAACTGGGAGTCCGCCTGGGCGAACCAAACAGCCGCGTGAGCCTCCCAGAAGGTAGGCAGTTTAAGCGTCACTGCCGTATCCATGTCGGTAGGTCACCAATGAAGGAACTGCGCTCCAACGCGAGTCGAAAGAATTGACGCGACCAAAGACGGAATTCGTCCGAGTTGCTTTATTGAAACAAAACAGCTCAGGTATTCTGACAAGCCCGTTTTTCGGGCAACAATATATATACACATTTATGTCGGGAAGTTTGCCCGGCAAAAGCTATACCGGGCATGCCCGGGTATCAAGGGCGAGCCTTGGAAAGGCGAGTCTGGACCTGCCCGGGCGTGTTTGGCTGCGGCCTGGCAAGTCGAGGCTGGGCGTGCCCGGGCGCTCTGGGCGAGCACTGGAAAGGCGATAGCGGGCATGCCCGGACGCTCTGGGCGAGCCCTGGAAAGGCGATAGCGGGCATGCCCGGACGCTCTGGGCGTGCCCTGGAAAGGCGATAGTGGGCATGCCCGGACGCTCTGGGCGAGCCCTGGAAAGGCGATAGCGGGCATGCCCGGACGCTCTGGGCGAGCCCTGGAAAGGCGATAGCGGGCATGCCCGGACGCTCTGGGCGAGCCCTGGAAAGGCGAGAGCGGGCATGCCCGGGAAAGACGAGACCGGGCGTGCCCGGGAGGTTCGGGCGTGCCCGGGAACAGTGAGTCCGGGCATGCCCGGGAGAGGCGCGTCTGGCCGTGTTCTGGCCGGTGCAAGGCGATTATGTACATCCAGCGGTAACCGCTACAGTATCCACATATGTATTTCCTTGGTTTGCAGTGGAACAAAACCAAAAAAGCTGAAAAATACGAAATCTTAGCTTATTCCACACAGAAATCCTAAAATGGCCCGGACAATAGTATTGGCACCTCTTAGAAGTTGTTAGAAATAATTAGATTTCAAGCAGGTGATTCTCCTTTACTTTGGAAATGAACTCACCTGTGATGAGTTGCGGGTGCCTGCAATATAGAAATCACTCATACAACCAGTTTGAATCGAGAAAAGGAGTCATTCTGTTGTTTTGTGTCACAGTCTGTACCGTAATGAGCATGGAGAAATGAAAGAAAACCAGAAAATTGTCTGAGGTCAGACACAATATTGTAGCCAAGCATGGACAATCTCAAGGCTACAAGTCCATCTCCAGAGACCTTCATGTTCCTGTTCTCACCGTACGCAAATCAGGAAGTGTAAGGCCCATGGCACTGAAGGCAACCTCCCTGGACGTGGCCGCAAGAGAAAACTTGATCGAAGATTGCAGCGAAGGATTGTTTGAATGATGGAGAAAGCACCTCGATCAACTGCCAAACAGATTCAAGCTGACCTTCAGACACAAGGTATGACAGTTCCCACCACCCGTCGCCAACTCAATGAAGGGGGGTTCTATGGTAGGAGACCCGGGAGGACCCCTTTGGTGAGAAAGCCCAACTGGAGTTTGCCAAAACACACCTGAACAAGCCAAACTCTTTCTGGGAGAATGTCCTGTGGACAGATGAGACCAAATTAGAGCTTTTTGGTAAATTTCTCTATTTTTACAGAAATCAAAATGAAGCCTTCAAAGAAAACCAAAGCGTTCAGAATCATTGGAATCTCCCCCGATGACGCTATCTCCGAGGGCCTTTCACTTACTCACCGCAGGCAGGTTGGTGGTCTTTCCGTCTTCTACCGACTCCTCTCCGGCCTTGCTCCCCCAGCTCTCTCTGGGTTCTGTCCCCCAAATATTCCTGCAGGTGGCACAAGATCTGCCTGCAACCCTCTTATGGTTAAACTGCTAAAATCAAGACTCTCTGCTCAACTTCACTCCTTCATTCCTCTTTTCTCCCGCCTCTGGAACAAACTCCCTCACTCTCTTCAATCCCACTCCTCCCTCCAGGTCTTTAAAACAGGTGTTCACCACCATCTCTTATCTTCCCCAATCCAAAACCTTGATCTTTTCTACCCCCGCTAATTTCACCCCAAAACCACTTTTTTGAGGTGACTTGTCTTCTTTCCTGGAAGTCCTTGGTGTTCTTGCGTTTTATACCTATCCTGACTCCCCCCAGGCCCTCTCCCTCCTAAACATCTCCCGATGTCCCTGCTCTCAAATGTTGTGCTTGTGTGCTTCCTCCCCTTCTCTCCCCATCTTGTCGACTGCTCCCCTTTTTATATACTTCGTTTGCTTGTTTGTTTGATTTGTTTGTTTGATAAATGTTAGCTCTTTCACGAGCCTCGACTCTGTATACAAAAAAAAAGAAAAAAAGAACACCTTCCCTAAAGTCAAACATGGAGGAGGTTCAGTGATGTTTTGGGGTTGCTGTGCCGCCTCTGGCATTGGGTGCCTTGAATGTGTGTATGGCATCATGAAATCAGGAGATTACCAAGGAATTTTGGAGCGAAATGTTCAACCCAGTGTCAGAAAGGTGGGTCTTTGTCGAAGGTCATGGGTCTTGCAGCAGGACAATGACCCCAAACACACTTCAAAAAGCACCCAGGAAAGGTTCAAGGCAAAACGCTGGACTGTTCTGAAGTGGCCAGCAAAGAGTCCAGATCTAAATCCCATTGAGCTCCTGTGGTGAGATCTGAAAACAGCAGTTTGGAGAAGGCATCCTTCAAATCTGGGAAAACTGGAGCAATTTGCACAAGAAGAGTGGGCTAAACTACCAGGAGAGAGGTGTCGGAAGCTCATTCATGGCTATAGGAAGCGCTTGACTGTAGTTATTTTGTCCAAAAGCTGTGATACCAAAGAAATCCATCCAGGAAACCCGAATCAAAATCCGGGTTTCTGCTGATGACTTCATCTTTGCTCTTTACTTTTTTTTTCTTTTTTTTTGGTTCCTTCTGAATACTCCAGTGCAATATTTTGCCCAAAAGCTGTGCTACCAAATATTAAGTCTCGGGCATCAACAATTTTGTCAATGCCATTTTGTTTTCTGATTTAAAAGGATATATTATGTTCTGAATTAAAAACAAAGGTTCTTTAATATTAACAGTGAAATAAAGAATTCTGGAGATCAAATACTTTTCTTAATTTCAACTTAATAGTTTTTTGAAAAAAGTGCAAGGGTGCCAATATTTTTCGCCACGACTGTGTATCTGTCAACATCTGTCGACTTCTCTTTACATCTCTCTATTTCAATATATATCTCTACATCCCTCTACATCTCTCTACATATCTCTACATATCTCTACATATCTCTACATCTCTCGACATATCTCTACATCTCTCTACATCTCTCTACATATCTCTACATCTCTCTAAATCTCTCTACATCTCTCTACATCTCTCTACATCTCTCTACATATCTCTAAATCTCTCTACATCTCTCTACATCTCTCTACATCTCTCTACATCTCTCTACATCTCTCTACATCTCTCTACATATCTCTACATCTCTCTACATCTCTCTACATCTCTCTACATCTCTCTACATCTCTCTACATCTCTCTACATCTCTCTACATCTCTCTACATATCTCTACATCTCTCTACATCTCTCTAAATCTCTCTACATCTCTCTACATCTCTCTACATCTCTCTACATCTCTCGACATCTCTCTACATCTCTCTACATCTCTCTAAATCTCTCTACATCTCTCTACATCTCTCTACATCTCTCGACATATCTCTACATCTCTCTACATCTCACTACATCTCTCTACATCTCTCTACATCTCTCTACATATCTCTACATCTCTCTACATCTCTCGACATCTCTCTAAATCTCTCTACATCTCTCTACATCTCTCTACATCTCTCTACATCTCGCTACATCTCTCGACATATCTCTACATCTCTCTACATCTCTCTACATCTCTCTACATCTCTCTACATCTCTCAACATATCTCTACATCTCTCTACATCTCTCTACATCTCTCTAAATCTCTCTAAATCTCTCTACATCTCTCTACATATCTCTACATCTCTCTACATATCTCTACATCTCTCGACATCTCTCTACATCTCTCTACATATCTCTACATCTCTCTACATCTCTCGACATATCTCTACATCTCACTACATATCTCTACATCTCTCGACATCTCTCTACATCTCCCTACATCTCTCTACATCTCTCTAAATCTCTCTAAATCTCTCTACATCTCTCTACATCTCTCTACATCTCTCTACATCTCTCTACATCTCTCTACATCTCTCTACATATCTCTACATCTCTCTACATCTCTCTAAATCTCTCTACATCTCTCTACATATCTCTACATCTCTCTACATCTCTCTACATCTCTCTACATATCTCTACATCTCTCTACATCTCTCTAAATCTCTCTACATCTCTCGACATATCTCTACATATCTCTACATCTCTCTACATCTCTCTAAATCTCTCTACATCTCTCTACATCTCTCTACATCTCTCTACATCTCTCTACATCTCTCGACATATCTCTACATCTCTCTACATCTCACTACATCTCTCTACATCTCTCTACATCTCTCTACATATCTCTACATCTCTCTACATCTCTCGACATCTCTCTAAATCTCTCTACATCTCTCTACATCTCTCTACATCTCTCTACATCTCGCTACATCTCTCGACATATCTCTACATCTCTCTACATCTCTCTACATCTCTCTACATCTCTCTACATCTCTCGACATATCTCTACATCTCTCTACATCTCTCTACATCTCTCTAAATCTCTCTAAATCTCTCTACATCTCTCTACATATCTCTACATCTCTCTACATATCTCTACATCTCTCGACATCTCTCTACATCTCTCTACATATCTCTACATCTCTCTACATCTCTCGACATATCTCTACATCTCACTACATATCTCTACATCTCTCGACATCTCTCTACATCTCCCTACATCTCTCTACATCTCTCTACATCTCTCTACATCTCTCTACATATCTCTACATATCTCTACATCTCTCTACATCTCTCTACATATCTCTACATCTCTCTACATCTCTCGACATCTCTCTACATCTCTCTACATCTCTCTACATCTCTCTACATCTCTCTACATCTCTCGACATCTCTCTACATATCTCTACATCTCTCGACATCTCTCTACATATCTCTACATCTCTCGACATATCTCTACATCTCTCTACATCTCTCTACATCTCTCGACATATCTCTACATATCTCTACATCTCTCTACATCTCTCGACATATCTCTACATCTCTCTACATATCGCTACATCTCTCTACATCTCCCTACATCTCTCAACATCTCTCTACATATCGCTACATCTCTCTACATCTCTCTACATCTCTCTACATCTCTCGACATCTCTCTACATCTCTCGACATATCTCTACATCTCCCTAAATCTCTCTACATCTCCCTAAATCTCTCTACATCTCTCTACATCTCTCTACATCTCTCTACATCTCTCGACATATCTCTACATCTCTCTACATCTCTCTAAATCTCTCTACATCTCTCTACATATCTCTACATCTCTCTACATCTCTCTACATCTCGCGACATCTCTCTACATCTCTCTACATCTCTCTACATATCTCGACATAACTCGACATATCTCTACATCTCTCTACATCTCTCTACATCTCTCTACATCTATCTACATCTCTCTACATATCTCTACATCTCTCTACATCTCTCTACATATCCCTACATCTCTCTACATCTCTCTACATCTCGCTACATCTCTCTACATCTCTCTACATCTCTCTACATCTCTCGACATCTCTCTACATATCTCTACATCTCTCTACATCTCTCTACATCTCTCTACATCTCTCTACATATCTCTACATCTCTCTACATATCGCTACATCTCTCTACATCTCCCTACATCTCTCAACATCTCTCTACATATCGCTACATCTCTCTACATCTCTCTACATCTCTCTACATCTCTCGACATCTCTCTACATCTCTCGACATATCTCTACATCTCCCTAAATCTCTCTACATCTCCCTAAATCTCTCTACATCTCTCTACATCTCTCTACATCTCTCTACATCTCTCGACATATCTCTACATCTCTCTACATCTCTCTAAATCTCTCTACATCTCTCTACATATCTCTACATCTCTCTACATCTCTCTACATCTCGCGACATCTCTCTACATCTCTCTACATCTCTCTACATATCTCGACATAACTCGACATATCTATACATCTCTCTACATCTCTCTACATCTCCCTACATCTCTCTACATATCTCTACATCTCTCTACATCTCTCTACATCTCTCTACATATCCCTACATCTCGCTACATCTCTCTACATCTCGCTACATCTCTCTACATCTCTCTACATCTCTCGACATCTCTCTACATATCTCTACATCTCTCTACATCTCTCTACATCTCTCTACATCTCTCTACATCTCTCTACATATCTCTACATCTCTCTACATATCGCTACATCTCCCTACATCTCCCTACATCTCTCAACATCTCTCTACATATCGCTACATCTCTCTACATCTCTCTACATCTCTCTACATCTCTCGACATATCTCTACATCTCCCTAAATCTCTCTACATCTCCCTAAATCTCTCTACATCTCTCTACATCTCGCTACATCTCTCGACATATCTCTACATCTCTCTACATCTCTCTACATCTCTCTACATCTCTCTACATCTCTCGACATATCTCTACATCTCTCTACATCTCTCTACATCTCTCTAAATCTCTCTAAATCTCTCTACATCTCTCTACATATCTCTACATCTCTCTACATATCTCTACATCTCTCGACATCTCTCTACATCTCTCTACATATCTCTACATCTCTCTACATCTCTCGACATATCTCTACATCTCACTACATATCTCTACATCTCTCGACATCTCTCTACATCTCCCTACATCTCTCTACATCTCTCTAAATCTCTCTAAATCTCTCTACATCTCTCTACATCTCTCTACATCTCTCTACATCTCTCTACATCTCTCTACATCTCTCTACATATCTCTACATCTCTCTACATCTCTCTAAATCTCTCTACATCTCTCTACATATCTCTACATCTCTCTACATCTCTCTACATCTCTCTACATATCTCTACATCTCTCTACATCTCTCTAAATCTCTCTACATCTCTCGACATATCTCTACATATCTCTACATCTCTCTACATCTCTCTAAATCTCTCTACATCTCTCTACATCTCTCTACATCTCTCTACATCTCTCTACATCTCTCGACATATCTCTACATCTCTCTACATCTCACTACATCTCTCTACATCTCTCTACATCTCTCTACATATCTCTACATCTCTCTACATCTCTCGACATCTCTCTAAATCTCTCTACATCTCTCTACATCTCTCTACATCTCTCTACATCTCGCTACATCTCTCGACATATCTCCACATCTCTCTACATCTCTCTACATCTCTCTACATCTCTCTACATCTCTCGACATATCTCTACATCTCTCTACATCTCTCTACATCTCTCTAAATCTCTCTAAATCTCTCTACATCTCTCTACATATCTCTACATCTCTCTACATATCTCTACATCTCTCGACATCTCTCTACATCTCTCTACATATCTCTACATCTCTCTACATCTCTCGACATATCTCTACATCTCACTACATATCTCTACATCTCTCGACATCTCTCTACATCTCCCTACATCTCTCTACATCTCTCTACATCTCTCTACATCTCTCTACATATCTCTACATATCTCTACATCTCTCTACATCTCTCTACATATCTCTACATCTCTCTACATCTCTCGACATCTCTCTACATCTCTCTACATCTCTCTACATCTCTCTACATCTCTCTACATCTCTCGACATCTCTCTACATATCTCTACATCTCTCGACATCTCTCTACATATCTCTACATCTCTCTACATCTCTCGACATATCTCTACATCTCTCTACATCTCTCTACATCTCTCGACATATCTCTACATATCTCTACATCTCTCTACATCTCTCGACATATCTCTACATCTCTCTACATATCGCTACATCTCTCTACATCTCCCTACATCTCTCAACATCTCTCTACATATCGCTACATCTCTCTACATCTCTCTACATCTCTCTACATCTCTCGACATCTCTCTACATCTCTCGACATATCTCTACATCTCCCTAAATCTCTCTACATCTCCCTAAATCTCTCTACATCTCTCTACATCTCTCTACATCTCTCTACATCTCTCGACATATCTCTACATCTCTCTACATCTCTCTAAATCTCTCTACATCTCTCTACATATCTCTACATCTCTCTACATCTCTCTACATCTCGCGACATCTCTCTACATCTCTCTACATCTCTCTACATATCTCGACATAACTCGACATATCTCTACATCTCTCTACATCTCTCTACATCTCTCTACATCTATCTACATCTCTCTACATATCTCTACATCTCTCTACATCTCTCTACATATCCCTACATCTCTCTACATCTCTCTACATCTCGCTACATCTCTCTACATCTCTCTACATCTCTCTACATCTCTCGACATCTCTCTACATATCTCTACATCTCTCTACATCTCTCTACATCTCTCTACATCTCTCTACATATCTCTACATCTCTCTACATATCGCTACATCTCTCTACATCTCCCTACATCTCTCAACATCTCTCTACATATCGCTACATCTCTCTACATCTCTCTACATCTCTCTACATCTCTCGACATCTCTCTACATCTCTCGACATATCTCTACATCTCCCTAAATCTCTCTACATCTCCCTAAATCTCTCTACATCTCTCTACATCTCTCTACATCTCTCTACATCTCTCGACATATCTCTACATCTCTCTACATCTCTCTAAATCTCACTACATCTCTCTACATATCTCTACATCTCTCTACATCTCTCTACATCTCGCGACATCTCTCTACATCTCTCTACATCTCTCTACATATCTCGACATAACTCGACATATCTATACATCTCTCTACATCTCTCTACATCTCTCTACATCTCTCTACATATCTCTACATCTCTCTACATCTCTCTACATCTCTCTACATATCCCTACATCTCTCTACATCTCTCTACATCTCGCTACATCTCTCTACATCTCTCTACATCTCTCGACATCTCTCTACATATCTCTACATCTCTCTACATCTCTCTACATCTCTCTACATCTCTCTACATCTCTCTACATATCTCTACATCTCTCTACATATCGCTACATCTCCCTACATCTCCCTACATCTCTCAACATCTCTCTACATATCGCTACATCTCTCTACATCTCTCTACATCTCTCTACATCTCTCGACATATCTCTACATCTCCCTAAATCTCTCTACATCTCCCTAAATCTCTCTACATCTCTCTACATCTCTCTACATCTCTCTACATCTCTCGACATATCTCTACATCTCGCTACATCTCTCGACATATCTCTACATCTCTCTACATCTCTCTAAATCTCTCTACATCTCTCTACATATCTCTACATCTCTCTACATCTCTCTACATCTCGCGACATCTCTCTACATCTCTCTACATCTCTCTACATCTCTCGACATCTCTCTACATCTCTCTACATCTCTCTACATCTCTCTACATCTCTCTACATCTCTCTACATATCTCTACATCTCTCTACATATCGCTACATCTCTCTACATCTCCCTACATCTCTCAACATCTCTCTACATATCGCTACATCTCTCTACATCTCTCTACATCTCTCTACATCTCTCTACATCTCTCGACATCTCTCTACATCTCTCGACATATCTCTACATCTCCCTAAATCTCTCTACATCTCCCTAAATCTCTCTACATCTCTCTAAATCTCTCTACATCTCTCTACATCTCTCGACATATCTCTACATCTCTCTACATCTCTCTAAATCTCTCTACATCTCTCTACATATCTCTACATCTCTCTACATCTCTCTACATCTCGCGACATCTCTCTACATCTCTCTACATCTCTCTACATATCTCGACATAACTCGACATATCTCTACATCTCTCTACATCTCTCTACATCTCTCTACATCTCTCTACATATCTCTACATCTCTCTACATCTCTCTACATCTCTCTACATATCCCTACATCTCTCTACATCTCTCTACATCTCGCTACATCTCTCTACATCTCTCTACATCTCTCTACATCTCTCGACATCTCTCTACATATCTCTACATCTCTCTACATCTCTCTCTACATCTCTCTACATCTCTCTACATATCTCTACATCTCTTTACATCTCTCTACATCTCTCTACATATCCCTACATCTCTCTGCATCTCTCTACATCTCACTACATCTCTCTACATATCTCTACATATCTCTACATCTCATATCATATCTCTCACATATCTCGACACCTCTAAATAGCTCTCTACATCTCTATATAGTTCTCTATATCTGTCTTCATCTTTCTACATATATATATACAGTATATCTATATATATATATATATATATATATATAGATATACTGTATATATATATATATATATATATATATATATAATATATATCTACATCTCTATATATCTCTCTACATCCTCCATATACAGTCACGTGAAAAAGTAAGTACACCCCATGTAAAGTTTTGACTTTTTCAACATATTTCAACATACAGCTATTTGATCTTCATTTCAACAATATTGATAGATAAATGTGATATAATATTACAACTATCATGAAACATTTACATTTTGTAGTCCATTGTATAATTTAAATAAACATAAATGCAAATTTCGAATGTGGAAAAAGTAAGTACACCCCTACATTTATCACTACTTCAAACACATAAAATTAGAATCAGGTGCACCAGCTCAGGTGCAAATGATTAGAACATCGTTAGAGAGGATCTTGGAGAAACCTGTCTTATTTAAACCTCAGACATTTAGTTTGGTTTGCTCTTTGTTGTTGAATTGTGCAGCGTCACCATGCCAATATCAAAAGAGCTCTCTGAGGCCTTCAGAAAGAAGGTTAAAGATGCCTACGAGTCTGGGAAGGGATTTTAAAAGATCTCCAAACAATTTGAAAACAAACATTCGACTGTCCGGAAGATCATCTACAAGTGGAGAATATTCCAAAGAACTGCCAACTTGTTGAGGCCAGGACACCCCAGCAAGTTCATCCAGAGAGCAAACTGCAAGATGCTGAAAGAAGTCTCTAAGAACCCCAGAATGTCATCACGGGACATACAGGTAGCTCTTGCCACTGTTGATGTCAAAGTGCACGAGTCTACCATTAGAAAGAGGCTGCACAAATTTGATCTACATGGGAGGTGTGCCAGGAGGAAACCTTTGCTGTCCAGAAAGAACATCAGTTTGCACATCAGTTTGCAAGACTAAAGTTTGCCAATGAACACCTCGGCAAAGACCAGCACTTCTGGAACAATGTGCTCTGGACAGATGAGTCAAAGGTGGAGCTATTTGGCCACAGTACCAGAAGACATGTTTGGCGAAAACCAAAGACAGCATTTGACCACAAGAACCTGATACCAACTGTAAAGCATGGTGGTGGAAATATTATGGTTGGGGCAGCTTTGCTGCATCAGGGCCTGGGCAGCTCACCATCATAGAATCCACTATGAATTCGTCATTGTACCAGAGGGTGCTTGAGGATAATGTGAGGCCATCTGTCCGGAAGTTGAAGCTCAACCGAAGGTGGACCTTGCAACATGACAATGACCCTAAACATACCAGTAAATCCACCAAGGAATGGCTGAAAAGAAAGCAATGGAGGGTTCTGGAATGGCCAAGACAAAGCCCGGATCTAAATCCCATCGAGATGTTGTGGGAGGATTTGAAACGAGCTGTGCATGCAAGAAACCCCTCAAACATCGCACAGCTGAAAGAATTCTGCATGGAGGAGTGGGCAAACATTTCTCCCAGTCGATGTCAGAGACTGGTAGACTGTTATAAGAAACGCCTACTTGAGGTTGTTTCTGCCAAAGTGGGCAATACCACCTATTAGAGCCAAGGGTGTACTTACTTTTTCCACATGCAAAATTTGCATTTATGTTTATTTAAATTATACAATGGACTACAAAATGTAAATGTTTCATGGTATTTGTTATATTATAACACCTTTATCTGTCAATATTGTTGAAATGAAGATCAAATAGCTGTATGTTGAAATATGTTGAAAAAGTCAAAACTTTACATGGGGTGTACTTACTTTTTCACGTGACTGTAGGTCTCTATATTTCTATATCTCTCTATATCTGTCTACATCTCCATATAGATCATCTCTCCAAATCTCTCTTCCCCTTTTTGACTCTCCAACAAACTCTCGATCTCTGGACATGGTGTAATGGCCTGTCAATTAAAACATACCAAACCTCACATTTTAAGGTAAAATAGGGAAAAATTATTTTTTATTTCACAAAAGAAACACAAGTAAATTGAATTTTGGATTAACCTGTTTGGCCGTCTTTTTCCTAAAAGCTGGTGATGCGTAAAAATAAATTGTAAGTGCAAATATACACAAAGAAAGAAACACACCCACATGCTAATGGAGGTGGATACTTTGAGACCTGGTATGTCTCCATTTCACCTCTTGAAACCCACCCACGTGGGATAGCAGCCAACACCAGTAACTTACACACACACTCTCACTCACATACACGCCGAGGCAAGCAGCACCAGACAGGCTGTGAACATCTAATGAGGGAGTTAGCTCACAGAATCACGAGCCATCTGACTCTTGGGGGTCATTACAATCTTGACGGGTTTTCGAGGCCGATTGGCACTAATGTAGCGACCCCAGGCTGATGTTGGCAAGTCGTTAGCTGGCGAAGTTGACCTACAGATACCAGTACATGAGGAATTATTTTCATGTACATCCTCTTTGGTTGCAAAGTTGACACAAATGTCTTGCAATGGAAGATCAACTACTTATCCAGGTCATTTTTGATCTGAAATCTTGAATGTTCCATCCACGATGATTAACTTCTGGGTCAGTTTATGCCATTCAACTACAGATATAGATTAGCTGGCAACGGATAAAAGAGTTCTTGTCATGCCAACTGAGCCACATTGCGATGATTCAACGTATAGTCATGGCATAATAAGGTGAAAACTGCCACGGTCAGGTGATGTAGAGATGACCATAATATTTATCTGGATGTGGAATAGAAACTTGCTGACTGTCCTGGTTAGCTTGCGGACAATTTTCTGTTATTACGCAAGCATAAACCAGCCTTTATCTTTAGGAGAAAACCATTACTGTGATTTTAATGTCCTCAAATTTCCATCTTCCTCACCCACTCTGGAGCCACATAACTTTTTCTGATTATAACTTCTGAGCAATTGTAATGATTTTCTAGAACTTTCCATGAATGCTTTATCTCCTCAACTTCCTACAGTGCTAGTCATCGATTTCTCACTTACTCATTCCAGTCGTAATTCCACTTAATCTGAGGTAATAAGTACTTTGCAACCCCCCTTATTTTAGACCAACCATATATATATACCAGCGTAAATTGTTAAAACAGACTATGGATGCCATTACCCTCGCAAATCCAGGAGATTTTTTATTTGTTTGAATTAATTATTATGATGCTGTAATGAAGGATGGTCATGTGACATTTAAAACAAGAAAGAGCAATCAGAGATTGCAGACACTCGCCAGGATGTGTTTTCAGTGGTTTATAAGGCTTTTGTGTTAAAACAAATATGGCGGCCGAACCACGTGATCGATGACGTAATCATTATTTTTTTTCTCCACCAATTTATGCCTACATGACGCTCAAGAAATTTCATCTTGATCGGATGAAGTTTTGTACTTGTCGAATTATGGCGTCATAATGGAGACACCTATGACATCATCATTAACATATTTTATTCCCCATGGAGAGTTCTTTACAATGAGCCATGTCTCAATTTTTTCTTTTCAGCGCTTTCGGAGATAGAGATGCAATTTTTTTTCAGTTTTTCCAAGATTGTGGCCGAACCACGTGACCTATGACGTCATAATTATCATTAAAAAATTATACAGGTGGAGTTGCACTTATACTGAAAATTTCCTGTCAATCGGACCAACGGTTGCAGAGAAAATCATATTTATTCTGTGCGGACAAACAAACAGACGAAAAATGAAAAATCACCCAGAGAGCGACACTTGGCAAAAGAGAACAAAGCAGAATGGCACTCAGCAGAGCAATCTTTTGACATCACAAATAATTGGTCGTTGAATTCAGTGACCTGATATGAAAATCCTATTCAAATTTCAAGTCAAGCGGATGAAAATTGAGGCTTTTAGAAATTTGAAAAAAGTGGTTGACCTTTGGCCTATGTTGACCTTTTGGCCTATGCTGATCTCCAAAATAGTTGTTGGTTGAATTTGATTAACTGATATGTAAATCCCATTCAAATTTCAAGTGAATCAGATTAAAATTGAGGATTTTAGAAATTAGAAAAAAGTGTTTGACCTTTGGCCTATGTTGACCTTTCGGCCTACGCAGATCTCAAAAATTGTTGATGGTTGAATTCAGTTAGTCGATATGAAAATCACATTCGAATTCAAAGTCAATCGGATGAAAATTGAGGATTTTAGAAATTTGAAATTGTTGTTGACCTTTGGCCTATGTTGACCTTTTGGCCTATGCTGATCTCAAAAATAGTTAATGGTTGAATTCAGTTCGCCGATATGTAAAACCTATTCAAATTTCAAGTCAATCGGATTAAAATTGAGTATTTTAGAAATTTGAAAAAAGTGGTTGACCTTTGGCCTATGTTGACCTTTTGACCTCAAAAATATATAGGATTTTGTCGGACTACGAACGCTACGATTTGGGGAAGTTTCGTGAAGATCGGTTTAAAATTGTGACCTGTAGGCAAGTATAAGAGAGCGGACAGACAAACACACAAACCAACAAACAAACACAAACACACACACAAACCGGAGTGATCAACATTCTTGCAAGAATTTATTTTTTTTGCCAAGTAACAAACAAACAAACGGACTCAAATGCAATACCCTGTCCTCAGGCGAGGGTAAAGATTGTTAATTTCCAGTTTTTCTTTGACCTTTCCAATCAAATGCACTGAGCTCTGCAAAAATGTTATTTTCTTAAAGTTTCTATAAAACCCCCAATAAATGATACAAAGTCGAGGGTCATGGAAGAGTGAGGAGATGGAGGGTAAAAGTGCAACTTGGGGCCAAATTTGGACTCAACAGGCAGAGGAATGAATGAGCACACCAGCCTCGGTGGGGAAATGGTTGGAGTGTCTGCTCTGAGTCTGGGAGGTCGGCGGTGCGAACGCGGCCCAATCATTGCAAACACTTTAAAAATGGTACCTGCTGCTTCCTTGTTTGACACTCAGCACTTACGAAGGATAGGTGAGCCTAATGGCGGCTTCGTGTGTCGAAGTTCCTTGAAGGGTAACTCATATTATTACCTCCATTCACCTTCGGTTTTCACCCCTGTTTGTCTGTGTGTGTTTGTCTGTGAGCACGATAGCTCAACAAGTTATGCACGGATTTGGACAAAACTTTATGGACAGGTTCGACATGTGACAAGAACAAGCCCATTCCATTTCGGTGAAGATCCGGATGCACTTTTTAAAAATTTTATTCCAAAGTGATTCTTCACCATTGAGAGATGTAGCCAAAAATGATATTTCGCATGATGTCTGAAAAAGTTGTGGATGAGTTCTGACCAAACTTGGTGGATGAGTTTGTTAGGTGGCAAGAACAAGTCGATTCGATTTTGGTTCAGATCAGTGGGATACAAAACGTAAACTGTTCAGCCATATGGAGGTGTGCGCTCTACCGAATGCTGCTCTCGTCATAACAGTAATAGAGGGAGAAAGAGGAGGTGAGAAAATCAGGAACCAGCAATTCTGAAGGTTGAGCTAAGTTAAGTTAATGGGTATAGAAAATATTGCAGGCAGGGATGGGGGATGACCTGAGATGGTGGTTCACCTGTTGCTTGAAGCCCTCCCTGGAGGTGAGAATGGGATTGAAGAGCCTCTGGAATCACAACCACAATCTAACCGATCAAAATGTAATCATGGAATTCCACACTACCACCTCGAGAATCCAGTTCTTTTTTTGTCCCCCGTCGCACCGCGGAGCGAAAGGGGGACTATGGTTTTCCGCCCCGTCCGTGTGTGCGTGCGTCCGTGCGTGCGTGTGAACGTGCATGCGTGCATGCGTCCGTGCGTGCATGCGTAAGCGAAGGACCGAATTTTAATTTGGTGTGTGGGTGCAACCCACGTCAAAATCCAAGATGGCCGCCGCCATGTATGTCTGACGCCATGTATGTCTGAATCTTGTGAGCGGAATATCTTGAAAAATAAGCGAAGTACCAACTTCTAATCTGGTGTGTGGGTGTATCTAGGCATAAGGAAGAACGCTATTGAAAATTGGGTCGCCACGTCAAAATCCAAGATGGCCGCCACCATATATATGTCTGAACATTGTGAGCGGAATATCTTGAAAAATAAACGAACTACTAACTTCTAATCTGGTGTGTGGGTGTATCTACGCATAAGGAAGAACGCTCTTGAAAATTGGGTCGCCACCTCAAAATCCAAGATGGCCATCGCTATGTATGTCTGAACCTTTTGAGCGGAATATCTTGAAAAATAAGCGAAGGACCAACTTATAATCTGGTGTGTGGGTGTATCTAGGCATAAGAAAGAACGCTATTGAAAATTGGGTCGCCACGTCAAAATCCAAGATGGCAGCCTTGCGTCTTCCACTTTGTCAACTCACACCACTTCACAGACGGGGGACCTAGGCGTAACGCTTGTTTTTTTGTTTTGTTTTGGTTGTACACAACATCGAGGCGCGTGAAAGAGCTAACATTAATGACAAAAAACAAACGGCCACACAAAATGAAATAAAGGGAGCAGGAGACAAGATGGGCAGAGAGGGGGAAGCACACAAGTACAACAGTAGAGAACAGGGACATCGGGAAATCTGTGGGAAGTAGAGGGCTTGGGGGAGGGTGGGAGAGGTATAAAACACAAGGACACTGCTAGGACTTTCAGGAAAGAAGTTGGTATTGCAAAAAAGTGGACCTGGGGTGAATTAACGGGGGTAGAAAAGATCAAGGTTTTGGATGGGGGAAGATAAGAGATGGTGGTGAACAGCTGTTTTAAAGACCTGGAGGGTGGAGTGGGATTGAAGAGAGTGAGGGAGTTTGTTCCAGAGGCGGGAGAAAAGAAGAATGAAGGAGCGAAGGTGAATAGAGAGTCTTGATTTTGGCAATTTCACAAGAAGTGGGTTGCTGGCAGATCTTGTGCGACCTGTAGGAATATTTGTGGGACAAAGCACAGAGAGAGCTGGAGGAGCAAGGCCGGAGAGGAGTCGGTAGAAGACAGAAAGACCACCAACCTGCCTGCGGTGAGTGAGTGAAAGGCCCTCGGAGTTAGCTTCATAAAATTGAGTTCCACTGAAGGGAGGAAATAGGAACCAGGGAGTTGAGGATCCAAAGTCGAATCGTACAAGTAAATGAGTCTGTGCCATGCGCTTTGGATTTGCTTTCCTGATCAGGAGGAAGACTTAATAGATTCACTTTGTGAGGGTTAATCTGTTCGTTCGCTTTGATTGTCCAGCTCGCAGCGGAGTCACCATTGATTGCGATAAT
Source organism: Myxine glutinosa (assembly GCF_964187855.1). Taxonomy (NCBI): domain Eukaryota; kingdom Metazoa; phylum Chordata; class Myxini; order Myxiniformes; family Myxinidae; genus Myxine; species Myxine glutinosa. Next base: position 81,702,436 of record NC_136273.1, read on the forward strand.
TGAAAACAAGGAGGCAGGTAGGGACCGCTGAGTGGACATGTCGTCACTTTGCTTCATGGAGCAAGCTTTGTTTGCGCATCCACCTGTGCCCTGGCTTTTCCTTGTACCATCCCTGGAGAAATCATTGTATTCTTGTTCATGGTTTTCACCTCCCTCCTCTTTTCCTTCGTGTCATTCTTCGTCTCCTTTCCCAACTCCCCAACCGAAACATCGTGCCCGAGTCCAGCATATGATGCTCAGATTAATCCACGATTTAACAAAAGCATTTTCTTGCAGTGATCCGGAAACGAAACGCAATTTACGCTCATTATCTCATAATTGCAAGCAGATGCTTGAAGAAGCCAGGCTGTTGTCAAACTTTTGCCGGAACACCATGACCATCTTCCGCAATGGAGGCATTGATGGATCTCAACGTCCAATCTGCTGGTGAGGCTCTTACAGCCGATGAGTACAATTACAAACACATTAATGCTTGTGCAGAGATATTTGGCAATGGATGAGTGGAGAAAACACTTCCTCACCTCACCCATTGCCAAATACTTACCATTAGGATGGAAATGAAATTGGTAAAAGTGGTGGAGTTGAAACACTGGAGGGGCGAAAACATATTGCCCTGAAGTTTCGTCCAAATCCAACCATTAACCTTTTGAGATATCCCGCAATGCATAGTTTTTGGCCCGATCTCCCAATGGTGAAGAATCACTTAAAAATTAAATAATTCTCATATCCGAATCCATATTAAGATCTTCACCAAAATCGAATCGAATCGTCCTTGTCAGACACCCAACCGGTCCGCCAAGTTTCGTCCAAATCCGTCCATAACTTTTTGAGATATCCCGCAATGTATAGTTTTTGGCCCGATCTCCCAATGGTGAAGAATCACTTGAAAATTAAATAATTCTCATATCCGAATCCATATTAAGATCTTCACCAAAATCGAATCGAATCGTCCTTGTCAGACACCAAACCGGTCCGCCAGGTTTCGTCCAAATCCGTCCATAACTTTTTGAGATATCCCGCAATGTATAGTTTTTGGCCCTATCTCCCAATGGTGAAGATTCACTTCAAATAATTAAATAATTCTCATTTCCGAATCCATATTAAGATCTTCACCAAAATCGAATCGAATCGTCCTTGTCAGACACCCAACCGGTCCGCCAAGTTTCGTCCAAATCCGTCCATAACTTTTTGAGATATCCCGCAATGTATAGTTTTTGGCCCTATCTCCCAATGGTGAAGATTCACTTCAAATAATTAAATAATTCTCATTTCCGAATCCATATTCAGATATTCACCAAAATCGTATCTATTCTTCCTTGTCACACACACAACCTGTCCACCAAGTTACTCCAAATCCAACCATTAACCTTTTGAGATATCCCGCAATGTATAGTTTTTGGCCTGATCTCCCAATGGTGAAGAATCACTTAAAAAATTAAATAATTATCATATCAGCATCCATATTCAGATCTTCACCAAAATCGAATCTGTTTGTCCTTGTCAGACACCCAACATCTCCACCAAGTTTCGTCCAAATCTGTCCACAACTTTTTTGAGATATTTTGTTTACAAACAAACAAACAAACGGAAAAACAGACAGGGGTGAAAACATAACCTCCATCCACCTTTGGTGGTGGAGGTAATAATTTCTAAGTGTGAAAACATACGAGGGTGTGTCCAAAAGGCTCTTTGAACGAGATCCTCAAATATGGAAGCTAGGTGCGGAGTTTGCGCACCTACTGTACCCTTTGGCCTGGCCAGTCTGGGTTTGATTCCCAACCCGACTGGACGCCGCTGGTTCGATTGGTGCTTCACATGCAGGGCGTTGCATCAGAAGTGTGTGCCATCCCTCGGTTGATCATTAAGCTGGCTGTCTCATCTGTTAGCATGAGCTGACGGATGTTAAATATCCCACGGAGTCTCTCGAGAAAGAGCAGTCGAGTTATCACCGGCACCCTGAACACACTCCAAACCAGTCGAATATCAGGGCTTGGATTTGGGGACTTGGGCCAAACTTACCCAGCTGGGGCAATCCTTCCTCTTTCATATACAGCACATGGCTGCGAGTCCAATCATTGACAGAGGGGGGCACAGCTGAGCCACTGATGCAATGCCCCCTGTAATTTATGACAGGAATTGATCATTTGTGCAGGGTGCCTGCGATAACTTGCGCACTCTTCGCGAAGGACACCGTGGGATCTTTAACGTCCACAAACAAATGGTAGCAGATGGTACCTCCAGTCTGACGTCCATCCGAGGGACAGCAAATGTATTGATGATAGTTTATACTCCAGTTTACTGGAACCCAGATGAGACACCTCTCGGGCTAGTGTACCCACCTGTATAGGCCATCCTGCTAGCTCCTAGGAAATGGTTAATGATCAAAAATTCTGAAAGGTTGCTGCAAGAGGTCATCGAGAGAATGGATACATTACTCTGCCTGTTGGTTCAAGAAAGAGGATTATAAAGGTGAGAACCTTCCAGAAGTACTGTACATCTTGTGCTGCTTCAGGGGGCAGCAAGGTACCAATTAGTGGTTCGGTAATTGAAGTATGAATTTGTGGATTGTTATGGGATTGAAAGTCACATTGACTCGCACAATTATAATATGAATCGTTCCAGTGGCTGATCATGTGGTACCTTCCTCATCACTTACACAAAGTGGTGAGACGATGATGATGGGTGGCCTTGCGTGACCAATAAATAACACGTAATTTTCCGTGTTTGCGCCGTGACCTTAGTTATCGCTCAGAGTTACAATAACGCTGACCCCTTGCCAATAACATGCTCGCAAATGTTTGGGTGCATCCGCTCTCGAAAGATCATCGGACTTGCTGTGTGTAAGTGCTGTTGTTGTTGCTGGTTGTTATCTGCACATGCGGGTTTCAGAAGGTGGAACGGAGCCCACCTACGTCTGGAAGTATCCACCTTTGTGTGCGTGCATGAATATATATGTATATGTATATGTATGAATATGTATATGTACAGTGCATTCAGAAAGTATTCAGACCCCTTCACTTTTTTCACATTTTGTTATGTTGCAGCCTTTTGCTGAAATCGTTTAAATTCATTTTTCCCTCATGAATCTACACTCAATACCCCATAACGACAAAGAGAAAACAGGATTTTAGAAAGTTTTGTAAATTTATTAAAAAGAAAAAACTGAAATATCACTTTGACATAAGTATTCAGACCCTTTGCTATGACACTTGAAATTTAGCTCAGGTGCCTCCCATTTCTCTTGATCCTCTTTGAGATGTTTCTACATCTTGATTGGAGTCCACCTGTGGTAAATTCAATTGATTGGACATGATTTGGAAAGGCACACACCTGTCTATATAAGGTCTCACAGCTGACAATGCGTATCAGCGCAAAAACCAAGCCATGAGGTCGAAGGAACTGCCTGCAGAGCTCAGAGACAGGATTGTGTCGAGGCACAGATCTGGGGAAGCCGACAAAATAACTGTTTGCTGCATTGAAGGTTCCCAAGAGCACAGTGGCCTCTATAATTCTTAAATGGAAGAAGTTTGGAACAACCAGGACTCTTCCTAGAGCTGGCTGCCCGGCCAAACTGAGCAATAGGGGGAGAAGGGCCTTGGTAAGAGAGGTGACCAAGAACCCTATGGTCACTCTGGCTGAGCTCCAGAGATCCTGTTTGGAGATGGGAGAAACTTCCAGAAGGACAACCATCACATCACATCACCCCACCGATCTGGGCTTTATGGCAGAGTGGCCAGACGGAAGCCTCTCCTCAGTGAAAGAAACATGAAAGCCGCTGGGAGTTTGCAAAAAAGCACCTAAAGGACTCTCAATGTGAGAAACAAGATTCTGTGGTCTGATGAAACCAAGATTGAACTGTTTGGCCTCGATTCTAAGCGTCATGTCTGGAGGAAACCAGACACCGCTCATCACCTGCCCAATACCATCCCAACGGTGAAGCATGGTGGTGGCAGCATCATGCTGTGGGGGTGTTTTTCAGCAGCAGGGACTGGGGGACTGGTCAGGGTTGAGGGAACAATGAACGGAGCAAATTACAGAGATATCCTTAATGAAAACCTGAAACAGAGCGCTCAGGACCTCAGACTGGGCCGAAGGTTCACCTTCCAACAGGGCAATGACCTGAAGCACACAGCCAAGACAACGCAGGAGTGGCTTAGGGACAACTCTGTGAAGGTCCTTGAGTGTCCCAGCCAGAGCCCTTACTTGAACCCAATCGAACATCTCTGGAGAGACCTGAAAATGGCTGTCCACCGGCGGTCCCCATCCAGCCTGACAGAGCTTGAGAGGATCTGCAGAGAAGAATGGCAGAAAATCCCCAAATCCAGGTGTGCAAAGCTTGTCGCGTCATACCCAAGAAGACTCGACGCTGTCATCGCTGCCAAAGGTGCTTCAACTAAGTACTGAGTTAAGGGTCTGAATACTTATGTAAATGTGATATTTCAGTTTTTTCTTTTTAATAAATTTGCAAAACTTTCTAAAATCCTGTTTTCTCTTTGTCATTATGGGGTATTGAGTGTAGATTGATGAGGGAAAAAATGAATTTAAACGATTTCAGCAGAAGGCTGCAACATAACAAAATGTGAAAAAAAGTGAAGGGGTCTGAATACTATCTGAATGCATTGTATAGATGTGTATGTATATTTATATATGTATGTGTATGTATATTTATGTATGTATATGTATGTATATTTATATATGTATGTGTATGTATAATGTATATTTATATGTATATGTATATGTATGTATGTATGTATGTATGTATGTATGAATATGCATATTTATATATGAATATGTATATTTATATATGTATGTGTATGTATATGTATGTATGTATGTATGAATATGTATATGTATGTATATTTATATATGAATATGTAGGTATATTTATATAAGTATGTGTATGTATATTTATACATGTATATGTATGTATATTTATATATGTATATGTATGTATGTATGTATGAATATGTATATGTATGTATATTTATGTATGAATATGTATGTATATTTAGATATGTATATGTATGTATATTTATATATGTATGTGTATGTATATTTATATATGTATATGTATGTATATTTATATATGTGTATGTATATATATATATATATATATACATATATATATATATATACATATATATATACATATGTATATACAGTCACGGGAAAAAGTAAGTGCACCCCATGTAAAATTTTGACTTTTTCAACATATTTCAACATACAGCTATTTTATCTTCATTTCAACAATATTGACAGATAAAGGTGATATAATATAACAAATATCATGAAACATTTACATTTTGTAGTCCATTGTATAATTTAAATAAACATAAATGCAAATTTCGCATGTGGAAAAAGTAAGTACACCCCTACATTTATCACTACTTCAAATACCTAAAATTAGAATCAGGTGCACCAGCTCAGGTGCAAATGATTAGAACATCGTTAGAGAGGATCTTGGAGGAACCTGTCTTATTTAAACCTCAGACATTTAGTTTGGTTTGCTCTTTGTTGTTGAAGTGTGCGGCGTCACCATGCCTAGACCAAAAGAGATCTCTGAGGCCTTCAGAAAGAAGGTTATAGATGCCTACGAGTCTGGGAAGGGATTTAAAAAGATCTCCAAACAAATTGAAATCAATCATTCGACTGTCCGGAAGATCATCTACAAGTGGAGAAGATTCCAAACAACTGCCAACTTGTTCAGGCCAGGCCGCCCCAGCAAGTTCAGCCCGAGAGCAGACCGCAAGATGCTGAAAGAAGTCTCTAAGAACCCCAGAATGTCATCACGGGACCTACAGGTAGCTCTTGCCACTGTTGATGTCAAAGTGCACGAGTCTACGATTAGAAAGAGGCTGCACAAATTTGATCTACATTGGAGGTGTGCCAGGAGGAAACCTTTGCTGTCCAGAAAGAACATCAGGGCAAGACTAAAGTTTGCCAATGAACACCTATAGTCCATGGGCCAGGCCAAATATCGGTACCACCTGGGGTGACCAAACCTAAGTGGTACTAAAATGCTTATTGGGTCAATATAAGTACATTAAGATGTGATAGCCTTTCCACACTGGCAGCTTTGTCAGTTTTTTGTAAAAACTTCAAATTCACCCAATAGCGGCATTGCGTAATTCATTTAAATCTTGCGGTATGCAAAGATCACATCTAATTTCAGTCAATGCAGAACTAAAACCATGTGATAAATGCTACTATATTGTAATTATTAAACATCAGAGCAAAGTAAATGCATTTCCTATTTGTCTGTACTTTATTATTGGATAATTGTGTACTCACGTTCAGCTTTTTTTCTAGGAAGAGTTAATTGCGGATAGATGTAAGCTTTTTTTTCAGCTCCTTTGATGGAACTGGTGAGATATCTGGCTATGTAAGTTATCTTTTGCAGTTCTAATTAAAGTTAATTAAGTTTGATTAGTTAAGATCAGTTAACTATGGTAATATCCTTTCCTTTTCGAGGATTAACTTACCAGTGAGGTCAAGATGTGGCAGATCTTAGATAAGATTTTGTTTTGCTTTCAATGGTACTGTCAGAACAAAGAATGCATTGGATTGTTGGAACACGGATTGATGCTTGTACATTGCAGGTGTCTACTGTAGTGTGCTGACGTCCTGAGGTGTGCATGATGCATGATCCACCAAGTAGAGATGAAGGTGCCACCCTGCCAAGGAAGCGAGCACGCACTGACTGTATCATTCATTGCTCTAATGAAGACTCCGACTCCCTGGTGTCACCACAAGATCTGGACTCATGGAACACTTTGCTCAGGGTTGCAGAGATCAGACAGCATGCTCCACTTCTGGATATAGCCAAAGGCATTGAAGAAGGACAAATACCACAATTGCAGTATCATCAGAATTTGCTGTAGCATTTTCACCATGAAGAAGTCTCTTGACTCTCTCCTTTCCAAAGACCCCAAAGATGAACCTGGAGAGGTCAGTTCATGAAGATCAGCTGGGGATGCACCAGGTACATCAACCTAGCATCTGTATGATAAAATCTGCATTTTCTGCAACAAGTCGAGCAGATACCTAAAAGGACACAATACAAGGGAACCCCTCATCCAGTGTGTTGAGTTACGTGCAGATGCTAGGGTTCGCAACGCAGCAACCAAAAAACTGGATCCAAGAATCCTTGCCTTACTGAGCAGAGACCTTGTTGCTGCAGAGGGACATTACCACAAGTCATGCTACAAACTGTACACAAAAGACGAGTCTTCTGCCAGCTCTGGTGCAGGTGAGGAGAATGAACAAAGAGAGGATGCAGAGTATGAGGAAGCAGTGAGACAAGCCTATGAGGAACTCTTCTTGTATATCAGGAATGAATTCTTTCCCAATCCTGAAATACTGCTTATGACAGACCTCACAGGTAGGCTAGAGAGATCCATGAATGCACATGGCATCACCCAAATGAAACCCTCAACGAAGAAACATGTTCGTCGTAAGCTGGAAAGTGAGCTGGGAGGATCACTCCACTTTGTCTCTGATGAGAAAGGAAAGATTCTCCTCTATCCAGACAGCCTTTCCATGGATGATCTTGCCAAACAAGCCCACAACATGAAGAAGGATCTGCAAGAAGCAAGGACTGCCAGCTCTGGAGATGTCTTAACCAAAGCAGAAATGCAGCTGAGGAAGCAGATCAAGAAGCAAGACGCCAGTCAAGCATGGCCACCCAATACAGAGCAGAGTGTCATTCCCGAATTGGTCAAGGAATTCCTGTATACCCTGCTGACTGGAGAGTGTGCCTGTGCAAATCTCTCCAAGAGAGTCCAACGTCTTGCCACTTCTTTTGGCAGTGATTTAGTCTTTGCTGTCACCCGTGACCTTGCTTAAAACAGGAAACCTAGAGTCTGATTTGTCACAGGGTGTGACTTGACAAAAACATAAATATTTTGTTCAACTTGCATAAATATTTTGTTAAGTTAAGTTCGAATTTTTTTGAAAACAACCCACTTCATCGACAAAATCTGCCTTTATGTACGAGAATGACTGCCTACATTCGTGATACAGGTAAGAAAGGATCCCTATGTGGTATTTTATGCTTGTCTGTGACTGAACTGATTCTTAACAGAAAGATTGTGGTGTGAGAATAAAGGATAGTGGTAAAGTGTGTGTTCACGCCGTTCATCCATGGGGCATGTCCATTACAAGAAGTGATAAACTCTAAAAGCTGTGAGTCTGCAAGGGCTATCATATCAAAATGCAAACTAGAGACATATAGCAAGTTAAAAACACCAAAGAGAATTAGTCACCCCGGGTGGTACCGATACTGGAAATTTGGGATCCTGGCCCATGGACTACTAGGCAAAGACCAGCACTTCTGGAACAATGTGCTCTGGACAGATGAGTCAAAGGTAGAGCTATTTGGCCACAGTACCAGAAGACATAATTGGCGAAAACCAAAGACAGCATTTGACCACAAGAACCTGATACCAACTGTAAAGCATGGTGGTGGAAATATTATGGTTTGGGGCAGCTTTGCTGCATCAGGGCCTGGGCAGCTCACCATCATAGAATCCACCATGAATTCTTCATTGTACCAGAGGGTGCTTGAGGATAATGTGAGCCCATCTGTCGAAGAGTTGAAGCTCAACCGAAGGTGGAACTTGCAACATGACAATGACCCTAAACATACCAGTAAATCCACCAAGGAATGGCTGAAAGGAAAGCAATGGAGGGTTCTGGAATGGCCAAGTCAAAGCCCGGATCTAAATCCCATCGAGATGTTGTGGGGGGATTTGAAACGAGCTGTGCATGCAAGAAACCCCTCAAACATTGCACAGCTGAAAGAATTCTGCATGGAGGAGTGGGCAAAAATTTCTCCCAGTCGATGTCAGAGACTGGTAGACAGTTTTAAGAAACGCCTACTTGAGGTTGTTTCTGCCAAAAGGGGCAATACCACCTATTTGAGCCAAGGGTGTACTTACTTTTTCCACATGCGAAATTTGCATTTATGTTTATTTAAATTATACAATGGACTACAAAATGTAAATGTTTCATGATATTTGTTATATTATATCACCTTTACCCATCAATATTGTTGAAATGAAAATCAAACAGCTGTATGTTGAAATATGTTGAAAAATTCAAACCTTTACATGGGGTGTACTTACTTTTTCACGTGACTGTATATATACTGTTGCGGTTGTGAGAATAAAAGATAACCCCCCCACACTCTTAGTTAGTTGCACCACAACATGTAGCCTCGCTTAGTACAGTTATTTCTTATTAAATGTAAGCATAGTCTCCTTTCCTGTGTTAGTATGCGTTGAGACAGGCCAGCAAGTGTAGGCCTCAATTGGGCAAGAATGCCATGTGCTCGGGCCTGGAACAAGTCTAGGAGGCCCCAGGGAGGAGCTGAAGGGGAGTGGCCGGTAAGCAGCCAGCAGCCAATGGGAGCTCAAGGGAGTGGCTAACAATGGCAGCCAGGGGAGGAGTTTGGAACATTCGGGTAAGACTCTGGGGAGGGGCTATAAAACCCGGGCCGGATCCTGAACTCAGACTGTCCCAGACTGCCCCCGAACGCTCTCCTCCGTGGCCAAGCTCCCAGCACACTGTCTGTCTCTGAGATCTCTGTCCTGGAATTCTGAAGTGACCGTGTGTGTGATCGAAAGCACGAACTGCATTCTGTCCCTGCCCGGCGCTCTGCTGCCTGTTAATAGCGCTTGCAAGGACGATCCCTCCCGGGGCCACAGCCACCAACGATCTCCTTGCCCGAGCTCCCTGCCTGTGCCGCGAACATCCCAGGGACACGCCAAACGAGCTGACCGGGGCGAACGGCGCCAAGGCCGCGCTTGAGCGCGTTCTCTTCTCTTCCTTCCTTTCCCCGCGTGAGTGAAAGGGCCCTTGTCCGGGGATTACGTTAAGGCCGTTAAGTTTCTGCTCTGTTTCTCTTTGCCCTGATCATTTGTATAAATAGTATAATAAACCTGTGTTCTTTTGCATCCATTTGGCCGTTCCCGTCATTTCCCACCATTGGCTTCGCACTGTACGAGTAAAACCACTCAATCGGGTTCAATAAGAATTAACGGCACGAGTCACATGACACGCAAACCACTCGGGCGTATCCGACTAGCGTGGCTCGTGCGAGGTCCAGTCCCCATTCTCGTGGCGGCGTGTGTATCGAAGGTACGTGGGGATTCGACCCGATACCTTTCCACACGCTCGCTACGGGGGTGGCGGCTGGAATTGCTCCGCAATCCGCCCCACGAGTGTAGAGTGGGTTGCGGCCTCGTGGACTCGAAGGCCCGAGGGGGAAAAGGGTTGAACCCCCCTCTGTACGTCGACGGGCTCGAGATCCGCAACAATATATATATATAGTTACGGAAATGGAGTACGGCGCTCCCCTTAGCGGTGGGGGGGGGGGGGGGGGTTAATATCCCCCTTCTATTTGCACTGGCCGTCTCCGATCCTGAAGCTACAACGTCCTTCCCGGACCGACGGTAGGTAGGGTTTGTTAGGCCTCGGGGTTCGCTACGTAACTAATTACAACCGCCAGCCGGGAATGAGGGAATAACTTCTGCTCAAACCACGGTTTTAGATAATCTAGTTGCCGAGCGGTTTTTAGCAACCCGGAGTTCGAGCCATTTAACAAAGACTAACCCGATCCTGAGCGTTGGCCAAATCGTGCCACGTATATCAATGGGGGACAGGACGAAAGCGATCGGATGGGAAAGAAAACCAAAGGTAAGGAATATCAGGATTTATTATTATTATTTACACAAAAACCCAAAGCAAGAGAAGAAAAGAAATGTAATTTACAGGGACAATGGAAAAGCAGATACACAGTGCAGTGGTTAACTTAAACAAGCTTACTTATACCCAGGACATTACAGACAGAACGAACTCACTCACACGAATAGGGAATTGCAGATTGGATTGGCTGGAGGGAGAAGAAGGTGGGACCACAGGGCTGGAAGGTTTGGCAGGGCGGCACAGCAAGCAGGTCCGCTCCGGGCTGGAAGCGAGCAAGGCGGCGGCAGGCACACTTATCTCGTTCCACGCGGCAGGCACACGTATCTCGTTGCATGCGGCAGAGCTGGTTTTTGCTTTGACACGCCTCTGGCTCCCTCGATCATCTGCCTCCCTCAATCATCTGCTCGGTGGGGGCTTCCCTCGACGGGTTATATAGCCACGCCCTACCAAGCCATAGCCACACCTTACCAAGCCGTGCCCACCGAGTCCTGGTTGGGCGCAAGGGCTTCCTGGCTCCACCTACTGATGACGATGGGTGGGCCACGCCCTTCTTAGCCGAGTTGACCGCGTGCGTAATGGAGGGCGAATACAGTTGGCAATGGAGGTTCTGGGGCAATTGAAAGGGGATTCTACCTTATTTCATTTGGTGCCATGCAGAGTCAACTAATGGAAAACAGAGCCTTAAACTGGAACACATAATAATGATATAACTATTGAGAGGTTCTATGATTGGCTACATGCTTGTACATGGACTAGCTAAAGGGATGACCTTTGACCTTTACACAAATGGAGGTATTTACAGGAATCATTACTATTATTTACAGAGGGTGATATTTTCAACAATTACACCAACTGCAGGGTTTCCCAAATCCGCAACACTGCACCCTCATACTCCAGCCACGTCCCGGGCCTATAAAACTTTAACTTAATGTGGCACGTAGGTGTAATTCCCTCTACAATTAACCTGACCCTGAGTGTGACAATTTTAAAACACAAATAAGTATATCCCGCTGTTGCATTGCACCCTGCCTAACAGATTCACGCCCAAGGGATAAACGAATTACGGAATGGTTTTCAAACTGTACATAAACGGTGGGGAGCATTATTTACAAGTGACGTTAATTGGACTATTTACAAAACGCAACCCAGGACCTGTGATTTTTCCTTTAGGGATACAAAAAGAAAATCCTGTGGGAGGGGAGGAGACAGCATGCACTGCATCGATGCACCAGCACCAATAATCACCAAAGCACCATAAAGCACCAGTCAGTGCACAGTCACCACAGTTCAATAAAACAAACAAACACACTGTTGGTGGTCTTGTTCTTCTGCTCCCTCTGCTGGCCGTTGTTCTTCCTGATGTTGTCTTTCTTGTTCTTCTTGCTTGCGGCCTATTTGCAATAATAAAAAAGGCACACAACGCGTCCATTTTTTATTTATGGCCAACAGGGGCCGACTATGGGTGGTTCACCTGTATGGCTTGGTGCCACCTCACCGAGGTCCGCAAGCAAGATCTTCCTCTGGCCAACCTGGCTGGTCCCAGCAGAGGGGCCAGGCCCCAAAACTTGGGGTCCATGAGTGGTGCTTGGCCACAGTACTGTGGTCCATATGGTGGTGCTCGGCCACAACAATGTGGTCCATAAAGTGGTGCATGGATGCAGGCAGCTAGTTGCGGGGATTTGGGCACACGGACGCGGCCTCCCACACGCTCCCCTCAGTGCCCAGAGAGCACGATCCTCGGTTGGGAGAAGGAAGACAGAGAAGACAGGTGAGTCATGGGTCAGGGTGCAAGGGTACACATCAAACAAGGCAATGCAGAATGAGGGGCGCATGGGAGCGAGCTGAGAAAGGTTCGTCCCTAGGTACGCCCCCCACATGTGACCTACACTGCCCCCCTTACCCCTCCCCGTATTTACAAAATCCTACACATTGACAAATTCGTCACTACCGTCACGTCTTCCCCATATCTCCCCTAATCCAAATTCGTTACAATCCCACTAATCCAAAATTTGCCATAAATTCAAATTTCTCATCAATTCCTCTTAAGGAGGAAGAGATGGAACATGAAGCACAATGTCACACCCACGTCATGATGCGTCTCACAATCCAAAACATTTGCACAGAAAAATAAAAACAGATGGCACGGTGTGGAGTTTCGTCACCGCAGGTGAGTGGATATAGATGGTGTGAGGGGATTCTTAATCCTAACTATCCTCTAAATGACTTTAATACACTTTACACTACCCGGGGTCTTTCCCTGCCAATTCATTGGCCATCTTACACTCTATGCGGTTTTAAGAACCAATTCCCATTGACCAGTGGTGCTTCATCAATTTGGGGTCTCACTCCCCCGCTTCAACTCCCTGTGCCTTTGCACAATTTCGGGACTGAGTCATGTGGCTCCCCTAACAGGTCTACTTACCTGTGCGCCTCCGCCACTGAAGTTGCCTCCCGAGCGTACCTGCTCCTCGCTAACCTACCTGGGGAAGGCCCTCTCTGGCGCTTACCCCCCTCGGTGCCCTCTCTGGCACTGGGCTACCCGGGTCCTTCCTTTGGATCCTCGGGGCCCATTGAACTCTAACTGGCTCCCAGAGCCTACCTGCGGCCTCACCTGGCCGACAGACTACCAGTGGCGGAGCACCCAACCAACCATCCCTCTAACAGGCCACACGCCCAGTCTTTTCCACGTCACTAATGCACCCACCCAAACACCATTCTTCCACATGCACCACAGTTGCCAATATCCAACCACAATTTACCTATACCCTCTACCTAACTCTTAAACTACCCCCCCTGGGTATTCGTGATGGGGTCCATCCTCCCCATACACACCTTCGCACCATCCACTCCACTCCACAGTTTCCACCATACTCACTCCACACCATCCATTCCATACTCCATAGATTCCAGACCATTTATTCCATACAACCATGCTCCATACCTGTATTTGCACACCTGTGCCATCACACCTGGTGCTTCCTGCACCCTCCTTCCTACCAGGCTTCTTCATCTATCTATAATTCCAGTAATCTCTGTACGTTTGTACGTTTGTACGTCTGTACGTCTGTACGTCTGTACGTTTGTCTGTGACCGCTGTTTCTCGACAACTACCGGTCCGATATACTTGAAACTTGCCAGGTATATTGCTGGGGACCCGAGGATGTGCCTTTTCAAGGTTTGAAATTAATCGGACAAGTACTTACCGAGCTATGGCGATTTAGCCGTTCGCCGTTCGCTTTGCCGTTGCGAATGGACCAAACCATTCATGTAAATAGAGGGGGGGGGGGGGGGGGTTCTGTGGTCGTTCGCTTTGGCTTTGCGAATGGACCAAACCATTCATGTAAATAGAGGGGGGGGTTCTGTGGTCGTTCGCTTTGGCTTTGCGAATGGACCAAACCATTCATGTAAATAGAGGGGGGGGTTCTGTGGTCGTTGCGAATGGACCAAACCATTCACATCGAATCATCGAATCACATCGAATGGACCAAACCGTTCGCTTTGGACCAAACCATTGCATGTAAATAGAGGGGGGGGTTCTGTGGTCGTTGCGAATGGACCAAACCATTTCATGTAAATAGAGGGGGGGGGGATATAATTTTAGATATATATATAGTACGGGCATTGGCAAGGAACGGGCACTCACGTACGGGCAATGCCCTAGTTCAATACAATGCACAATCACAATTATTAACGCACAGGTTGTAAACCTGGTGCGTTATAGCGTTTGCCTGGGAATTTCGGGCGCTCAAAAGTGAAGCTAGTTTCTGTCACCCATTTCTGTCGCTCATTTCTGTCGCTCATTTCTGTCGCTCAGATGTGTAAACATGACGTCATCAAATCTATATTTATAGGATAGGTTATAGGAGATATATGTTATAGGATAGGAATATAGGACCCAAATGACCCAGAGGACCCAAATGACCCAGAGGACCCAAATGACCCAGAGGACCCAAATGACCCAGAGGACCCAAATGACCCAAATGACCCAGAGGACCCAAATGACCCAGAGGACCCAAATGACCCAGAGGACCCAAATGACCCAGAGGACCCAAATGACCCAGAGGACCCAAATGACCCAGAGGACCCAAATGACCCAGAGGACCCAAATGACCCAGAGGACCCAAATGACCCAGAGGACCCAAATGACCCAGAGGACCCAAATGACCCAGAGGACCCAAATGACCCAGAGGACCCAAATGACCCAGAGGACCCAGAGGACCCAGAGGACCCAAATGACCCAGAGGACCCAGAGGACCCAGAGGACCCAGAGGACCCAGAGGACCCAAATGACCAAGAGGACCCAAATGACCCAGAGGACCCAAATGACCCAGAGGACCCAAATGACCCAGAGGACCCAAATGCCCCAGAGGACCCAAATGACCCAGAGGACCCAAATGACCCAGAGGACCCAAATGACCCAGAGGACCCAAATGACCCAGAGGACCCAAATGACCCAAATGCCCCAGAGGACCCAAATGCCCCAGAGGACCCAAATGACCCAGAGGACCCAAATGACCCAGAGGACCCAAATGACCCAGAGGACCCAAATGTCCCAGAGGACCCAAATGACCCAGAGGACCCAAATGACCCAGAGGACCCAAATGACCCAGAGGACCCAAATGACCCAGAGGACCCAAATGACCCAGAGGACCCAAATGACCCAGAGGACCCAAATGACCCAGAGGACCCAAATGACCCAGAGGACCCAAATGACCCAGAGGACCCAAATGACCCAGAGGACCCAAATGACCCAGAGGACCCAAATGACCCAGAGGACCCAGAGGACCCAGAGGACCCAAATGACCCAGAGGACCCAGAGGACCCAGAGGACCCAGAGGACCCAAATGACCAAGAGGACCCAAATGACCCAGAGGACCCAGAGGACCCAAATGACCCAGAGGACCCAAATGACCCAGAGGACCCAAATGCCCCAGAGGACCCAAATGACCCAGAGGACCCAAATGACCCAGAGGACCCAAATGACCCAGAGGACCCAAATGACCCAGAGGACCCAAATGACCCAGAGGACCCAAATGACCCAGAGGACCCAAATGTCCCAGAGGACCCAAATGTCCCAGAGGACCCAAATGACCCAGAGGACCCAAATGACCCAGAGGACCCAAATGACCCAGAGGACCCAAATGACCCAGAGGACCCAAATGACCCAGAGGACCCAAATGACCCAAATGACCCAGAGGACCCAAATGACCCAGAGGACCCAAATGACCCAGAGGACCCAAATGACCCAGAGGGCCCAAATGACCCAGAGGACCCAAATGACCCAGAGGACCCAAATGACCCAGAGGACCCAAATGACCCAGAGGACCCAAATGACCCAGAGGACCCAAATGACCCAGAGGACCCAAATGACCCAGAGGACCCAAATGACCCAGAGGACCCAAATGACCCAGAGGACCCAAATGACCCAGAGGACCCAAATGACCCAGAGGACCCAAATGACCCAGAGGACCCAAATGACCCAGAGGACCCAAATGACCCAGAGGACCCAAATGACCCAGAGGACCCAAATGACCCAGAGGACCCAAATGACCCAGAGGACCCAAATGACCCAGAGGACCCAAATGACCCAGAGGACCCAGAGGACCCAAATGACCCAGAGGACCCAAATGACCCAGAGGACCCAAATGACCCAGAGGACCCAAATGACCCAGAGGACCCAAATGACCCAGAGGACCCAAATGACCCAGAGGACCCAGAGGACCCAGAGGACCCAAATGACCCAGAGGACCCAAATGACCCAGAGGACCCAGGGGACCCAGAGGACCCAAATGACCCAGAGGACCCAAATGACCCAGAGGACCCAAATGCCCCAGAGGACCCAAATGACCCAGAGGACCCAAATGACCCAGAGGACCCAAATGACCCAGAGGACCCAAATGACCCAGAGGACCCAAATGACCCAGAGGACCCAAATGACCCAGAGGACCCAAATGACCCAGAGGACCCAAATGACCCAGAGGACCCAAATGTCCCAGAGGACCCAAATGACCCAGAGGACCCAAATGACCCAGAGGACCCAAATGACCCAGAGGACCCAAATGACCCAGAGGACCCAAATGACCCAGAGGACCCAAATGACCCAGAGGACCCAAATGACCCAGAGGACCCAAATGACCCAGAGGACCCAAATGACCCAAATGACCCAGAGGACCCAAATGACCCAGAGGACCCAAATGACCCAGAGGACCCAAATGACCCAGAGGACCCAAATGACCCAGAGGACCCAAATGACCCAGAGGACCCAAATGACCCAGAGGACCCAAATGACCCAGAGGACCCAAATGACCCAGAGGACCCAAATGACCCAGAGGACCCAAATGACCCAAAGGACCCAAATGACCCAGAGGACCCAAATGACCCAGAGGACCCAAATGACCCAGAGGACCCAAATGACCCAGAGGACCCAAATGACCCAGAGGACCCAAATGACCCAGAGGACCCAAATGACCCAGAGGACCCAAATGACCCAGAGGACCCAAATGACCCAAATGACCCAGAGGACCCAAATGACCCAGAGGACCCAAATGACCCAGAGGACCCAAATGACCCAGAGGACCCAAATGACCCAAATGACCCAGAGGACCCAGAGGACCCAGAGGACCCAGAGGACCCAGAGGACCCAGAGGACCCAGAGGACCCAAATGACCCAGAGGACCCAATTGACCCAAATGACCCAAATGACCCAGAGGACCCAAATGACCCAGAGGACCCAAATGACCCAGAGGACCCAAATGACCCAAATGACCCAAATGACCCAGAGGACCCAAATGACCCAGAGGACCCAAATGACCCAGAGGACCCAAATGACCCAGAGGACCCAAATGACCCAGAGGACCCAAATGACCCAGAGGACCCAAATGACCCAGAGGACCCAAATTCTATGTATGTTTCTATGATGATGTATGTTTTGGTGAAAGTACATAATGTGAATACTAGTAGCAATTTTACAAAAACCATGGCATAATTTCAAATCTTGACCCGAGATGATAATTATGCTACATCATAATTTCCATGTGCCAACCTGGGCGGAATCCAAGTGGATTCACTTGACTTGTTCCTCATACGCTGCTCCATACACTTCCACGCTCAATACAACTCACAATCACCTCACACTTTTCACAATACACTTCTAACTCTCCAAACCATTGCCTCAGGCACCCAAATTCTCCCACGCTCATACACACATCTCTCCCGAGCATTGCCAAGCAATTCCTCATTTGCTCAATATCAAGATTCTCACACACACGGCATCATCTGATCTACCTGGTGCCCTTGTAACTTGGTGCTCCCCGTCTTCCCTTTAAACTAAACACATACCACGTCATTAACAACCAGCTAATCTACCTATGTCCCCGACTACCTGTACAATGTCGCGACTTACTCCTTATGTCACCTATGGTCATCTTTCTAGATCCCTATACAATTATCCAAACCCTCCCTCGGCGAGCTTACACTGCCAAACCCCATAACCAGTGCTCATGTGCCCCGGAGTAGTGAGGGATGGCAGAGTTGCCATCCCACCACATCGGGCATCTTCCATTATCAATTTTGCCCATCCAATTTTTCTGCCAATCAAAATTTGGCAATCATTACTGCCAATCCGATTCACTATTCCCAATTTCGGATCAAAACATTATCATCATCACAGTCCGCTATATCTGAGCCTCGGTGCGTCGTTACATTATTAAAACTCGGCTTCGCAAAGCCGAGCAATGAATGCGCGGGTGGTTCGTTTCCTGCAGTTGGATCCGTCCGGCACTCGGTTCAGGGAAGGAGGTTTACTCGGGCCGAGATTCCGAGGTCCACCTCGGCGCGGAACCTCTCGGTCTCCCCCGCGATGGCCCAACCTTGCCCGGCCGGAATGCCGCAACCACAAGGGGTCACCGTGCCGACCCTTCCTACCTGCCCTTGAACCGGGCCACCCGCTCCGCTTAGCGGAGCACGGATGCGACCGTGCAGAGCGAGGCCCGGCGTGAATCGCGCATGGCGGTTCTTTTGAAACCGACGTGGTTACGATCCCCGCTGGTTCCCGCAGCACCCAAAGCCCGGCACGAACCGAGGGCTCGCTTCGGCTAACCGTTGGTCTAACTGCTAACCCGGTTAACGTCGATGCTTAATCTGCAGGCTCACACGCATACGCGACCCCTTTCACACTCACCGAGCTCGGCACTCCAACGCCGACCGTATACCCCACGTACTTCGTTATTGCACTTGTTCTTGTTCCGCTCACAGACTTCGTTACACACCCGACCACCGCACACCTTGGCACACACTCGTCGTTCACACTCATCAACACACCTCTTTGCGCCCACTCCTCGGTCACATCCTCTGTGACAACCATGGGTGTGCACTCTTTTGCACACCCAATCACGCGCTTCCATGTGCCCTCTCGCACCTGCGCCAACACCAACTCAGGTGTACATTCCCGCACACGCTCAACCATTGCAGGTGTGCATTCTTCCCTTCCAGGTGTGCATCCCTTATCACCTGCCACAACCGACCCGTACTCCGTGTCACTCTCACCACCACACTCTGTCGTGCATTTACTCTCACTTTCGACAGCACACTCACACCTCGGCATACACTCTTTCCTCACACACACCTCCATTCCACACCTTTCTCGCGCACATTCTTGCGCACTCTCTCCCGGTACATACTCCGTACCACTCATGGGGGTGCATTCTTGCACACACCTGATCACCGCCGCACACCCTGGCTCACAAATACCTTCTGCACTCCCCACAGTCGGACCTCCCTGCACCTCCTCTTTCCATACACTCCGGACCAGTCATACACCTCACCATTGGTCTCTCACGAACACCGGGGTCCAACCCAACACCCAAGCCCCCTGAACCTCCCGTCACACCATATACATTTCCGATTATATCGCCACTCACCTCGGCACCTCGTCTTCGCTCCTCCTCCGCCACCTGCAAACTCTTTATTTGGTTAGTAAGCACATCATCATGATTTGAGCACAGACCTTGTACATAATCCATCACTTCCTCCTTTATCTCCCTCTG
Source organism: Myxine glutinosa (assembly GCF_964187855.1). Taxonomy (NCBI): domain Eukaryota; kingdom Metazoa; phylum Chordata; class Myxini; order Myxiniformes; family Myxinidae; genus Myxine; species Myxine glutinosa. Next base: position 81,722,187 of record NC_136273.1, read on the forward strand.
AGTTTCCCTCCATCTCTTCTTAATTTCACTCACCCCCTCTTCCACTTCCTCTAATTTTTGCTTTACCTCTTTTATTTCCCGGTGCGCCCCCTCAATTTCTTCCTCTAATGCCACCTTGGTCGTTTCTATGTGCGTCCTTGCTTCCCGTTCTTTCATCTCCATTGCCTCTGTCACCTCGTCCAACCTCTTTGTCAACCCCTCGTGTACCGTCTGACACTCCTTCTTTATGACTGCTACGTCCTTCTTATTTCCTTCTGGGTCGCCTTCAACCCCTCGATCACGGCCGTATTCTTTTTTACCTGTTCCTTCAATTCCCTTTGTCCCACGGTCAGCTGCCCCACCCCCTGCGTCAACTCCTCTATGCCACCTTGTAACTTTGCCGTCCCATTTCTCACCTCTTTCTCCATACGCTCCTCACCCCGCTTTACCTCCTCGCGTACCCCCGTGACCTCTTCGCCCACACCTCGTCTGATCTCCTCCCCCATTTCTCCCATCTCTTTGGTAGATGCCACCCTCATCTGCTCCAAATCATTCCTCTGGGCATCCAATTTGGTTTCGAACATGATTTTCACCTCCTCTATCTGATTCCCCATCTGTTTAATTTCCCGGGCGGATTGCTCCCCTATTTCCCTCAATTTGCCTTCCATGGTGTTTTCTAACCCCCCTAACCCATTCTTCACCCCTTCCATCTGGTTCTCCTGGGCAGCCATTCTATTTTCCAACCCCGTTAACCCCTCCTTCATTTCCCCAATGTGGTTACCCACGTCCTCCAGTTGGCCCCCCAATTTACCTTCTAGCTCTTCTAACCTGTTGTCTAACCCCTCAAATCTATTGTCTAAACCCTCAAATTTGGCTTCTAGCCCCCCGATTGGATTTCCCATGCCATTCCTCAACTCCCCGATTTGGTTTTCTAATCCCCCAAATTTACTGTCCAACTTCCCAATTTGGGCACTGGTACCCCTTGCTTCGTCCCTCATTGCTCCAATTTGGCCTCCCAATTGCTCACCCTGAGCCCTCGTTTCTTCCTTTTGGGTGTCTATTTTACTTTCTAATCGCTCACCCATATTTAGCATGAGGGCCTCCATTTGCACCATGAAGAGGTTCAAATTCACCGGCGCCGCGGGCGCGGCTGCCGCACCCACGCGCGCGGCGCCATTTTGTGCACCTCCCACCTCATGCGAGGCGCCGCCATCTCGTGCGCTTAGACCCTCCGCAACCAAATGCGTATTGCCTTCCTCCTCCATGATTCCCACCTCTTCCCTTGGGTCCTCGGCTGCTTCTCACCCTTCTTCTAACTCCTCCACCGGCATCCGGTCGCCTTGATTATCCATGGCACGATTTTAAAATGTAGGATATAAAATACAATTTTGGCCACTCGTAATTTTGAGTGCGTTAAGCGCACTTCGGGTCCGAATCTCGCTCCCGACACCAATTGTTATGGAAACGGAGTACGGCGCTCCCCTTAGCGGGGGGGGGGGGGGGTTAATCCCCCTTCTATTTGCACTGGCCGTCTCCGATCCTGAAGCTACCCCGCTCCACAAGGCAGGGGGGTAACTCCGCTCGAACCCCGGACAAGATGTTATTTTCCGAGCGGTTTTTAGCAGCCCACGGTTCGAGTCATTTAACAAGGACTAAACCCGATTCTGAGCATTGGCCAAATCATGCCACAGGTGTTCAATGTGGAAACCTCTAAAGCGACCGAATATGAAGAAGCAAAAGGGGTAAAGAAAGAACACAGGTATTTATTAATTATTTACACACAACCAAAGCAAGAGAAGAAAGAAATGTAATTTACAGGGACAATGGAAAAGCAGATACACAGTACAGTGGTTAACTTAAACAAGCTTACTTATACCCAGGACAGAACGAACAGAACAAACTCACGCACACGAATGGGGAATTGAAGCAGGAATTGCTGGAGGGAGAAGAAGATGGGACCACAGGGCTGGAAGGCTGGGCAGGGCACAGCAACAGGTCCGCTCCGGGCTGGAGCGAGCAAGGCGGCAGCAGGCACACGTATCTCCTTTCACGCGGCAGGCCCACATATATCGTTTTTCGTGGCTGGGCTGGTTTTCGCTTTGACATGCCTCTGGCTCCCTCGATCGTCTGCTCGGTGGGGGCTTCCCTCGACGGGTTATATAGCCACGCCCTACCAAGCCATAGCCACACCATACCAAGCCATGCCCACCGAGTCCTGGTTGGGCGCAAGGGCTTCCTGGCTCCACCTCCTGATGACGATGGGTGGGCCACACCATTCTTTCCCGAGTTGACCGCGTGCGTAATGGAGTTTGGGGTGAAGAAAACAGCCCAATGCAACAGCGACGAACACCAACTTAAACAGCCCAACTGTTACTGGCACTCCGAAGAGATGATTGGGGAACTGAAAGGGACCTATCTTATTTCATTTGGTGCAATGCAATGTCAATTAATGGGAAACAGCCTTAAACTAACATAGCATAAAGAAATAACTATAGAGAGGTTCTATGGTTCTCTACGTGTGTGCGATGGACTAACTAAAAGGACGACCTTTGATCTTTACATGAAACGGAGGTATTTACAAGAATCATTACATTTACAGAGGGTGGTATTTACAATAACACAGGATTCTCAAATCCGCAACAATATATATATATATATATATATATATATATATATATATATATATATATATATATATATATATATATATATATATATATATATACACAAAGAATTAAGTTAAGCACCCCCCCCGTTTTTTTACAACCTCGCACATTACAAGTTTGTTGTCGTCAAAACAGTGTAATATACCCATGATATTGCTATATTTTCTGGAGAAGTGATATTATGGTCACATAAAAACATAACAATCATGCCGTTTTCAATATTTTATTCTGAATAATTTAAGGTGAAAATTTTTGGGAATTTTAGGCATATTTTCACCTCAATTTAAGTATGGAGCTATAGGTCCATCACGGACAGTGTGGATGACGTTTATGTTTTCTAACGTACAGTCATTGTTCTGAGAAGACCTCTAGCGATCTTTGCGTCAATAACGTGTGTAGGACCCACGTGATCGGATCACTGACTCAACCAATCACTTTTTTTCACTTTGATCACTCAATTTCATCAATGGATAATTGCTAATGTCATACCAATCATTATTTGATCTCACATACCTTAGAATATATGCCAATGTATACATATACACAAAGAATATATATTAGGGGGTGCTTACCTTAATTCGTTGTGTAGGGGTGCTTAACTTAATTCTTTGTGTATATATTGTTGTGAATATGAGAATGTTTTTTTTTATTTTGTTGTGGTGGTAAAATGTTGTAAAATATCACCCCTCCTCCCTCCGTTGTGGTTGTATAAAGGTCAAAGGGCGTTCCCGTAGTTAGTCCATAAAAACATACATGCAGGACACGATATATCTTTTCTTTTGACAGTTATATCTTATTCTGTGTTTTAGGATAAGGCTGTGTCTTCCATTAATAGAAATACTCCATTGCACCAGTGAAAGAGATAGATTCCCTTCCATTCCCCCCTTTCCGTCAATTGCAATTCGAAGCGCCTTCCGCATTTTGGTCGGTTTTTCCCTCCAATAACCGCCATTGACCACGAGGCTCGAGTCGGGGAGGAAAGGCGTGTCTCCACCTCGTCATAGAGGGGAGGAGTGAGCCCGCCCCACTCGACCAACCATGAGCCAGGGGTTCGGCTAGAGAGGGCGGAGGAAGAGCGATCGGGGAGGGTCGCAAAGGTTGAGGGGCGGGGGCCTATATAACCCAAGGCAAGGGCGTGTCCAAAGGGAGATGCGTTTTTACAGAGGAGAGCAGAAGACAGAAAGGCCTGGAGTTGGACTTTGAGTTGGTCTGAGTTGGTTGGGAGTCGGTCGTCAAGTGCAGAGTGGTGAAGAGTCAGTCAGTAGAGGTGGTGGTCAAGTGGTTGCGTTGGTTGCGGTGAGGAGTCGGTGGTAAAGAGTGAGGGACCAAGAAAGAGAGAGAAAGAGTCCTGAAGCAAGAGAGGAAGTTGTTGGACTGGGTGGGACTAAGGAAGGAGAGAGAACCCGTCACACCAATCCCCCAAGCTCCGCGTTGGCTCCACCAAGCGTTCAGCTCCACCAAGCTCCGCGTTGGCTCCACCAAGCGTTCAGCTCCACCAAGCTCCGCGTTGGCTCCACCAAGCGTTCAGCTCCCCCAAGCTCCGCGTTGGCTCCACCAAGCGTTCAGCTCCACCAAGCTCCGCGTTGGCTCCACCAAGCGTTCACCTCCAGCCATCCACCTCCTGCAATTCCCCGTGTGAGTCGTCTTTTGTTTGTTCTGTCCTGGGTTAATTAAGTCTGTATAAGCTAGTATTTTCCCTGTGTCACCTGCGTCTTATGTGCTTGTAAATAAACGTGACTGCTTTCTTTTTGCTTGTGTGTAAATAGTCAATAAATTCAGTCGTATTTCCAAACCTTTCTTTGCCTTCGTTTTCCTCTTTGCATTGCGTCGTTTTCGTCTTTTCCCTCATTGAGCAGCTAGGGTGCGATACAACCAACGTTCGGGTGGAATCGGGTGAGTTTTGTTAGGTCGCGGTTTTAAACCACCGCTCGGTCTATAACATCTAACCGCGATCTGTAACAATTGGTGTCTGGGAGTGAGATTCGAGGCCCGACCAAATTTTTTTTTAAAAAAACGAATAGAGGAAAAAAAAAAAATTTGGTCAAAATTTGGAGCGGCCGAAATTTGTTTTGTTTTATAAAACCCGAATTTTGAAATCGCGCCATGGCTGTTCAAGGCGACGGGATGCCGGTGGGAGAGATAGACGGGTTAGGGGTAACCCAGGACCTCGGGGAAATGTATGTGGAGAAAATGGTGGAGGAGAGTAAAGAAGGTGTGGTTGAGGAGGTAGCAGGTGCACTAAATGGCGCTCTCGCGCACGTGGTTACAGCGGCACCAAATTTTGCCGCGCCCTTTGTACCAACGGTGGAAGACATGCAATTATTTATGGCTGAAATGGAGGCCCTTTTGAACCGGAACAGGGAGCGATGGTTAAACCAAATTGAAGCAATAACCAACAGAATGGATGACAGCATGCAAAAATGTGGGGAGACCATGGATCGCATGGTGGGCGAAAGGGTCCCAGGGGTGCACGAGGAGGTAACGCGAGTCGAAAAGCGCTGGTTGAGCGAAGCGGAGGAAAGCACGGGTACAATGACGGGGGTAGAAATCGCGACCCGGGGTTTGGAAAAGCCGGCGACCGATGAGGTAGAGGAGGGTGTTTTATTAAAGCCAACGGTCGTCGAGGTGAACAAAGAAATTATGGGTATAGTTGAAATTGGAGAGACCGGGGACTTAAAGTTAAAAGAGCAACAATCGGAGGAAGGAATGGAAATTGCTCAAAGTCTAAATGCACATCCTGATGCTGTACTCGCTAATCCAAATGGAAGTTTGCAGGTTTTGGTGCAGGGAGGAAGAAGAACCCCGAAGGTGAGACGTGCTGTGTATTGTGCTGGGAGATTTTGTAAGAAGATGTTTAGCGACAAAAGAATTTTCGCGCGCTTGGGATCGAGGAAGCATCCGGGCGTTGGTGAAGGGTCCCGAGTGAGTGGAAATGGCACGCGTGGGAGGAAAAAGTGTGCGTCGGCGAGTGGGTGTGTTATAAAGTGTGGGAGTGAAACCGAGTGCGAGCGAGAATGCACGTCGGTGTGTACGGGGTGTGACACAGGGAGTGAGAGCAATGCGGAGTGCACGCCCATGGTGAGTGTTACGGAGGACGTAACGGATGAGAGGTGTGGACCGAAGTGTGCGCAAGAGGTGTGGTGTGTAACAGAGAGAGCGTTGGTGGAATGTACGGACGGCGTTGGAACGCCAGGTTTTGTGAGGGTGAAAGGGGTAGCGTATGCTTGTAAGCATGCAAGTGAAGCATCGATGGTAACCGGTTTAGTGGTTAGAGCGACGGATAGCCGATGCGAGCACTCGGTGCGAGGGGTGCTTGGTTGGGTGCGAGGCCCGGCGCCGATCGAAGCTGCGTCGTTTCTCTTCGAAGCGTCGTTGCCGATTCGGGCTTGGCCCCGCCCCGCACGGTCGAGTCCGGGCTTTGTCGGGCGAGGCGACCGGTCCGGTTCAAGGGCGAGTGGGAGGAGGCGGAACGGTGCCCCCTCGTGGGGACGGGATTCCGACCGGGGGAGATTGAGCCATCGGGCCCGGGACCGCAAGGTGCCGCGCCGAGATGGTGCGTGGAATCTCGGTCCAACCAAACCACCTCCCTTGAACCGAAAGCCGGACGGATTCAACCTGCAGGCGACCAAACCACCCGAATTCATTGCTCGGCTTTGCGAAACCGAGTTTAATGATGTCATGGCGCACCGAGAGGATGTAATAAGTAGACGGACGATGATGGTAGTGATTTGATACGAAATTTATAATAGTGGGTAGCATTGGCAGTAAATGGAAATTTTTTGAATTGGTTGGAATTTGGACGAGCAAAATTGATAGAGAGACCCCCGATGTGGTGGGATGGCAAATCCACCATCCCTCACAGGTGGGGGCAAATGCGCAATAGTTTATGGGGTGGCTATGACAACCGAGCCAGGGAGGGCTTGGATAATGATAGGGATCTAGCGAAGATGACATTAGGTGACGGTAAGGTTAGATAGTGACTGATACCTGTAGTGGGGACGCAGGTAGATTAGTGTGGATTATAATGACGTGGGAGCGCAATAGTTTAAAGGGACGACTGGGAAGCGCAAGTTTCAGAGGGGAGTAGTTAGCTGAGATGATGCCGTGTGTGTGAGGATTGAACAGGTGAGAATGGAACAGGTGTGATTGCACAGGTGTGCAACTGAACAGGTGAATGGAGTAGTGTATGAGGGAGTAGTGGTGATTGCGTGTTGTGTTGACCAAATGGTCCAGGAAGAGGAGGAGGGTGCAGGTGGCACCAGGTAGGATTGCACAGGTGTGCAACGACAGGTGAATGAAAGACAGGTGTATGGAATAAATGGTCTGGAGGATTGGAATGGATGGTCGTGGAGTGAGAATGGTGGAAATTGTGGAGTGGAGTGGATGGTGCGAAGGTGTGAATGGGGGAAGAGTGGACCCCCCATCACGGATACCCGGGGCGGGTAGTGTAAGAGTTAGGTAGAGGGTACAGGTAAATTGTGGTTGGATATTGGCATCTGTGGTGCGAGGTGAAAGAATGGTATTTGGATGGGTGCATTAGTGTTGTGGAAATGGCTGGGCGTGTAGCCTGTTAGTGTGTGTAGTTGGTTTGGGCACTCCACCACTGTAAGGATGTCGGCCAGGTGAGGCCGCAGGTGGGCTCTGGGAGCCGGTAGTAGTTGTTGTGGATGGGGCCCGAGGATCCGGAGGACGGACCCGGGTAGCCCAGTGCCAGAGGGCACCATGGGGTGACAGAGCCAGGAGAGGGGCTGCCCCCAGTTAGATAGGTTAGGGTGAGGAGCTAGGTAAGCTCGGGTGGCAACTACAGTGGTGGAGGTGTGCAGGTGGGTAGACCTGTTGGGAGAGCTACACGTCGCGGCCCAGAAATTGTGCGAGGGCACCGGGAGATGAATCGGGGGAGTGAGACCCCAAATTGAAAAGCACCACAGTTTGGCCAATGGGAATTGGTTTTTAGAACCCATAGTGTAAGAGGGCCAATGGTTTGGCCGGAGAAAGACCCCGGGTAGTGTAAAGTGTGTTAAAGTCATTTAGAGGATAGTTAGGATGAAGGATCTCCTCGCACCATCTGCACCCACTCACCGGAGGTGACAGGAACTCCACACCATGCCATGTTTTATTATTTTTTATTGTGCAAATGTTTGGAATGTGAGACGCATCATGACGTGGGTGTGACATTGTGCTTTGATGTTCCATCTCTGCCTCCTTATGAGGATTGATGATGAATTGATGATGGCAAATTTTTGAAGTAGAGGGATTGTGGTGACGAATTTGATATAGGGGAAATATGGGGAAGACGTGACAGTAGTGACGAATTGGTAATGTGTAGGTTTTGTACATATGGGGTAAGGGCAAGGGTGGGCTAGGTAACAGGGGGGTGACGTACGGTAGGGACGAGCTTTCTCACTTCGCCCTCCGTACGCATTTCGCCTTGCATTGCCTTTTTGATGTGTACCCTTGAGACCTTACCCCTCGCTCATCTGTCTTGTCCCCCCTTTTTGTCTCCCACATGAGGACCTGAGCGCCGTTGGGCGCCGAGGGGAGCGTGCGTGGGTCGGCCATTGTGCGCCCGAAATTCCCAGAACCAGCTGTCTGCATCGATGCACCACATTATGGACCACATGTCAGTGGCCGAGCACCCCTTATGGACCCCATGGGTTGGGGCATGGCCCCTCTGCTGGAACCGGCCATGAGGGCCCGAAATCTTGCTGGCGGACCTTGGCCACAGGGCACCGATGCCCCACAGGTGAACCACACGTAGTCGGCCCTGTAGGCCATAAATAAAGATAAATAAAATGGACACGTTTGGGCAAGCTTTATTGCAAATAGGCCGCCAGTAAGCAAAGCAAATGAAAATGACAACAACTGGAAGAAATAATAATAACCAGCAGAGGGAGCCGAAGAGCAAGAGACACCTGCAGGGTTGGGTTTGTTGGTTTTATTTTATTCATTGAACAATGGTGACTGCACCGATTGGTGCTTGGGTGTGTATTGGTGCGTTTTTGGGTGCTTTAATGGTGCATTGATGCAGAGCAGACTGTCCTTCCCCCCAGAAAGAACAATTACAGGTCCTGGGTTAGTTTTGTAAATAAAAATAGCGTCAGTGTAAATAATGCTCCCCACCGTCAGTGTATAGTTTGAAGACCATTCCGCAATTCGGTTAACTGTGGGCGTAAGTCTGTTAGGCAGGGTGCAATGGAGCAGCGGGACACATTTATTTATGTTTTAAAACCAGTCGCACTCAGGGTCAGGTTAAAAGTAGAGGGAACTACACCTACATGCCACACTAAGGTAAAAGTAATAGGCCCGGGACGTGCCTAAGGGGAGGAGGGTGCAGTGTTGTGAATATGAGAATGTTTTTTTTTATTTTGTTGTGGTGGTAAAATGTTGTAAAATATCACCCCTCCTCCCTCCGTTGTGGTTGTATAAAGGTCAAAGGGCGTTCCCGTAGTTAGTCCATAAAAACATACATGCAGGACACGATATATCTTTTCTTTTGACAGTTATATCTTATTCTGTGTTTTAGGATAAGGCTGTGTCTTCCATTAATAGAAATACTCCATTGCACCAGTGAAAGAGATAGATTCCCTTCCATTCCCCCCTTTCCGTCAATTGCAATTCGAAGCGCCTTCCGCATTTTGGTCGGTTTTTCCCTCCAATAACCGCCATTGACCACGAGGCTCGAGTCGGGGAGGAAAGGCGTGTCTCCACCTCGTCATAGAGGGGAGGAGTGAGCCCGCCCCACTCGACCAACCATGAGCCAGGGGTTCGGCTAGAGAGGGCGGAGGAAGAGCGATCGGGGAGGGTCGCAAAGGTTGAGGGGCGGGGGCCTATATAACCCAAGGCAAGGGCGTGTCCAAAGGGAGATGCGTTTTTACAGAGGAGAGCAGAAGACAGAAAGGCCTGGAGTTGGACTTTGAGTTGGTCTGAGTTGGTTGGGAGTCGGTCGTCAAGTGCAGAGTGGTGAAGAGTCAGTCAGTAGAGGTGGTGGTCAAGTGGTTGCGTTGGTTGCGGTGAGGAGTCGGTGGTAAAGAGTGAGGGACCAAGAAAGAGAGAGAAAGAGTCCTGAAGCAAGAGAGGAAGTTGTTGGACTGGGTGGGACTAAGGAAGGAGAGAGAACCCGTCACACCAATCCCCCAAGCTCCGCGTTGGCTCCACCAAGCGTTCAGCTCCACCAAGCTCCGCGTTGGCTCCACCAAGCGTTCAGCTCCACCAAGCTCCGCGTTGGCTCCACCAAGCGTTCAGCTCCCCCAAGCTCCGCGTTGGCTCCACCAAGCGTTCAGCTCCACCAAGCTCCGCGTTGGCTCCACCAAGCGTTCACCTCCAGCCATCCACCTCCTGCAATTCCCCGTGTGAGTCGTCTTTTGTTTGTTCTGTCCTGGGTTAATTAAGTCTGTATAAGCTAGTATTTTCCCTGTGTCACCTGCGTCTTATGTGCTTGTAAATAAACGTGACTGCTTTCTTTTTGCTTGTGTGTAAATAGTCAATAAATTCAGTCGTATTTCCAAACCTTTCTTTGCCTTCGTTTTCCTCTTTGCATTGCGTCGTTTTCGTCTTTTCCCTCATTGAGCAGCTAGGGTGCGATACAACCAACGTTCGGGTGGAATCGGGTGAGTTTTGTTAGGTCGCGGTTTTAAACCACCGCTCGGTCTATAACATCTAACCGCGATCTGTAACAATATATATTGTTACAGATCGCGGTTTAGATGTTATGATGACCGAGCGGTGGTGTATTACCGCGACCTAACAGGATCCCCGACTCACCCGATTCCACCCAAACGTTGGCCGGGTCGCACCGCAGCTAGTCAATAGGGAAAAGACAAAGGCGACGAATGCAAAGAGGAAAACGAAGGCAAAGAAAGGTTTGGAAATATTACTGAATTTATTGACTATTTACACACAAGCAAAAAGAAAGCAGTCACGTTTATTTACAAGCACATAAGACGCAGGTGACACAGGGAAAATACTAGCTTACCTACAGTCTTAATTAACCCAGGACAGAACAAACAAAAGGCAGACTCACGCGGGGAATGACAGGAATGGCAGGAGGTGGATGGCTGGAGGTGAACGCTTGGTGGAGCCAACGCGGAGCTTGGCGGAGCTTTGGTGGAGGTGAACGCTTGGTGGAGCCAACGCGGAGCTTGGTGGAGCCTTGGTGGAGGTGAACGCTTGGTGGAGCCAACGTGGAGCTTGGTGGAGCCTTGGTGGAGGTGAACGCTTGGTGGAGCCAACGCGGAGCTTGGTGGAGCTTTGGTGGAGGTGAACGCTTGGTGGAGCTTTGGTGTGACGGGTTCTCTGTCCTTCCCTCACAAGCTTCAGGACTCTTTCTTGACGACCAACTCTTTGTGACCAACTCTTTGTGACCAACTCTTCACGGACCCTCTACTGGCAACCGACGCAACGACTTGACCACCCCCTCTACTGACTGACTCTTCACCACTCTCCACTTGACGACCGACTCTCAACCAACTCAGACCAACTCACGACTCACTTCCGTTTGCGCCTTTTATAGCGCCTCCAGCGATTCAGCCGCCGGCGTTTTGGACACGCCCATCGGGGTGCTCACCTCGGCACTGGTTGGTCGCGTGACCCTCGGGCTCCGCCCTCGATGACGACGGGCGGGTACGCCCCTCCTCCCCTCTATGACGAGGTGGAGTCACGCCCTTCTTCTCCGACCCTGCCTCGTGGTCAATGGCGGTTATTGGAGGGGAGGTGATTGAGAATCGAGGGCTCAGCAATGACGAGAGGGGATGTAATATGGGCAATCGAGGCTCGGCAATGACGAGAGGGGATGTGAAGGAAATGGAGATTTTGGGGATGGGAAGGAAAGGGGATCTATTCTCTTTCACTGGTGCAATGGAGTACTTCAATTAATGGGAGACACAGCCTTACTCTAAAACACAGAATAAGAGATAACTATCAACAGGGGTATTCTATTACTTGGCTGATGTGTATGCTTGTGGACTAATTATGGGATGCCCTTTCACCTTTACACAGCTCCGGAGGTAGGGGGGTGCAGAATAAACAATAATAATAATAGTACAGCACACAATCAAAAAATATACAGTCCTCATCTCCGCAACAATATATATATATATATATATATATATATATATATATATATATATATATATATATATCTATCTATCTATATATATATATATATATATATATATATATATATATATATATATATATATATATATATATATATATATATATATATATATATATATATATATATATATATATATATATATATATATATATATATATATATATATATATATATATATATATATATATATATATATATATATGTATGTTTATGTATGAAGATGTATATATTTTGTTACGGACCACGGATAAGATGTTGGTTTTGCCAAGCGGAGGCCCCGTGGCCCTAACAGTTACCCCGACTAACCCGATTCCCGAACGTTGGCCGGATCGCGCCACAGATATTCAATATTGAAAAGACAAAAGCGACACGGATGTGAAGAAGAAGAAGAAGACAAAAAGGTTGGCAATACTACTAAATTTATTCCTATTATATACACGCTCAAAGTAACCAAGGAAGAAGGAAAGATAATAAAATAATTTACAGAAGAATCAGAGACACAGTGCAAATTCCTAGCTTACTTACAGTCTTAATTAACCCAAGGACAGAACAAACAAAACAAACTCACGTACACAAGAAGGATGGAAAGGCAGGAGGTGGATGGCTGGAGGGAAAGGAAGGTCCAAGGAAGCTGCAGCACGATCGGCGCGTTTGGCAGCCGCCGTTCCTTCGCGGCCCCGCTCAAAACTGCCGTCCAGGCCCAAAGCTGCGGTTACTGAAGCTGCTGTTGTTGAAGCTGCTGTGTTGCTGCGTGGACGTCGCGTGCTTTCTCCAGGCTTCTTGCTGTTAACTCCTTTTTTTGGTCCAACTTTGGCGAGCAAGGCGACGAATAGCAGGCTTTGTGCTTCCCTGGATATCCTTCGGCAGTACCTTGCGTGCGCGCTTTTATAGCGCCTCTGGCGATCAAGCCGCCGGCCTTTAGGACACGCCCATCGGTCAGCTCGCCTCGGTCCTGATTGGTGGGCACAGGGCCTCTGACCCCGAGCTGAGCACATGCTTAATGGCGTCTATTGGGGTGAAATCAGCAACCCACCGCTGTAACAAACCTGTGCCCCGTGCAGTTGGCAATGGAGGCTTGGAGGGGATGTAATTGGCAATCGAGGCTTGGCAATGAAAGTTTTTGGGAGTGGGAATGGGGAATGAAAGGAATCTATCTTATTTCACTTGGTGCAATGGAGTGTCATCTTAATGGAAGACAAGGCCTTACCCTAATACACATAATAAAGATATAACTATCAACCAGGGGGAAAATCTATGATTGGCTGACGTGATTGTTTATGACCTAATTATGGGACGCCCTTTGACCTTTATACATAACTGGAGTAAGGAGGGTCCAGAATAAAGCAATATTTCACAACAATTTACTATACAATACAACACAATAAAAAAAACACAATCCTCATATCCGCAACAATATATATATATATATATATATATATATATATATATGTATGTATATTTATATATGTAGATGTATATATGTATATGTATGTATATTTATATATGTAAATGTATGTATATTTATATATGTAGATGTATATATGTATATGTATGTATATTTATATATGTAGATGTATATATGTACAGTATATGTTTTTGTCTCCACGCTAGGGTGGGTTTGAGGAGATGTATCCACTTCCGTGCGTGTGTGTGTGTGTGTGTGTGTGATGTTTGTGCTGTTTTCTGATTAATTCAACCGCTGGCCTAGATGCATTCAGCGTATTCAGACGAGAAAATCGGAAGTCAGCTGAGCCCAATTTAACAAGGATATATATGCATCACAAAGGGCTTTCAGCATCCACGTTTGCCCCGTGTCAAAAGCACCACTATGTGCTGGCACATCTGCAGGCCTCTTTGAAATGCGTACACAAAGAATGCACGACTTTCTACTAATCGAGTTTCCATTACTGCAGCCTTTCGTTCCTGCCCATTAATACGCTGGCACAGTGTATGAATCGTGCCGTTGGTGTCTATTTGTTTTGTCAAAAGTACAGGGGACCTGTAATCGACGACCATTTTGTGTGTGCAATTACCAAAACGAAGTCTTGGCGAAATTGTTTCCTCTGGTGACATTGTGGGATTTGCTACTCACTACTACTACTACTACTACTACTACTACTAGTACTAGTACTAGTACTAGTACTACTTTAATAACACAATTATTCCCACCTTCTCATGTGGTTGGCCGTGGAAGGTTTATGACCCAACAAGTTTCACTCAAATGTTTCAACTTTTCTTGTTCTCAAAGTTTAGTTCCGGGAGCTCTTTTCAGGGTTGTCACTGAGCCCAGGACAGGTTTCAACTGTACTTAGTTTGTGGTAATATTTCCTGGCATGGGTTTTTAATTTCCTTGTGTGGTTCTTCTTCATCATTACCATTGCTCCAAATATCATTGGTGCAATTTTGGTGCTCTTCAGCAATTCAGCTTCCAAGATCTTTTAACTTCATTTTTGAAGTCTTGATATTTGGTCATTTTTTTGATTTCTGTGTTTCGTCCGAAATCACTGGGTACTGAAACCTCAATTAGCAATGACTTATTTTCCTTTGTGTATTAAAGCACTATGTACGATGTCCCATCTCAATGTTTTGTTTTCTGTGTTCACACCCGATGGAATCACCAGGTCATACGTGAGTGTTACTTCTTTGTTCTCAATGATTGCTTTTGGTTCATGTTTCCATGGGTTTTCTGGGACTGGGATATTGAAATTTCTGCAGATGTACCAGTTGATTACTCGACATACTTTGTTGTGTTTTTGTGTGTACAGCTGTTCTGACATGAGTTTTTTTTACACCCTGAGGTGATGGCTCGTACTTTCTGTTTCTACCTTGTGGAACATACAGTTCTCCGATTAACTCAGTGCCGCAATTTTCTTCCAGACATTGGTGTGGTGTCCTTGGTCTTGGGCATTCATAATGATTCTCGTTCTTCATCCCTGTTGAGCTGACCACTTCTTATACATTCCAAAGAGCCTTCTTTGTCTACTCCCAAGATGTCCAACGTTTTTTTGTTTTTTTTACCTGCCTGCTCTTTTGTCATTCTCCTAGTTGTCAGTGTATATCTGTTGCTATTTTGCTTTATATTTTTCCTTTGCATTTTTTGCAATAGTTGGGGCTGTATTCGTTGCTGTTTCGGTTTCATGTGTGACATCTTCCATTTGCATCTATCTTTGGAAATTTTGCTCGGTGGTTTGGGATACTTTCTCTGGCTTGCTGTCTTTGCGTTTGCGTACCATTTGGATTCTGTAGTCTGTTGAACTTTTCACATATTCAGCCAGTCCGACTGTTGTCATTGATGCACTTCATTGAGTTCCATCAGTCCGTTACCCCATTCTCGTCTTAGCAGGTACATTCTCGGGATGCATAAATTTTTGTAAAACGTTTTGTGGATAGTCATACGTTTCCTTGTTTTTATATTTAGTTTGTTGATTTATGATTTTGGCCAGTTTATTATCCCACAGCTGTATTGGAATACTGGCATTGCCAGTTGGTTTATGGCTTTGATTTTGTTCCTTGAAGAAAGGTATCTTTTCACGATCAGCCTCGTTCTACGCAGGTATTCTTTGGAAATTGTTTTGTGCCTTTGTTTGTGACATCTTTGGTGGCTTCTTCTACTCTGAGGTATTTTTATGATGCTTCGTTGTCTAGTTCCTGTATTGTTGTATTCGTGTAAATTTTTATGTTGTCCGATTTGTTGCTTTACCCTGTACAGATGTACACATGGATTTCTTATCCAGACCAAGGTCCATTTGAATGTCTATGGTGTGTTTGTGTATGTGTGTGACTGTGTGTATGTAATATGTATAATCACGTACAGCACAATCTCGCAAAATCATATATACAATCGTATACATGTAGGTGCACAAACATGGTTCGTATGCGTATGAGTGTTTGTGTGTGCTTGTGTGGGGCGGGGGGGGGGGGGGGGGGTGGAAATGGAGGGGCTACCGCTACTGGCCGTCATCGGTAAAAGTCGTGAAAAGGGAGTCGTCCTTGGTGGGTGGTGTCTATAAAGACCTCCAGGGTGTACGACCAGGCCCTGTCCCAAACGCATGTCGATCAGCGTGATACCGGGTGCCATGTGCGCGGTCCTTTGTCCCACTAAAGCTGCCGCCCTCATTACAGTCTTCACTCCCATCAGTTATTATTTGGTGCAGTCTTTGGTCACACCCGTCCACGATGAGAAGAAGGTGACAAAGTGCACCACCTCCCCTCACCACCATGTTGTTTGTGTGTTTACAAAAGGATTCCTGTTGTCTATAAAAAATAATAATAACAAGTACAGATAAATTCAAAGCACACCACCCCCATGCCAAATAAATAAATAAACAAGTAAAGATAAATTCAAAGCACACCGCCCCCATACCAAATAAATAAATAAACAAGTAAAGATAAATTCAAAGCACACCGCCCCCATGCCAAATAAATAAATAAACAAGTAAAGATAAATTCAAAGCACACCGCCCCCATGCCAAATAAATAAATAAATATCCTCCAGCGTGGCATTGCTTTTGGCGCCCGGCGATATCGCTGTGCAGTTCATATAGACTGTATTGGGAGGGAGAGGTGCACAATCATTGATTAATTGCATAATTAAAATCAATAAATAATGATCGTAAAATAATGTCTTAATCAATTGGCTAATAGCATACCTAAACCACCAGTGCATCATCCGAAGCTGTAACTTAAAAAATTTAAATTAATTAAGTCATTACTCGAATAATTAAATAATTAATCGAATAATCAATAAAAAATTAATCGATTAATTTTTTATTTTTTTTTTGTATACAAGATCGAGGCTCGTGAAAGAGCTAACATTAATGACACAAAAAGTCAAACCGACACATAAAACACAAAATAAGGGGAGCAGTAGACAAGATGGGGAGAGAGGGGGAAGGACACAAACACAACATTTGAGAGCAGGGACATTGAGAGATCTGTGGGAGGGAGAGGGCTGTGGGAGAGGTATAAAACATATGGACACTGCAAGGACTTCCAGGAAAGAAGTTGGAATTTCAAAAAAGTGAATCTGGGGTGAATTAGCGGGGGTAGAAAAGATGAAGGTTTTGGATGGGCGAAGATAAGAGATGGTGGTGAACAGCTGTTTCAAAGACCTTGAGGGTGGAGTGGGATTGAAGGGAGTGCGGGAGTTTGTTCCAGAGGTGGGAGAAAAGAGGAATGAAGGAGTGAAGGTGAGCAGAGAGTCTTGATTTTGGTAGTTTCACCAAAGTGGGTTGCTGGCAGATCTTGTGCGATCTGTAGGAATATTTTGGGGACAGATCTCAGAGAGAGCTGGGTGAGCAAGTCTGGAGAGGAGTCGGTTGAAGACAGAAAGACCACCAACATGCCTGCGGTGAGTGAGCGAAAGGCCCTCGGAGTTAGCTTCATCGACTTATTTAAAGAATTTGCATATCAGGTCACTGAATTGGTTCACTAATCAAAAGGTAGGCGTCATTTGTTTGTTTTTTTATATCAAAATGTCAAAGGTCAAGGTTGCATAAAATCGTCAATTTTCTTCCAATTGACCTGAAATTTTAAGAAATTTTTGATATTGAGTCACAGAATTGGTTCACCAATAAAAACTAGGAGATTCTTTTTTTTTAGATTTTAATCTCAAAGGTCAAGGCTTCATAAAATCATCAATTTTCACTTTTTTTTTTTTTTTACTGTTTTCATTATTTTGATCATACGGAAGAAGAAGAAGACGTCTGAATACAAACGGAGTGGACGTGCTTTGCATTTTCAGATGCTTTTCTAGTTCAGCCTTGAGTCAGATTTGAACCCGTGACCTCTGAGCGAGCAGTGATTCACCATTCGGCTGGTCACTTTGAACTGTGTGAGTAGGTAGTGAACATCTATCTATAATTCCAGTAATCTCTGTCTGTCTGTCTGTACGTTTGTCTGTGACCGCTGTTTCTCGACAACCACGGGTCCGATATACTTTTAACTTGCCAGGTATATTGCTGGGGACCCGAGGATGTGCCTTTTCAAGGTTTCATATTAATCGGACAATTACTTACCGAGCTATGTCCAAAAAACGATTCAACCAATCAGAGAGCAGCGAACGATCGCGTGTGCCGAACGTGGAGGACACACTCTGCCTCGGATGGCACATTTGAGAGCGTATTCATTTATTTCACGTTTGCAAACTATGTTGGCGTTAAACTACGTTTTAAAACTAATAAAAACGAATTTGCGATTCATTCGCTTTCCTGCGCGTTTGTGCACGCGATGGCGATTTCTTTACCAAACTCCGGAAGCCGTTCGCTTTGGACCAAACCATTGCATGTAAATAGAATAGAGGGGGGGGTTCTGTGGTCGTTGCGAATGGACCAAACCATTCATGTAAATAGAGGGGGGGGATATAATTTTAGATATAGATATAGTACGGGCATGCCCTAGTAAATGTAAACCGTGTGGTCGTATCCATGGAAACAGCTTCATCAAGTTCGTTTTGCATATATAACAGGAAACAATGCTTATCGTGAGTCATTAGACCACGCCACTAAGTTACGGCTATAGCTAGTTAGCAGACTCGGTGGTGGAATGCTTAGAGGGTCCACTGATTAATCAATAAATCAAAAATATCCTTTATAGCCTCATCACTTTGTCACTGTCGTGTCCAAATATCAGCTTCCTAGCTCAAATGGTGCCTGAGATATTGGCCAAATGAGAAAGAAAATAAATAATTATTTAATAATGAAAATAAATAAATAATAATAATAAATTAATGAAATAATTAATCAATTGGCTAATATAATATCTAAACCACCACCGTTTCATTCGAATCTGTAACTTAAAAAAAAATTAATGAAGTCATTAATCGAATAATTAAATAATTAATCGATTAATTGATTAATCAATAAATCAAAAATAGCCTTTACAGCCAAATCACTTGGTCATTGGCATGTCCAAATATCAGCTTCCTAGCTCAAATGGTGCCTGAGATATTGCTCAGATGAGAAAGAAAATAAATAATTATTTAATAATGAAAATAAATAAATAATAATCATAAAGTAATGAAATAATTAATCAATTGGCTAATATAATATCTAAACCACCACCGTTTCATTCGAATCTGTAACTTAAAAAAAATTAATGAAGTCATTAATCGAATAATTAAATAATTAATCGATTAATTGATTTATCAATAAATCAAAAATAGCCTTTACAGCCAATTTTTGCTCTTTCACGAGCCTCGATCTTGTATACAAAAAAAATAAAAAATAAAAAAAATAAAAAAATCACTTGGTCATTGGCATGTCCAAATATCAGCTTCCTAGCTCAAAAGGCACCTGAGATATTGCCCAGATGAGAAAGAAAATAAATAATTATTTAATAATGAAAATAAATAAACAATAATCATAAAGTAATGAAATAATTAATCAATTGGCTAATATAATATCTAAACCACCACCGTTTCATTCGAATCTGTAACTTAAAAAAAATTAATGAAGCCATTAATCGAATAATTAAATAATTAGTCGATTAATTGATTAATCAATAAATCAAAAATAGCCTTTACAGCCAAATCACTTGGTCATTGGCATGTCCAAATATCAGCTTCCTAGCTCAAATGGTGCCTGAGATATTGCTCAGACATTTCCTTCTCTCTTCTCATTCGTTTATTCATTCTTATTCGTTCGTTCGTTCGTTCTTCGACCACGTGTTTCTCCCCCATTTCCCCAGATAGATTGTCAAATTTCAACTCGTTATTATCGTCCATGCGTTATTGTTTTGATTATAGTTACTTTTGGTTTGAATTTCCTGTAACTTGTAATTATTTAATCGTGTTCTGCTCCTCGTGTGCGGCCTTGTAGTTGTACCCCCTTCGGTGTTTGTTATCTTAATCGTGTTTTGCTTGGCTCTTAGTTTTTTTCCCTTCTACCCCGAACATAATACTCTGTCTAACGTTCTAAATCCCCACCTCCCCCCCCCCCCACCCCCAAAAACCAAACAAACAAAAAAAAACAAAAAAATATTTATTTTCCTTTCTCCACGTGTACTGTTGACTCATCCTGTATTTTCTGTCCAGGTGTGCTGTTCGCCCCGCCCCCATTAACTCCTTGCCATCCACCGTTTGCCCTTCACGTGACTCGTGGTGGTCCCTCTCGGCTCTCCCCCCGTTGGTATTTTCGTGCACATAAGATTGTTCACGGTTCTGTTTAAATATTATTTAAATATGTATAACCTTTCCCCTTCAGTGTTTTACTCAGTGGTATTTTACAACACGCTGTTTTTCTTCCTATTTAAAAGGCTTTTCTCAATTTCCTCTCCAACTCATTCCACCTCAAAAAAAAGAAATTCAATATCTTATACGTCTCCCTCACTACATGGTCTAAATTCACATTCATTCCATCCCTCCTCCATCATTCTGAACCGGATTGCTAACTTGAAAATCACAACAAACCCAATTTGTTTTCAATGTTCGTCTTTCATTAATCATCCACTTTCTAAACTCCCCTCTTGCCCCTCCCATCCAAATCCCTCCCCTTGCACCTACACTCCTAAACTCCCCCCTTGCCCCACCACTCTTAAACTCCCCCCCTACCCCTCCACTCCTGAACTCCCCCCTTGCCCTTCCACTCCTGAACTCCCCCCTTGCCCTTCCCCTCCTAAACTCCCCCCTCACTCCTCCCCTTCAAAACTCCTCCCCAACCCCTCCCATTCAAATCTCCCCCCATACCATTCCTCTCCAATTCTCCCTCCTCCCCCCTCCTCCTCAAAGCTGCCTCCTCCCCACTTCGTCTCCCTTCTATCTCATACCTCCACCCCCCCCAATCTTCTTCTTTCCTCTGCCCCCCCTCAAACAACCCCTCTCTGTGCCTCATCCCTTCACCTTCAAACCTTTCATCCTCCTCATCCTTCCCTTTCTTGGAACTCTTCTGCAATCGCTGACACACTAACAACTGCTCTCCCTACCTCCCTCTCTCATCCTTCATCTTACCCTACTCCTCCCCTCCCCTGTCCTGTACCCGATGCTCCCCCTCTCTCTTCATTAACGGTATGGACCTCAAACATCCGGGGCCTTCGCTCAAACCTGACTGATCTCTCCATACAGGTTGCTTCTGACAATCCAGACTTGATCTGCTTAACAGAGACTTTCCTCCTTCAAGATGTCTCTGATTCCTTAATATCTCTTCCTGGTTACTCCCTCCTCCGGTATGATAGACCTGAGCCTCGGCCTGGTGGTGGGGTGGCTATCTTTATCAAAAACTCTCTTCCTCACTCTCCTTGCACTGCCCTCTCTCCTCCTCACCCCCAGGAGTACCTCTGGCTACGGCTTCCTCTCCGCTCCCACCTTTTGTTCATATGTGTTCTGTACCGTCCCCCAAACAGTGATGACTCCATCTACATTTCACTGTCTGACAACATGGACCAACTTCTATCCACTCATCCCAACTCTCTCTTCCTCATATGTGGTGACTTCAATTGTCATCATGCCACCTGGTTGGGTGTGGGTTCCTCTCTCACCAGTCATGGCACCTCAGCAAAGGACTTCTGTGACTCACTGGGATTGACACAATCTGTCAATTTCCCGACCCGGATCTCAGCCAATGGAGTATCTTCTCTTCTAGACTTGGTTATGACTAACTTCCCTGCTAATGTCTGCTGCTCTTCTTCTGCTCCAATCGGTTCTTCTGATCATGTGCTTGTCAAAGTGGACATCTCTCTGGCCATTCTCAGAGAGCCTCCTCAGCGTCGACGAGTCTGGCATTTCACTCAGGCCGACTGGGACGGTCTTCAAGCAGCCATCAATCGTCTGGATTGGTCTCCCATCTCCACTGCCTCTGACATCAATTCTTCCTGGGAATTCTTCCAAAGCAAACTGATCTCTCTCATGCACAGATTTATCCCATCTCGCCTTCAGTTGTCTTACCCTTCCTCCCGTCCATGGTACACTGAATCTTGTGGTGAGGCAGTTGCCCTGAAACAACTTGCCTTTGCCTCTTGGAAGGCTAATCCAACTGAAGGAAATCTCAGTTCCTTCCACCAAGCTCGGAACAAGTGTGTGTCTACCCTCAGGAGTGCCAGGAAGCACTATCTCTCCTCACTCAAGAATGAACTCTCAAACCTGTCTCCTTCCTCCAAATCCTGGTGGCGTCTGGTCAAATCCGTTTCTGGTGTTTGTTCCCCCTCCATCCCCTCCCTTACCTCAAATGGCCACACAGTTGACATCGCACGTGACAAAGCCGAATGCCTCAACTCTGTGTTTGCCTCAAAATCCTTAGTCCCAAACCCATCTCTCTCTGTTCCCACCTTTCCCAGTCGAACCAAACTGCTCCTGGACTCTGTGACCTTCTCTCCTGACAAGGTGGAGGAGTTTTTGTCAAACCTCGACTCTGATTCTGCAACTGGACCAGATGGCATCAGCCCACGGGTTCTAAAATCCTGCTCTGCCGCTCTATCTCACCCTCTCTCTGTTCTTTTCACCCTATCCTTTGCTCAAGGTCATCTGCCAGCATCCTGGAAATCAGCAAACATTACCGCTTTACACAAAAAAGGTGCAAAAACAGATCCTTGCAACTACAGACCAATCAGCCTGCTCCCAATTATCAGCAAAGTCATGGAATCCATCATTGCTTCGGATATGAAATCTTTCCTCTTCTCCAATGGCTTGATCTCTGATCATCAATTTGGTTTCAGACCAGGTCACTCTACTCTGGACAGGTTGCTTCTGCTGTCTCAACAATGGATGGAGGTCCTCAATGCCAAACAGGAAATCAGAGCTGTCTCCCTTGACATATCACGTGCCTTCGATACGGTCTGGCACCCAGCTCTGCTCACCAAACTCTCCTCCTATGGTATCCATGGAAATCTCCATGCATGGCTTGCGGACTTCCTCTCTGGTCGTAGTCAACGTGTGGCCCTGAATGGATTTCTCTCATCTCCCCTTCCCGTTCAGGCTGGAGTTCCCCAAGGCAGTATGCTGGGCCCTGTGCTTTTTCTGGTCTTTATCAATGATCTCTCCGACTCTCTGGAAAATCCTCTGTATCACTTTGCTGATGACTCCACTCTCTGCCGCTCCAGTCCTCTTCCCTCAGATCGGCAGTCTGCAGCCTCCTCACTCTCTGAAGACCTGGACAAAATCACAGACTGGTCAAACATGTGGAACATGTCTTTCAATCCTGACAAATCTCACACTCTTACTATGTCTCTCCGAAAAGATCGACTGGACAACCCTCCCATCTACTTTCTCAACAATCCTCTCCAAGAAGTTCTGTCGCTCAAGCATTTGGGTCTCACCATCTGCCATGATCTTTCTTGGGAAAACCACATTTCCAAGCTGGCCTCCAAAGCCAGTCGCCGACTGGGCATCCTCCGTCGTGCGAAGTCCTTCCTAGGCACACCTGAGCTCCTCACCACATACAAGGCTTTCATCCGCAGCTCAATGGAATACTGTTCTCCCCTATGGGCTGGTGCTCCTGCCTCACACCTGGCTCGGCTTCACGCTGTTGAATCCAAAGCTTTCAGAATCATTGGAATCTCCCGCGATGAAGCTATCTCTGAGGGCCTTTCACTCACTCACCGCAGGCAGGTAGGTGGTCTTTCTGTCTTCTACCGACTCCTCTCCGGCCTTGCTCCCCCAGCTCTCTCTGTGCTCTGTCCCCCAAATATTCCTACAGGTCGCACAAGATCTGCCAGCCACCCTCTGATGGTTAAACTGCCGAAATCTCGGCTCTCTGCTCACCTTCACTCTTTCATTCCTCTTTTCTCCCGCCCCTGGAACAAACTCCCACACTCACTTCAATCACACTCCTCCCTCCAGGTCTTCAAAACAGCTGTTCACCACCATATCTTATCTTCCCCCATCCAAAACCTTGATCTTTTCTACCCCCACTAATTCACCCCAGATCCACCTTGTTTGAAATTCCAACTTCTTTCCTGGAAGTCTTGGCAGTGTCCATATGTTTTATACCTCTCCCACCCCCCCCCCCCCCCTTCCCATGCCTCCCCCCCAAAGCCCTCTCCCTCCCACAGTTCTCTCGATGTCTCCATGTCTCTCGGTCCCTGCTCTCAAATGTGTGTTTGTGTCCTTCCCCCTCTCTCCCCATCTTGTCTACCGCTCCCGATGTTATTTGTTTTGTGTGTCTGTTTGTCTTTCTGTGTGATTAATGTTCGCTCTTTCACGAGCCTCGATCTTGTATACAAAAAAAAAAAAAAAAAAAAAAAGAGAAAGAAAATAAATAATTATTTAATAATGAAAATAAATAAATAAAAATCATAAAGTAATGAAATAATTAATCAATAATTGGCTCATACAATATCTAAACCACCACCGTTTCATTCGAATCTGTAACTTAAAAAAAATTAATGAAGTCATTAATCGAACAATTAAATAATTAATCGATTAATTGATTAATCAATAAATCAAAAATAGCCTTTACAGTCAAATCACTTGGTCATTGGCATGTCCAAATATCAGCTTCCTAGCTCAAATTTTAGCCTGAGATATTGCTCAGATGTGAAAGAAAATAAATAATGATTTAATAATGAAAATAAATAAATAAAAATCATAAAGTAATGAAATAATTAATCAATAATTGGCTCATACAATATCTAAACCACCACCGTTTCATTCGAATCTGTAACTTAAAAAAAATTAATGAAGCCATTAATCGAATAATTAAATAATTAATCGATTAATTGATTAATCAATAAATCAAAAATAGCCTTTACAGCCAAATCACTTGGTCATTGGCATGTCCAAATATCAGCTTCCTAGCTCAAATGGTGCCTGAGATATTGCTCAGATGAGAAAGAAAATAAATAATTATTTAATAATGAAAATAAATAAATAATAATCATAAAGTAATGAAATAATTAATCAATAATTGGCTCATACAATATCTAAACCACCACCGTTTCATTCGAATCTGTAACTTAAAAAAAATTAATGAAGCCATTAATCGAATAATTAAATAATTAATCGATTAATTGATTAATCAATAAATCAAAAATAGCCTTTACAGCCAAATCACTTGGTCATTGGCATGTCCAAATATCAGCTTCCTAGCTCAAATGGTGCCTGAGATATTGCTCAGATGAGAAAGAAAATAAATAATTATTTAATAATGAAAATAAATAAATAATAATCATAAAGTAATGAAATAATTAATCAATTGGCTAATATAATATCTAAACCACCACCGTTTCATTCGAATCTGTAACTTAAAAAAAATTAATGAAGCCATTAATCGAATAATTAAATAATTAATCGATTAATTGATTAATCAATAAATCAAAAATAGCCTTTACAGCCAAATCACTTGGTCGTTGGCATGTCCAAATATCAGCTTCCTAGCTCAAATGGTGCCTGAGATATTGCTCAGATGAGAAAGAAAATAAATAATTATTTAATAATGAAAATAAATAAATAATAATCATAAATTAATGAAATAATTAATCAATAATTGGCTTATACAATATCTAAACCACCACCGTTTCATTCGAATCTGTAACTTAAAAAAATTAATGAAGTCATTAATCGAATAATTAAATAATTAATCGATTAATTGATTAATCAATAAATCAAAAATAGCCTTTACAGCCAAATCACTTGGTCATTGGCATGTCCAAATATCAGCTTCCTAGCTCAAATGGTGCCTGAGATATTGCTCAGATGAGAAAGAAAATAAATAATTATTTAATAATGAAAATAAATAAATAATAATCATAAAGTAATGAAATAATTAATCAATTGGCTAATATAATATCTAAACCACCACCGTTTCATTCGAATCTGTAACTTACAAAAAATTAATGAAGTCATTAATTGAATAATTAAATAATTAATCGATTAATTGATTAATCAATAAATCAAAAATAGCCTTTACAGCCAAATCACTTGGTCATTGGCATGTCCAAATATCAGCTTCCTAGCTCAAAAGGCGCCTGAGATATTGCTCAGATGAGAAAGAAAATAAATAATTATTTAATAATGAAAATAAATAAATAATAATAATAAAGTAATGAAATAATTAATCAATAATTGGCTCATACAATATCTAAACCACCACCGTTTCATTCGAATCTGTAACTTAAAAAAAATTAATGAAGTCATTAATCGAATAATTAAATAATTAATCGATTAATTGATTAATCAATAAATCAAAAATAGCCTTTACAGCCAAATCACTTGGTCATTGGCATGTCCAAATATCAGCTTCCTAGCTCAAATGGTGCCTGAGATATTGCTCAGATGAGAAAGAAAATAAATAATTATTTAATAATGAAAATAAATAAATAATAATCATAAAGTAATGAAATAATTAATCAATTGGCTAATATAATATCTAAACCACCACCATTTCATTCGAATCTGTAACTTAAAAAAAATTAATGAAGTCATTAATCGAATAATTAAATAATTAATCGATTAATTGATTTATCAATAAATCAAAAATAGCCTTTACAGCCAAATCACTTGGTCATTGGCATGTCCAAATATCAGCTTCCTAGCTCAAATTTTAGCCTGAGATATTGCTCAGATGAGAAAGAAAATAAATAATTATTTAATAATGAAAATAAATAAATAAAAATCATAAAGTAATGAAATAATTAATCAATTGGCTAATATAATATCTAAACCACCACCGTTTCATTCGAATCTGTAACTTAAAAAAAATTAATGAAGTCATTAATCGAATAATTAAATAATTAATCGATTAATTGATTAATCAATAAATCAAAAATAGCCTTTACAGCCAATCACTTGGTCATTGGCATGTCCAAATATCAGCTTCCTAGCTCAAATGGTGCCTGAGATATTGCCCAGATGAGAAAGAAAATAAATAAATTATTTAATAATGAAAATAAATAAATAATAATCATAAAGTAATGAAATAATTAATCAATAATTGGCTCATACAATATCTAAACCACCACCGTTTCATTCGAATCTGTAACTTAAAAAAAATTAATGAAGTCATTAATCGAATAATTAAATAATTAATCGATTAATTGATTAATCAATAAATCAAAAATAGCCTTTACAGCCAAATCACTTGGTCATTGGCATGTCCAAATATCAGCTTCCTAGCTCAAATGGTGCCTGAGATATTGCTCAGATGAGAAAGGAAATAAATGAGTACTTTTTAATTAAGTGTAAATAAAATAAGAACTTGAGTACTCCATTTCAGCACGTGTCATTGCCGGGCCCCCTTCGGTCCCCGGCAATGACGATATGCAGCGCCTGGAGATGGCATAGGAAAGGAGCGGTGCACAACAACGACATCATTGGAAAGCTAATCATCGATTTACTTGGAACAAAAAATTTGTGTACGTTTCATCATAAAGGTGCCTGTTTTGAAAACTCCTCTTTCCAGGATTGAGGAAGATGAAGCGGGAATTGGAGCTTAATGTAGCCGTTCAAACAATAATATTTATTATTCTAATACAACAAGAACGTTTTGGGACACCGGAGAAACACACAAACAACAACAAGCACAGCCACGGCAACAACAATTACATGTTATACAATATGCTTTTCTTTCTGGTGTTTTACTCCATTTTGCATCTTCATTGACACACAGTTTGTTTTCGTTTTTTAAATAAAGTTATTTTCATACAAGGCTGTGGAGTAGCGTCATTGACTGGGGGCGTGAGGTTTGTGTGTGTGTGTGTGTGTGTGTGTGTGTGTGTGTGTGTGTGTGTGTGTGTGCGTGCGCATGCCTCCAGGTATGAGGTGTGTGTGTGTGTGTGTGTGTGTGTGTGTGTGTGTGTGTGTGTGTGTGCATGCCTCCAGGCATGAGGTGTGGGTGTGCATGCATCCAGGCATGAGGTGTGTGTGTCCCTCCAGGTATGAGGTGTGTGTGTGTGCATGCCTCCAGGTATGAGGTGTGTGTGTGCATGCCTCCAGGTATGAGGTGTGTGTGTGCATGCCTTCAGGTATGAGGTGTGTGTGCATGCTTCCAGGCATGAGCTGTGTGTGCATGCATCCAGGCATGAGGTGTGTGTGTCCCTCCAGGTATGAGGTGTGTTTGTGCATGCCTCCAGGCATGAGGTGTGTGTGTGTGTGTGTGTGTGTGTGTGTGTGTGTGTGTGTGTGTGTGTGTGCATGCCTCCAGGCATGAGGTGTGGGTGTGCATGCATCCAGGCATGAGGTGTGTGTGTCCCTCCAGGTATGAGGTGTGTGTGTGTGCATGCCTCCAGGTATGAGGTGTGTGTGTGCATGCCTCCAGGTATGAGGTGTGTGTGTGCATGCCTTCAGGTATGAGGTGTGTGTGCATGCTTCCAGGCATGAGCTGTGTGTGCATGCATCCAGGCATGAGGTGTGTGTGTCCCTCCAGGTATGAGGTGTGTTTGTGCATGCCTCCAGGCATGAGGTGTGTGTGTGTGTGTGTGCATGCCTCCAGGCATGAGGTGTGGGTGTGCATGCATCCAGGCATGAGGTGTGTGTGTCCCTCCAGGTATGAGGTGTGTGTGTGTGCATGCCTCCAGGTATGAGGTGTGTGTGTGCATGCCTCCAGGTATGAGGTGTGTGTGCATGCCTTCAGGTATGAGGTGTGTGTGCATGCTTCCAGGCATGAGCTGTGTGTGCATGCATCCAGGCATGAGGTGTGTGTGTCCCTCCAGGTATGAGGTGTGTTTGTGCATGCCTCCAGGCATGAGGTGTGTGTGTCCTCCAGGTATGAGGTGTGTGTGTGCATGCCTCCAGGTATAAGGTGTGTGTCCCTCCAGGTATGAGGTGTGTGTGTGTGTGTGCATGCCTCCAGGTATGAGGTGTGTGTGTCCCTCCAGGTATGAGGTGTGTGTGTGTCGCTCCAGGTATGAGGTGTGTGTGTGCATGCCTCCAGGTATGAGGTGTGTATGTGCATGCCTCCAGGTATGAGGTGTGTGTGTCCCTCCAGGTATGAGGTGTGTGTGTGCATGCCTCCAGGTATGAGGTGTGTTTGTCCCTCCATGTATGAGGTGTGTGTGTGTCCCTCCAGGTATGAGGTGTGTGTGTGTGTGCATGCTTCCAGGCATGAGGTGTTTGTGTGCATGCACCCAGGCATGAGGTGTGTGTGTCCCTCCAGGCATGAGGTGTGTGTGTGTGCATGCATCCAGGCATGAGGTGTGTGTGTCCCTCCAGGTATGAGGTGTGTGTGGCCCTGCAGGCCATCCTGCCAGCCCTAAGATCCAATTAATTGATTATACTGAACTCGGAGATGAGAAAGCAATAAAATCGTTCTGACGTCACATCAACCACCGTTTTATACCCATGTGTGTCCTGTACTCACAAAGAAGAGCGTTCCACAGATCGCCGGAGCATTTCACAGCAAACCTTCGCACCTCTCCCAGGGTAGGAATTGTGACCGGAGTGAAGGAATTGCGGTGTCCGAGTTATTTTCATTTAAAATCGGTTTTAAGAGACATTTAATTCGAGTTTCTCATGAACATCCCATCGCAGCGATTCGAGAGAATCGTTTTCTCCTGAAGGGTTGATGGTAAAGTCATTGCAGAGTTGGAGATAACACAAGTGAGAACCACTTAGCGTGGGTCATCAGAGCGTGCTGCGTGAGCACGTTACAAAGGGGGCAATTACAGCGATTATAGACTAGTGGGGTGTTTTATTATTTTATTTACACTCACGTGTGGTCGTTGTAATGATTTTTCCAAGGCAGTGGAAGGTTCTCTTCTTTATAGTTATTTATTCCTGTTCTGGTGGATCTCAGGTTCAAGGAGGAGTTTGCATTTGTGACATATTGTGCACAAAGACATACACACACACACACACACACACACACACACACACACACACACACACACACACAAAAACACACTCACACACAAACACAGACACAGACACACATAAACACACACACACATTCATAAACACAGACACACACACATGCACACATTCATAAACACACACACAAACACAGACACACACACACACAAACACACACACACACACACACACAAACACAGACACACACACACACACACATACAAACACACACACACAAACACATTCATAAACACACACACAAACACAGACACACACACACATACACACATTCATAAACACACACACAGACACAGACACACACACACACACACACACACACACACATACACACACAAACACACATTCATAAACACACACACACACACACACAAACACGCACACAAACACAGACACACGCAAACGCACACATACACACACACACACAAACACACATTCATAAACACACACACAAACAGACACATACAAACACACACACACATACACACACAAACACATACAAACACACACACAAACGCATACACACAAAAACATATACACAAACACATACACACGCCAACACATACACATGCAAACACATACACACGCAAACACATACACACACAAACACATACACACACACAAACACATACATACACACACAAACACATACATACACACACAAACATACATACACAAACACATATAAACATACATACACAAACACATACACACACACATACACGCACGCACACACACACACACACACACACACACACACACACACACGAACAGACACACAAACACAAACACACACATAAGTGCACATTTACATACAGTACAGGGAGCGACATTGCCAAAGATGAACACATGGTAAATGGGATTTTGAAGCTGGGATCTGAGCCTCATGAACTCGGGGTTCAGATGGGGGGGGATCTATCGGCGCAGTTGAGCCGGCTATCCACTGTAACTGCATTGTACGTCCGGCGATTCATAAAGAGGGAGCTATGTGTTATTTTATCTATTTTTCTCTTGGTAATTCACTCACTCGTATGGAGCACTTGGAAGTTCGTTGCATCATTCCTAGAGGCGGTTATACATCTGATGCAGTGCCCCCTGGTCAATCTGCTATTTCATATCGTGCAGCTACAAAGGTCATTCCTACAATGACAAGCATACACATTCTCCCCTCCAGTTCTTCTCACATAACAAGATATGGAAAGGAGAGAGAGAAGAGAAGAGAAGAGAAGAGAAGAGAGGGGAGAGACACAGACACAGAGACAGACAGACACACAGACACACAAACATTGCCTTGCTTCGTGTCTTCCATTGCTTTCTCCAAACTCCTAACCACCACCGACTCCATACTGATTTCCCCTGACCTATGGATTCCATGAACAAATAAAACACCTCTGGGAGGTAGACGACTAGCCACCTGTGCTTTAACACACCGCTGGGCAACATGTCAATGAAGTGCACCATTGATCTGCACATAGGATGTGTGTATGTCAGGTCAAGTTTCCAAGGTCTCTGATACTGAAAAGCAATTCTCCGACAAAAGCCTGAAGGTCGCAACGCATCAATAAACACATTGTTTCGTTTTCACCAAAGCGCAGTTATTGTAACAACACCCATGGTTGTTAAAAAAAATTATTAATACGAAATTATTTTGTGATTCTAGGAAGAATAGCCTGCGATTCTGAATGCTTTTTGTAAAAAAAATTATTATTATTTTTTAATGTGAAACGTTCACAAGTACGTCATGGTGAAAGTAGGTGTAAAATAAGTATGCTTATAGCAAGCATCTCCTCTTAAGGACTAAGTGCTCTTGAAAGATGCTGCACGAAATATTATACAACCTGTCAAATGGCACTTTGAATAAATTATCACTTATAAATAGTCTTTTCACAGCATCGCAGAAGGAAATGCACACACTTGCGTAAAGTTGTAAATGACCTGGAACGATAAGGCGTTTAACAATGCAGGGCTTTGCTGGGTATATAGATTACAGTAGATCTGAGAATCGGCGTGGACTCACTCAAACAACAATTGACAGACAGGACACTTTGGGAACGTGAGTGTCTCGCATTAAATTGATGGACAATCTATGGGGACAGTGGTTCTCAAAAACATTTTTTTGTCTGGGACAAAACACGACTTTTAAAATGAGACATCAATACTAAACGAGGTCTTTTGCGCATGTGCTGTGTGCGTTTACACTGATTCGGTTTGGCTTGCAGGACACTTTTAACCTACCGTTACTAGCGTGAAATCTGTAAGTCAAATCGTCGTTTAAGCATAATTTGAGCAGTTAGACGAAAGAGTGGAAATTTTCAAAAATGGTTAACCATATTTGTCGTGTTCCTCAATGCAAATCGGACTGGCGGAAATATTGGATTACGAGAAAAATCCTTGATTGAGAGGGTTAGTACGATTTATTGTTTTTACATTATAGCATTGGCCATGGATATAACACACACACACACACACACACACACACACACACACACACACACACACACACACACACACACACACACACACACACACACACACGGTTCAACTTTTACCAATAGATGCAAAAATCAAGAATAATCACCTCTGTCACCGAAGGTGAAAACAGAGATTATGTTTTCACCCCCTGTCTTTTTGTCTGTGAACAGGATATCTCAAAAAGTTGAAGATGGATTCGGACTAAATTTGGTGGAGAGGTTGGGTATGTGACAAGGACGAATTGATTGGATTGTGTTGAAGATCCGGCTTCGGATACTAGAGAGTGATTTGTCACCATTGAGAGATGTCCTGTCCTGCAAGCTAAGAAAGTTATTCAAGTCTTTTGTTGTGCGGAGGCACAGCCCTTCTGTCAGTTACCTTTCCATGTAGCTTTCAGAAGTTTGGTGAGACATTCCAAGTCAGTCCAAGGACTAGGTAAACCAGCCACGAGTAGCACCAGCGACGAGGAGCACCCATTATGCAGAGAGCAAAACAGAGCACGATGAAGTGAGCTAGCCACGACGAGCGCCAGTGGCGTTCAGCCCCTCAATCAGCCCACGTGGCTCTCTTTTCCTTTCCAGATGAGGCCTCCTGGTCTGCCCTTCATTTTCCTCCACAACGTGCTTCGATGTGGAGCTCTCCTGTCTCTCCTCTATCTCTAAGTGTTTCTTCTTCCTCTCCAGCAGGGACGCTTCTTCCCCTCTCCAAAAACAGGTTGATACAAGCTTAGGTCAATCCCAAAACCTCTTAAGAAAACAACCACAAGAATGATCTGCCTCTCAACCTCCTCCTTGATCCACCTTATCGGCCTCCTCTTCCACCTCGGTGGACTCCTCCTCTGACCATCCCGCCCATTGGGTGGCCCCAATCATACTAAAATATGCAATTTGCCATCTGTCTATCTGTCTGTCTGATGATTTTTTGACCGCGATACATTCCGTCCCGTCGTTACTTATCCAATATTTACCAAACTTGACAGGATGACTAAGCATTACACAATGAAGGTTGCAGATCATTCATTTGCCCCCCTCCCCAAGGGGGTTTTCTCCCCCAAGCGGGTTTTCCCCGCCATTGCCTTCAATGGGGTTGCGTGTTGAGGTGTATATCAATGTTAAATTAGCTTTATAGTGGCATTTTTCCAAGGCCGCTTCTTAAAACAAAAGTAACGATAATAGCATAATATTAATGTTATTACAAAACAATATTAATACCAATAATATCCCACCTCCCTAAGGGGTTTTTCCTCCTTGAAAAAACGTCGAGTCAACGTTTATAAATAGCTAATCATGGCGTTTTCGTGGTAGCATGGCCTCTACCAGAGGTAAAAATATTATAAACCACAAACACTTAAGAGTAGCTTTTTAAACAGTCGCTAATGCTGTTTATAACACGAAAGAAATTTGGAGGAATCCCGACATCTGTGAGGTAAGTGTCACGACAGAACGGTGGGAAGATCTACTGTAATCTATGTACCCCACAAGGGTTGGGGGTGTGCTCATTTACCAAGCAGCTAGCTAGTGCTTGCCAAGTCAGCCGTTCGTTAACTGTTTTGAATGGAGTGCTTGCTCAAATGCTTAAACCACTTGGCGATCTCTCCACAAGAACCTAGGTAAATGAACACACATCCGATGTTCTTGAGACCCGACCATAGATCGACTTTAATCTATATACCCCAAAGAGGAATGACCCTTCCTGCCGCTTCCGTAGTGAGCCGGTGTACTCGTGAAAATAAATCCACATTGCGACTTCTGGCTCCACAGCACCCTCTGCCACCATGGCTGGCACAAACTGGTTAGAGGGATTGCAATGGCCTTTCGCACACGTGACAGAAATTCCTTTTTTTGTGGCAGAAATTCCTCAACTGGAACTGCCCACAAACAAGAGATGTTTACGCCTACAATATTAGTTATTACTCTGTCTATAAATTACACATGCTGCCTCATCATCACGTGTAATAAACGATTTACTCTGACAGGTCCCTGCACTCTAACCTACTCGCAACACATGGACCATACTACACTGACCATCACGGTCTAGCTATGGACCCCTCCCAGCCTTGCACAAAACAATATATATTCATAATGCTAATCACACATTGTATTGCACTAGGGCATGCCCGTACTATATATATATCTAAAATTATATCCCCCCCCTCTATTTACATGAAATGGTTTGGTCCAAAGCGAACGGCTTGCGAGTGGTGACAATCCCCCCCCTCTATTTACATGAAATGGTTCGGTCCAAAGCGAACGGCTTCCGGAGTTTGGTAAAGAAATCGCCATCGCGTACACAAACGCGCAGGAAAGCGAATGAATCGCAAATTCGTTTTTATTAGTTGTAAAACATAGTTTAACGCCAACATAGTTTGCAAACGTGAAATAAATGAATACGCTCTCAAATGTGCCATCCGAGGCAGAGTGTGCCCGCCACGTTCGGCACACGCGATCGTTCGCTGCTCTCTGATTGGTTGAATCGTTTTTTGGACATAGCTCGGTAAGTAATTGTCCGATTAATATGAAACCTTGAAAAGGCACATCCTCGGGTCCCCAGCAATATACCTGGCAAGTTTCAAGTATATCGGACCGGTAGTTGTCGAGAAACAGCGGTCACAGACAAACAAACGTACAGACAGACAGACAGAGATTACTGGAATTATAGATAGATAATGCCCAATTATTCAATTAGCGCCAATGTATTTTGGCTGTTTGCAATTTAAGCGCAAGGAATCAATCAATTCAATAAAAAAAAAGAAAAGGAAAAACACGCAACAACGTGTCCCGTGATTGGCTACGGGAAGTGAGGTCTTTGGCTGATGGGTGATTGGCTGCCGGAGGAAGGTCGTATATCGCAGTTACGATGAATCGCAAATTCGTTTTTATTAGTTTTAAAACATCGTTTAACGCCAACATAGCGCCAACATAGTTTGCAAACGTGAAATAAATGAATACGCTCTCAAATGTGCCATCCGAGGCAGAGTGTGCCCGCCACGTTCGGCACACGCGATCGTTCGCTGCTCTCTGATTGGTTGAATCGTTTTTTGGACATAGCTCGGTAAGTAATTGTCCGATTAATATGAAACCTTGAAAAGGCACATCCTCGGGTCCCCAGCAATATACCTGGCAAGTTAAAAGTATATCGGACCCGTGGTTGTCGAGAAACAGCGGTCACAGACAAACGTACAGACGTACAGACAGACAGACAGAGATTACTGGAATTATAGATAGATAACTATACATTAAATTGTGCAAAGTGAAGCAATGTGCTTATACCACAAAGTGAAGTCTGTCCTCTTATTTGGATGTGAATCTTGGAAAATCACCAAAGAAATAGCAAATTAAAATTGGGAGGTGAAGATGGATTATTCACATGGTCCGCATGGAGGATCAAGAAATACCGAAAAGAGCAATATGCAGGGAACCTGACGGGAAGAGAAGAGTCGGATAACCAAGAGAGAAGGAGCCCGCACCGTCGACAAGGAATTGAAAGAAAAGAAGGTCACCTGGATTACAATCGGAATGTGGGCCCAAGACTGACAAAAGTGGCGGAAGTTCATGAGAAGCTCCATATTCCAGGCGGCATGATTGGATAATAAGCAAGAAACATTAAATCGTGCACACTCTATCTTGCACATTACACGTACATTACCCAGCACATCCATTACGCTTACCATTGAATCGAGCTGTTATCCAGATACAGAAACTGTTATTTTAACGGATTCTCCACGTGATCAACTGCATCCCCAACTGCATCCCCTCGTAACCACTGAAGATGTTTATAAAATGCATTTATTTCAATATTTCATGCATAATGTTTTAACTGTTTTTATTGTATTTAGCAAACTACACAATTTGGTGTCCTTTTGCGACTTTAAAGAAACGTTTGCTTTCATCTGCTAAATGTAGCTCCCGCCTCATGTTAGTAAACCTCTGATTTGCTGTGTTAACCTATTGGTGTGTGTTTGTTTGTTTGTTTCGGTGTTATCTCCATTTGTGCGTTTCAGGAGGTGGAGCGGATCCTCCCAGGACCTAAAGTATCGACCTCTGCTTCGGTAAGGGATCACAGTTCATGGACCAAGCTGTTCAACTTTTTCAGAGTTTCGTTCCAAGAACTATTTTCAGGATCGTCACGGACCCCGGATTTCCTCCAGTTGTTGTACATTTGTGGTAATATTCCCGAGGACGGTTTTCAAAATCTCAGTGAGGTTCTTCTTCATCATTCCTGTAGCTCCAATTAACACTGGTACAATTTCGATGCTCTTCAGCTTCTAAGATCTCTTGACCTCATTTTTGAGGTCCTGGTGTATGGTCATTTTCTTGATTTCTACCTTGTTTAGGCCAAAATCGCTGTGTACTGACATCCCAATCATCAATGCTGTCTTTTCCATTTTGTTTCTGAGTACAATGTCCGAACACAATGCTTTGTTTTCTATGTTCACGATCGTTGGAAACATCAGGTCGAACGTGAGCATGACATCCTCATTTTCAATGATTGGCCCCTTTTTTTTGTATGCAGGTAAGGCTCATGAAAGAGCGAACACAATGAACATGAAAACATGCACAGACACATAAAACATACAATTAAGTGAGCGGGGGACAAGAGTGGGAGGGAGAGGGAAGTACATATGCACAACAACAACAGAGAACAGGGGCGTCGGTAGATCTGTGGAAGGAGGAGGCCTGGGGGAGAGGTAAAGGGTACACGGTATAAAGCAAATTAACACTACTAGGAATTTCACTACGAGGAATTTCAGGAAAGAAGTTGGGGATTGAAAGAGGCGGATTTGGGGTGTTTTAACGGGGTACAAAAGATCAGGGTTTTGGATGGGGGAAAATAACAGATGGTGGTGAACAACTGTTTTAAAGAACTGGAGGGAGGAGAGAGGGATTGAAGAGAGTGAGGGAGTTTGTTCCAGATATGGGAGAAAAGAGGAATGAAGGAGTGAAGGTGAGCAGAGAGTCTTGATTTTGGCAGTTTCCCCAGAAGAGGGTTGATGGCAGATCTTGTGCGTCCTGCAGGAATATTTGGGGGACAGAGCACAGATAGAGCAGGGGGACCAAGGCAGGAGAGGAGTCGGTAGAAGACAGAAAGACCATCAGCCTGCCTGTGGTGAGAGAGAGAAAGGCCCTCAGAATCAGCTTCATTGCGGGAGATTCCAATGATTCTGAATGCTTTGGTTTCAACAGCATGAAGCAGAGCTTGGTGTGAGGCAGGAGCACCAGCCCAGAGGGGAGAGCAGTATTCCATTGAGCTGCTGATGAAAGCTTTGCATGTGGTGAGGAGCTCAGAAGTGCCCAGAAAGGACTTCACACGAAGGAGGATGCCCAGTCGGCGACTGGCTTTGGAGGCCAGCTTGGAAAGGTGGTTTTCCCAAGAAAGATCATGGCAGATAGTGAGACCCAAAAGCTTGAGTGACAGAACTTCTTGGAGAGGATTGTTGAGAAAGTAGATGGGAGAGTTGTCCAGACAGTCTTTTCAGAGAGACAAAGTGAGAGTGTGAGATTTGTCAGGATTGACAGACATCTTCCACTTGTTTGACCATTTTGTGATATTGACCAGGTCTGCAAAGAGTGAAAAGGCTGCTGCCTGCCGACCTGAGGGTTGAGATATGGAGCGGCAGAGAGTGGTCTCATCAGCAAAGAGATAGAGAGGATTTTCCAGAGAGTCGGAGAGATCATTAATTAAGACCAGAAAAAGCACAGGGCCCAGACCACTGTCTTGGGTAACTCTAACCTGAACAGGAAGGGGAGAAGAGAGAAACCCATTCAGGGCCACACGTTGAGTATGACCAGAGAGGAAGTCCGCAAGCCATGCGTGGAGGTTTCCATGGATACCATAATAGGCGAGTTTGGTGAGCAGAGCGGGGTGCCAGACAGTATCAAAGGCACGAGATATGTCAAGGGAGACAGCTCTGATTTCCTGTTTGGCGTTGAGGGCCTCCATCCATTGTTGAGACAGGATAAGCAGCATGTCCAGAGTAGAATGACCCGGTCTGAATCCAATTTGATGATCCGAGATCAAGCCATTGGAGAAGAGGAAGGATTTGATGTCAGAAGCGATGATGGAATCCATGACCTTGCTGATGATTGGGAGCAGGCTGAGTGGTCTGTAGATTCAAGGATCTGTTTTAGCACCTTTTTTGTGTAAAACGGTGATGTTTGCTGATTTCCAAGCAGATTGCAGATGACTTTTAGCAAAAGAGAGGGTGAAGAGAGCTGAGAGAGGGCGAGATAGAGCAGCAGAGCAGGATTTTAGGACCCCCTGGACTAATGTCGTCTGGTCCAGTTGCAGAATCAGAGTCGAGGTTTGACCGAAACTTCTTCACCTTGTCAGGAGAGGACACAGCGTCCAGGAGCAGCTGGGGTCGACTGGGTAAGGTGGGAACAGACAAAGACGGATTTGGGCACAAGATTTTTTGGCAAACACAGAGTTGACGCATTCGGCTTTTTCACGTGGAGTGTTAGCTGGGTAGCCGTTTGAGGTAACACACACACACACACACACGCACACACACACACACACACCGAAAAGTGTCAGAACCTTGATTCATGTTTCCATGAGTTTTCTGGTACTGGGATGTTTACATTTTTCCAGATATGCCAATGAATCACTTTGCATACTTTGTTGTGCTGTTGTGTGTAAAGTTTTTCTGATAATAGTTTTTTTTACATCCTGAGAGCAGGTGACCAGTACTTTCTGTTTCTGTCTTGCAGAATCTACACCTTTCGGTGTGTGTGTGTGTGTGTGTGTGTGTGTGTGTGTGTGTGTGTGTGTGTGTGTGTGTGTGTGTGTGTGTGTGTGTGTGTGCAAAATATGTGTAATATGTCATACAGAAGACGCTTGTGCCCAAGATACTACTGTACAACATGTCATGCTTAACATGTGTGAAAACAATATAACATGTGCACAATATGTATATTTGTATGCATTAAAATAATATGTGTGCAGACAATACACAGCATATGATGTGATGCAAAACAAACAGAACATGTCAAAGCAAAAACTAAACAAAACCAAAGTTAAACAGACAGACAGGGGTGAAAACATAACCTCCATCCACCTTTGGTGGCGGAGGTAAATATGTGTATAAACCATAATCCTGCATGTGTGCATGCAAATCATGGCAGGAGAGGGAGGGGTGAAGGAGTGGAAGGGGGTTCATCACCTTTTCGTTGAATATATGCTGGTGAATGTGCCATTCATCACGTTTCTGAGTTAAGTGTGATGCCTATCAGGAAGAAGAAGAAGCCTTTCTACCAACTTCGTACACTTCTGGAATTGTTCGATTTATTTGTGTTCAATTTGTCTGGTGATTGTTTTGTATTTATGTATGCGAATGTGCACTTGTATATAACTGTCATTAATTAAAAAAGGCTTAGGCACTATCGAACGATTTTTTGTTTTTTTTTGTTATCCAAAAAAACGATTTTTTTTTTGTTGCCTAAAACACTCCCAGGCAATCACTGATGAACCTGACGAAGATCCGTTCAGCCATCTCTGAGAAAATTGGCGACACACAGACAGACAGACTAACAGCACTCTTATAATCGTATACTAGCTGAATGCACCCAGCGTTGCCCGGGTTCTTTTTGAATGAATTTAATCTTCTGTACTGAAAAAAGGAATAAAACGCGGCCTTGCGAAGCAGCGGAGTTTGACTATCCGGCCGCGGCTGCATTTCATTAATTTTCAACTATAATTTAGCTTTTACTCACAGCCATAGAAGATTGACGATTATAATTCAGGCCAGCTTTTAATTGCGAAATGGGCCCAGCCCGGCCGAGGCGGCCTCGACCGGCCTCGCCACCTAGCCTATAACCTTCCCGGGGCCCGTCCCGACATTTTTTGTTTTAGAGGTTTCCTCATATCTTTCACCGTTCAGGAGATTAGCGCGTGCAGACAAACAAACAAACAAACAAAAACTTTCTTATATATATAATATATATACTAGCCGAAAGCACCCGGCGTTGCCCGGGTACTTTTTGAATGAATTTCAATTTACTACTATAATTCAGCTTTTACTCGTGGCCATAGAAGATTGATTACTATAATTCAGCTCAGCTTTTAATTGTGAAATGGGCCCAGCTCGGCCGAAACGGCCTCGACCGGCCTCGCCACCTAGCCTATAAGCTTCCCGGGGCCCATCACAATATTTTTAGTTCTTTTTGAATGAATTTACGACTATAATTCAGCTTTTACTCGCGGCCGTAGACGATTGACTACTATAATTCAGCTCAGCTTTTAATTGCGAAATGGGCCCGGCCCGGCCGAGGTGGGCCTTGACCAGTCTCGCCACCGAGCCTAAAACCTTCCCAGGCCCGTCCCGACATTTTTTTATTAGAGGTTTCCTCCTATCTTTCACCATTCAGGAGATTAGCTTGCGCAGACAAACAAACAACAACTTTCTTTTATAATATAGAGAGAAGAGAGAAGAGAGAAGAAGATAAAATATTAATAAATAATAATATATAATATAATATATAATAGAAGAAGAAGATAAGATAGAATAGATAGAATAGAAGAATAGAAGATAGAAAATATATGATATATATATATATATATATACAGTCATCCCTCGCTATATCGCGGTTCACTTTTCGCGGCTTCGGTACATCGCGGGTTTTTCTCGCTAGTATATGTAAAATTATATCGCCGATTTTTCGCTATATCGCGGGATTTTGCGGTATAAATGTATTTTTATATACTATTATTTTAAATATTTTTGTGGTAAAATAAGCATTTACTAGCCTAAAAAATTAAAAAACGTAAAAAAATAAGAAAAATACAGTAATTAAAACATATTACAAGAAATAAAATACTGTACATAGTGTACAGTAGAACAGTAGACAAAGAGACAAAGAGTCGTGCGTATGGAAAACGCTTCCATTTCCAAACGCTTCCAAATGCGGCAGCTTCCATTTGCGCTAGTTACCCACGTAATGGGTAACTGTAATGCTCTTTCTGGCTGTGCAGTACATTCATCATCGTCATCACCTTCATCGTCATCAGTACTGCACAGCTAATTCATCATCATCTTCATCACGCAAGTTGTAGTATTGAAGAGCCGGGGCTCTTGCTTGATACGGACGAAATGACGGGCAAGACACAAACTCGTCCGAGAAGATATTTATTCTCAAAACCAACTCGGGAACACTGAAAAGCCCATTTATCGGGCTGCATTATAAAGCACAACCAGAAACCGAAAGCCACGCCTCTCTGGCGTGGCGTGCTTCGGCGGTCACGTGATCAACAGGTGTAGCTGATTATACCCGCACGCGCGGCACGCTTTGGCGGTCACGTGACCAGCCACTCTGGCACCGGGGATCCCCGCCGGTGACGTCACCGGCTGGAGCAAGGAGATTCTGATGCTG
This sequence comes from Myxine glutinosa, assembly GCF_964187855.1. Taxonomy (NCBI): domain Eukaryota; kingdom Metazoa; phylum Chordata; class Myxini; order Myxiniformes; family Myxinidae; genus Myxine; species Myxine glutinosa. Next base: position 81,763,518 of record NC_136273.1, read on the forward strand.
GTCTTGCTTGGGGAACCCATGGGTCGCTACAGTATCTTCAATCGTGAGTACCCATTAGAATTTTATATGTTGTTAAAATTACGTATGTTTAAGAGTGTAAAAAGTGTTTAAGAGAATAGGAAGTGTTTATAAGAGTATGGGAAAGGTTAATAAGAGTGTGAGAAAGGTTAATAAGAGTGTGGGAAAGGTTAATAAGAGTGTGGGGAGGGTCATAAAGCTTTAAAATATATATAAATAATAAAATAAAAATATGGTCGCTACTTCGCGGATTTTCGTCTATCGCGGGGGGTTCTGGAACGTAACCCCCGCGATAAACGAGGGATCACTGTATATATATATATATATATATATTAGGGTGGTGCTCAAAATAATTTAAAAAAAATATTTACTGGGACATGGCTTTATGTTGTTCCTTTTGTTCCAATATGAAAAGACACCAAATATGAAAGCAATCTGATTTTATTTAGGGGTGCCACATCAGCCTTCAAACTAAAGGTGTCTACAAAACTTTTCTATATATGGATCGAAAGCAAAACCAGAAGTTTGTTTTATGAAAATCCACCCTCCACTCACTTTCTTTGTATTCCAGCAAACACAAGTTACAATAGCTGCACAAATAGCACTATATTGCTATGAAAACTCAAATTCAGTGATAACAATCCAAATGTTCAGTTCATAAAATGAAGAGACACCATATCACATAATATTAAAAAACCCAAATATAATGAGAAATGTAACTCCTATTTCTGGGCCTGTTTCACCACTGTTGCCTTCTTGGCATCGGGGTACATCTTCCTGTGAGCAGCAACAACTTGGAGCAGAGCTTGCTTTTGCTCTTCATCCTTTGTAAGGAGCTTATTGTAGTCTTGTATCAATGCGACACCCCTTTCTGCCCTGTCGTTCACCACGACTAAGCCACTGGCAGCTTTCTTTGCTTCCTGAAAGCTGGTTTCTTGCTCCCATGAACCAGGATCCTTATCCATCCAATCAGTTGGGGTCCCTAGGATGCTGAAGAAATGCTTGGTGTGTTTTGTTATGAGGCCAGCGATTGACAGGGCGGTTCCTCGTTTGATAGCTGGTCTCTTTGGAGAGGGGTTTTCACCGTCATTTTTCAATGCTTCAATCATATTGATCTTGCTTTCTTTGTCAATTCTGGTGTCAAAGAATGCAAATGCCACTAGTACTGGGCTCATGTACCACGTGTGGCGGCCAAGTGCCTTCAAGGCTGCCTGAGCCATCTTCTGATTGATTTGTTCAAACTTTTCCAACTTCTTGAAGAGGTTAATGTCATTCAGGGGAGCCTCAATAGCTTGTGGAGCCCGAAACCAAGCCTGTACATACACAAGGCAGACAAAAATGTTGAAGGCTCGGAGTTCTCTCGCCTCTCGAAGTGTCAAGTGGAACTCTGACCGAAACATGAACACCTGTAGTGAATATAGTGCTTTTGCCATCCATCTGGCTCTGTGCATTGCTCCTGGAGCCATGATCCGGATTCCACGAGGTGGGATTCCTCCCATGTAGATGACAGTCAGTTCTAGGAGTTCACGATAATCATCTCGTGGCTGCTGATCTTTCTGATGCAGCTGATGCTGACACATTATCCTGAGCCCGAGTTTTCAATGAAACACTGGTACTAGCACATGCCATATCTGCAAAATAAGAAAGAATGTGGGTAAAATCCTGTTAATTCTTACTCCACAGGGTCACTCTCTACAAAAGAGCCACAGTCAATAAGTTAGGCCTACATATTACACACTAAAAAAGCGTACCCCTGACCCCGGGAACCTGTACAAAACATGCATGAAAATTGCCCAGATAGTGATCATAGGAAGTCTCAAAACTGTATGTATAATATATTGTATATAACTATATATATAATGTGTATTTATGTATATTTATTATTTAATGTATATTTTATGTATAAATTTAATGTATATTTAATTATAATGTATATATATTGTATAACTATATATTTATTTATTATATTTAAATTTTAATATATTATATTTATTTTTAATATATTATTTAATGTATTATATTTGTCTATATTTGTATAATTGTCTATCATATAATTGTATATATAATGTATAATATAATATATATTATTATTATTTAATGTATATTTACTATATATTTATTTTTAATATTATATTTAATGTATATATATATAATTATGTATTTATTTTGTGTATATACAGCCCAAAAAATGGGAATTCCTATTTTTGCATGGGGGAAAATTCATCACTGATGTGGCACCCCTAAATATTATTGGATTCCATTCAAATTTGGTGTGGTTTCCTTTGACACCAAAAGGAACAAAAATAGACCATGTCCCGGAGAAAATCTGCATTTTGCTTTTTTGAAGCCCACCCTAATATATATATATATATATATATATATATATATATATATATATATTGTTGTGGATATGAGAATGTTTTTTTATTTTGTTGTTGTGGTAAAATGTTGTTGTAAAAGGTTGTTGTAAAATATCACCCCTCCTCCCTCCGTTTGTGGTTGTATAAAGGTCAAAGGGCGTTTCCGTAGTTAGTCCATAAAACATACATGCAGGACACGATATATCCTTTCTTTTGACAGTTATATCCTTATTATGTGTATTAGCGTAAGGCTGTGTCTTCCATTAATTGAAAGTACTCCATTGCACCAGTGAAAGAGAATAGATCCCCTTTCCTTCCCATCCCCAAAATCTCCATCCAATATTACATCCCCTCTCGTCATTGCCGAGCCTCGATTGCCCATATTACCTCCCCTCCAATAACCGCCATTGACCACGAGGCTCGAGTCAGGGAAGAAAGGCGTGTCTCCACCTCGTCATAGAGGGGGAGGAGTGAACCAGCCCCGCTCGACCAACCATGAGCCAGGGGTTTGGCTACAGAGGGCGGAGGAAGAGCGGTCGGGGAGGTTCGCAAAGGTTGAGGGGCGGGGGCCTATATAACCCAAGGCAGGGGTGTGGCCAAAGGAGATGAGTTTTACCGGCAGACACAAGGGAGCCCAAGCCGTGGAGAGGAGTCAGAGAGATTCGCTTTTGCAAGAGACTGGAAGAGTTGAGCTTTTACCAGAGACAAGACGGTTGAGCTTTTACAGAGAAGAGAGAACCCGTCACACCAAGGCTCCACCAAGCTCCGTGTTGGCTCCACCAAGCTCCGTGTTGGCTCCACCAAGCTCCGTGTTGGCTCTACCAAGCTCCGTGTTGGCTCCACCAAGCTCCGTGTTGGCTCCACCAAGCGTGCACCTCCAGCCGTCCACCTTCTGCCATTCCTGGCATTCCCCGAGTGAGTCAGTGTCTTTGTTTGTGCTGTCCTGGGTAGTTAAGTCAAGTCTGCATAAGCTAATCATTTTCACTGTGTCACCTGCGTCTCATGTGCCTGTAAATAAACGTGCCTGCTTTCTTCTTGCTTATGTGTGTACATAGTAAATAAATTTAGTAGTATTTCCAACTTCTTTGCCTTCGTTTTCCTCTTTGCATTCGTCGTTTTTGTCTTTTCCCCTCATTGGGCAGCTACGGTGCGATACGGCCAAAGTCTGGGTGAATCGGGTGAGTTTTGTTAGGTCGCGGTCTTACACCACCGCTCGGTCTATAACATCTAACCGCGATCTATAACAATTGGTTGTCAGGAGTTGGATTCGAACCTGGGACTAAATTTATTTAGCCCAAATTTTGGACACCAATTGTGTTAGTACTATAACAATTGGTGTCGAGGAGTGAGATCGGACCCGGAGCGCGTTTACGCGCTCGAAATTATAAAGCCGAAATTTGTTTGTTGTATAAAAACCCGAATTTTGAAATCGCGCCATGGCTGTTCAAGGCGACGGGATGCCGGTGGGAGAGATAGACGGGGTAGAATCGACCCAGGACCTCGGGGAAATGTATGTGGAGGAAAGGGTGGAGGAGAGTAAAGAAGGTGTGGTTGAGGGTGTATCAGGTGCACAAGATGGCGTCCTCGCGCACATGGTTGTTGCGGCACCAAATTTAGCCACGCCCATGGTCGCGGTAGCCGAACCCGAGATGCCAATGAATTGGAACCTGTTTATGAAACAGATGATGGCCTTTATGGTAAAAACAGACGATAATTTCAAAGGGATGGAAAACAGGATGGGAAACCAAATGGGGGTAATGGGGAACCGGATGGATGCTCAGAGTGAGCAATTGGGGGTAATGGGAAACCAAATGGGGGTAATGAGGGACGAAGCGAGGGGTACCGGTGAGAAGTTAGACAATAATTTTGAGGGGTTAGACAACGGGATAAAAGAGGTGAAAAATGGGTTAATGGGGGTGGAAAATAGAATGGCTGCCCAGGAGAATCAGTTAGAGGGGGTGAAAAATGGGTTAATGGGGTTAGAAAATAGGATGGAGGACAAATTGCGGGAAATAGGGGAACAATCCGCCCGGGAAATCGAACAGATGGGGAACCAGATGGAGGAAATACGACGAGGGGTGAGTGAGGAGGTCTCGGGGCTGCGCGAGGAGGTAAAGCGAGGCGAAAAGCGCATAGAGAAAGAAGTGAGGAATAATACGGCTAAGTTACAAGGGGGAATAGAAGATCTGACGGAGGAGGTGGAGCAGCTGACAGAGGGACAAACTAAGTTAGTGGAGCAGGTTCAAAAGAACACTGCGGTACTAGGAGGGTTAAAGGCGACACAAAAAGAAATTAAAAACGAATTAATAGCGACGCAGAGGCAATGTCAGATGGTACGGGAGGAACTGACAATGAGGGTGGAGGAGGTGACAGAGATAATGGAGACAAAGGACCGGCAGGTGAGGATGCACATAGAGACGGTCACGGTAGCCTTAGAGGACGAACTTGAGGGGACGCACCGAGAAATAAAAGAGGTTAAACAAAAACTAGAGGAAGTGGGAGAAGAGGTGAGTGAAATTAAGAAGGGACGGACAGAAACTAAGAGGGAGATAAAGGAGGAAGTCATGGAATATGTACAAGGTCTGTGTTCAAATCATGATGTGATGCTCACTAACCAAATAAAAAGTTTGCAGGTGGCAAAGGAGGTGCGGAGACAAGGTACGGAGGTGAGTGGCAATGTATATGATGTGAGGAAAGCTTCAGTCGGCTTGGGGATTGGTTTGGATCCGGGTGTTCGTGAGAGGCCGTTGGTGAAGTGTGCGACAGGTCTGGTGTGCGAAAAAAGAGGTGTGCGAGAATGTCCGACCATGGGGTGTGTGAGGAAAAAGTGCACGCCGAGGAGTGAGTGTGCCGTCAAGAGTGAGTTGGTCGAAGCGCGTGTGCGAGGGAGCACAGGGAAGCGCGGTGTGGTGAGTGTTACGGAGGAAGTAACGAAAAAGTGTGCGCGGGAGGATGCGCGAGAAAGGTGTGTAACGGACGGGTGCATGGGGAAAGCGCATGCTGTCAAGAGTAAGGGAGAATGCATGCCTGTGGTGAGTGTTACGGAGGAAGTAACGAAGAAGTGTGCGCGGGAGGATGCGCGAGAAAGGTGTGTAACGGACAGGTGGATGGGGAAAGCGCATGCTGTCAAGAGTAAGGGTGAGTGCGCGACCGAGAGTGGAGGTGAGAGTAGTGAGAGTGAAACGGAGCGTGAGTTGGTTGTGGCAGGTGAGCGAGGATGTACACCTGGAATAGAAGGATGCACACCTGGAATGGTAGAGCGTGAGTGGGAATGCACGCTGGAATTGGTAGTGAGACACGTGGTTGGGTGTGCGGGTGAGAGCACACCTGTGATTGTCACAAAGGAGGTGACCGAGAAAGGGGCGCGAAGCGGTGTATTGGTGAGGTGTGCGAGCAACGAATGTGTGCCAAAGTGTTCGGTGGTCAGGTGTGTGACCAAGTCGGTGAGCGGAATGAGTGTACCGAGGTGTGAAAGAAAAGGTACGAGGAGAATGGGAACGGCTGCATGTATGAGCAAGAAAGAGGTAGCGTATGCATGTAGGCCTGCAGGTGAAGCGTCGACGGTAACCGGGTTAAAGGTTTGGTCGACTTTTAGCCGGATCGGGCCCTCGGTGCGTGCCGGGCTTCGCGTGCCGCGAGAACCAGCGGAGATCCGAGCCACGGCGGGTTCGAAAGGACCGCCGTGCGCGATCCACGCTGGGCCTCGCGTGGAGCGGCCGCGTCCGGGCTCCACAAGGCGGAGCGGGCAGCTCGATAGGAAGGGTCGTCATGGCGACCACTTTCTATTGAGACGTGCCGGCAGGTCGAGATCGGGACATTGGATGGCTCCACGCCGAAGTGGTGCATGGGATCTCGGCCCGGGTAAGCCTCCGTCCCTGCCCCGAATGCGGGACGTATCCAGCCGCTGGCACAAAACGACCCGCGTTCATTGCTCGGCTGTACGAAGCCGGGCTGTAGATGTGAATTGGCGCACCGAGAGGATGTAATAAGTAGACGGGTGATGGTGATAGTGATAGTGATTTAAAACGAAATTTAGAAAAGTGAATGGAATTGGCAGTAAATGGAAAATTTTTGAATTGTTGGATTTGGACGAACAAAATTGATAGTGAAAGACCCCCGCTGTGGTGGGATGGCAACTCTGTCATCCCTCACAAAAAGTGGGGGGCAAAGGAGCAATAGCTTATGGGGTGTATGGCAGTGAAAACTAGCCCGGGTGGGTTAGGATATGGGGTGTAGGGATCTAGCGAAGATTGACATTAGGTGACGTTAAGATTAGTTAGTGACTGATACCTGTAGTGGGGACGCAGGTAGATTAGTGTGGATTATAATGACGTGGGAGCGCAATAGTTTAAAGGGACGACTGGGAAGCGCAAGTTTCAGAGGGGAGTAGTTAGCTGAGATGATGCCGTGCGTGTGAGGATTGAACAGGTGAGAATGGAACAGGTGTGATTGCACAGGTGTGCAACTGAACAGGTGTGTGGAGCAGTGTATGAGTGAGTGATGGTGATGTGTGTTGCGTTGACCAACTGGTCCAGAAAGAGGAGGAGGGTGCAGGTGGCACCAGGTGAGATTGCACAGGTGTGCAACGACAGGTGAATGAAAGACAGGTGTATGGAATAAATGGTATGGAGTAGTGGAATGGATGGTCGTGGAGTGAGAATGGTGGAAATTGTGGAGTGGAGTGGATGGTGCGAAGGTGTGAATGGGGGAAGAGTGGACCCCCATCACGGATACCCGGGGCGGGTAGTGTAAGTGTTAGGTAGAGGGTACAGGTAAATTGTGGTTGGATATTGGCATCTGTGGTGCGGTTGGAAGAATGATGTTTGGATGGGTGCATTAGTGTTGTGGAAATGGCTGGGCGTGTAGCCTGTTAGTGTGTGTAGTTGGTTTGGGCACTCCACCACTGTAAGGATGTCGGCCAGGTGAGGCCGCAGGTGGGCTCTGGGAGCCGGTAGTAGTTGTTGTGGATGGGGCCCGAGGATCCGGAGGACGGACCCGGGTAGCCCAGTGCCAGAGGGCACCATGGGGTGACAGAGCCAGGAGAGGGGCTGCCCCCAGTTAGATAGGTTAGGGTGAGGAGCTAGGTAAGCTCGGGTGGCAACTACAGTGGTGGAGGTGTGCAGGTGGGTAGACCTGTTGGGAGAACCACACGTCGCGGCCCAGAAATTGTGCGAGGGCACCGGGAGATGAATCGGGGGAGTGAGACCCCAAATTGAAAAGCACCACAGTTTGGCCAATGGGAATTGGTTTTCAGAACCCATAGTGTAAGTTGGCCAATGGATTGGCAGGGAAAGACCCCGGGTAGTGTAAAGTGTGTTAAAGTCATTTAGAGGATAGTTAGGATGAAGGATCTCCTCGCACCATCTGCACCCACTCACCGGAGGTGACAGGTACTCCACACCATGCCATGTTTTGATTATTTTTTTATGATGCAAATGTTTGGAATGTGAGACGCATCATGACGTGGGTGTGACATTGTGCTTTGATGTTCCATCTCTGCCTCCTTATGAGGATTGATGATGAATTGATGATGGCAAATTTTTGAAGTAGAGGGATTGTGGTGACGAATTTGGTATAGAGGAAATATGGGGAAGACGTGACAGTAGTGACGAATTGGTAATGTGTAGGTTTTGTACATATGGGGTAAGGGCAAGGGTGGGCTAGGTAACAGGGGGGTGACGTACGGTAGGGACGAGCTTTCTCACTTCGCCCTCCGTACGCATTTCGCCTTGCATTGCCTTTTTGATGTGTACCCTTGAGACCTTACCCCTCGCTCATCTGTCTTGTCCCCCCTTTTTGTCTCCCACATGAGGACCTGAGCGCCGTTGGGCGCCGAGGGGAGCGTGCGTGGGTCGGCCATTGTGCGCCCGAAATTCCCAGAACCAGCTGTCTGCATCGATGCACCACTTATGGACCCCATGGGTTGGGGCATGGCCCCTCTGCTGGAACCGGCCATGAGGGCCCGAAATCTTGCTGGCGGACCTTGGCCACAGGGCACCAATGCCCCACAGGTGAACCATACACATAGTCGGCCTGGTGGGCCATAAATAAATAAAAAGGACACATTGGGTGCAAGTTTTATTGAAAATAGGCCGCCAGTAAGCAAAGCAAAGAAAATGACAACAACTGGAAGAAATAATGATAACCAGCAGAGGGAGCCGAAGAGCAAGAGACACCTGCAGGGTTAGGGGTTGTTGGTTTTATTTTATTCATTGAACAATGGTGACTGCACCGATTGGTGCTTGGGTGTGTATTGGTGCGTTTTTGGGTGCGTTCATGGTGCGTCGATGCAGAGCAGACTGTCTCCCCCCCAGAAAGAACAATTACAGGTCCTGGGTTAGTTTTGTAAATAAAATTAGCGTCAGTGTAAATAATGCTTCCCACCGTCAGTGTATAGTTTGAAGACCATTCCGCAATTCGGTTAACTGTGGGCGTAAGTCTGTTAGGCAGGGTGCAATGGACCAGCGGGACACATTTATTTATGTTTTAAAACTGTCGCACTCAGGGTCAGGTTAAAAGTAGAGGGAACTACACCTACGTGCCACACTAAGGTAAAAGTAATAGGCCCGGGACGTGCCTAAGGGGAGGAGGGTGCAGTGTTGTGGATATGAGAATGTTTTTTTATTTTGTTGTTGTGGTAAAATGTTGTTGTAAAAGGTTGTTGTAAAATATCACCCCTCCTCCCTCCGTTTGTGGTTGTATAAAGGTCAAAGGGCGTTTCCGTAGTTAGTCCATAAAACATACATGCAGGACACGATATATCCTTTCTTTTGACAATTATATCCTTATTATGTGTATTAGCGTAAGGCTGTGTCTTCCATTAATTGAAAGTACTCCATTGCACCAGTGAAAGAGAATAGATCCCCTTTCCTTCCCATCCCCAAAATCTCCATCCAATATTACATCCCCTCTCGTCATTGCCGAGCCTCGATTGCCCATATTACCTCCCCTCCAATAACCGCCATTGACCACGAGGCTCGAGTCAGGGAAGAAAGGCGTGTCTCCACCTCGTCATAGAGGGGGAGGAGTGAACCAGCCCCGCTCGACCAACCATGAGCCAGGGGTTTGGCTACAGAGGGCGGAGGAAGAGCGGTCGGGGAGGTTCGCAAAGGTTGAGGGGCGGGGGCCTATATAACCC
>NC_136273.1:81783033-81785533 GCF_964187855.1 Myxine glutinosa
TTTAGTCTTGCCCTGATGTTCTTTCTGGTCGGGCAAAGGTTTTCCTCCTGGCACACCTCCCATGTAGATCAAATTTGTGCAGCCTCTTTCTAATGGTAGACTCGTGCACTTTGACATCAACAGTGCCAAGAGCTACCTGTCGGTCCCATGAGGACATTCTGGGGTTCTTAGAGACTTCTTTCAGCATCTTGCGGTCTGCTCTCGGGCTGAACTTGCTTGGGCGGCCTGGCCTGAACAAGTTGGCAGTTGTTTGGAATCTTCTCCACTTGTAGATGATCTTCTGGACAGTCGAATGATTGATTTCAAATTGTTTGGAGATCTTTTTAAATCCCTTCCCAGACTCGTAGGCATCTATAACCTTCTTTCTGAAGGCCCCAGAGAGCTCTTTTGATCTAGGCATGGTGACGCCACACACTTCAACAACAAAGAGCAAACCAAACGAAATGTCTGAGGTTTAAATAAGACAGGTTCCTCCAAGATCCTCTCCAACGATGTTCTAATCATTTGCACCTGAGCTGGTGCACCTGATTCTAATTTTAGGTATTTGAAGTAGTGATAAATGTAGCGGTGTACTTACTTTTTCCACATGTGAAATTTGCACTTATGTTTATTTAAATTATACAATGGACTACAAAATGTAAATGTTTCATGATAGTTGTAATATTATATCACCTTTATCTATCAATATTGTTGAAATGAAGATCAAATAGCTGTATGTTGAAATATGTTGAAAAAGACAAAACTTTACATGGGGTGTACTTACTTTTTCACGTGACTGTATGTATGGGCTTTTGTAAACCATCCCAAGTCATTGAAATTTGCACAAAGGATGAAAAATTATTTTATATGTTGGTCTCAATCAAACATTTCAAAGTGAGCATTTTGTGAAGTTAATGTTCAAAATATTTTGAGATGTCTTGAAAAGCATTATGGAAGACCTTAGTTTATTTAAGGAGCGACTTGCTTCATGGAAAAAAATCCAATGGCCATTCTTCCGTTTCGTCGAACAGATATTGACAAATTCGACAAGATTGGGAGCAGGTGCAGCTTCCAAAACTTGATGTGGGTCATCCAGCAAAAACCCTTGATAAATCGACACTGCTCTCTCCACTGGCAGCAGGTCAATACATGTGAAGCAAATCTGTTCCACGTTACTACTTGCACGCAAACCACCTTTGACCATGTCAATACACACACACACACACACACACACACACACACACACACACACACACACACACACACACACACACACACACACACACACACACACACACAGTCTTGGCCAAAAATATTGGCACCCTTCTACTTTTTTCAAATAATGCACCATTTCTTCCAGGAAATTGTTGATATTAAAAAATATTTTGGTATCCACAAATGTATTTCTTTGGTTTGCAGTGGAACAAAACAAAAAAAGCCAAATTGTTTTTTTTCAACTTGGCTTATTCCACACAGAAATCCTAAAATGACCCGGACAATATTATTGGCACCTTTTAGAAGTTGTTAGAAATAATTAGATTTCAAGCAGGTGATTCTCCTTTACTTTGGAATTGAACTAAACTGTGGTGAGTTGCAGGTGCCTGAAATATAAAAATCACTCATTCAAGCAGTTTGAATAGAGAAAAGGAGTCATTCTGCTGTTTTGTGTCAGTGGGTGTACCGCAATCAGCATGGAGAAAAGAAAGAAAACCAGAGAATTGTCTGAGGAGGTCAGACACAAGATTCAGGTCAGACACAAGCATGGACAATCTCAAGGCGACAAGTCCATCTCCAGAGACCTTGATGATCCTGTGTCCACCGTACGCAATGTTATCAGGAAGTTTAAGGCCCATGACACGGTAGCCAACCTCCCTGGACGTGGCCACAAGACAAAACTTGTTCGAAGATTGCAGAGAAGGATGTCCGAATGGTGAATGGTCAACTGCCAAACAGATTCAAGCTGACCTTCAGACACAAGGTACAACGGTTTCAACTCGCACCATCCATCGCCAACTCAATGAAAGTGGGTTCTATGGTAGGAGACCCAGGATGACCCCACTGCTAAGAAAGCCCGCCTGGAGTTTTCCAAACCACTCCTGAACAAGCCAAAATCATTTTAGGAGAATGTCCATTGGACAGATGAGACCAAATTACAGCTTTTTGGTAAAGCATATCATCTCTATGTTTACAAAAAACAAAATGAAGCCTTCAAAGAAAAGAATACCTTCCCTACAGTCAAACATGGAGGAGGTTCAGTGATGTTTTGGGGTTGCTCTGCTGCCTCTGGCACTGGGTGCCTTGAATGTATGCATGGCATCATGAAATCAGGAGATTACCAAGGAATTTTGGAGCACAACGTTGAACCCAGTGTCAGAAACTGGGTCTCCATCAAAGGCCATGGGTCTTGCAGCAGGACAATGACCCCGAACACACTTCAAAAAGCACCCAGGAATGGTTCACGACAAAACGCTGGACTGCTTTGAAGTTGCCAGCAATGAGTCCAGATCTAAATCCCATTAAA